>NW_025726730.1:0-300000 GCF_021461395.2 Schistocerca americana
CTCCGCGTCCAGCTTGTAGTGCGCGGCTATGTACTTCTTGATCGCCTGCAGCGACGACCCGCCGCGCTCCTTCAGACTCTTGATGGCGGCCGTCACCATCTCAGAGGTGCGCGGGTGCGCAGGCTTGGCGCGCGGCTTCTTCGCAGACGACGCAGACTTGGCCTTCTTCGTAGTGCCGGTGGCGGCGGGTGCCGCAGCAGTCTCGTTCGTAGCCGCCTGATCTGCCATTTCGACGACGCGCGTAACACACAGCGAGAGCGAGCGGGACGGCAGGCACGCAAGCACAGCACAGCAGCAGAGCAGAGAATGCGTGTGCATAAGTGTGTGTGTGACGCATTTTTGCGTTAACACTTGTGAGGAAGTTTTCAGCGTACTTGACGCTCTTTCTTCCATAAATAGGGTGCACCATGTTAGTATAAGTCTTTGTGAGTTTTTAGTCTTGTTCTGCACTGGAACATCACATGAGGAAAGTCTTCACTTCGCGGCACTATTGTTGCAGGCGAAGGAGATCTGGCCAGCGCAGCGTGGCGCGCCAGTGTGGTCGATGGCCGAGATCGCGTACCTTAGGGTTACGCGATACTTCGACCTTCTCGTAGAAGTCTTGGGCAGCGAGTTGGAACCGCTGTCTGAGTAAGGGAACTCCTGCGACGTGGTGTAGTTCCGCGGTGTTGAAGTCCCACGGAAGATGCAGCACCGTTCTGAGGGCCCTGTTTTGGACCATTTGTAGACGGCGGATGTTGGTCTCGGCTGCGTTGCCCCACACCACCGCTGCATAATCAAACAGCGGGCTGATGGTGGCTTTGTACAAGGTGAGACCTAAGTCTGCTGGTAGCGATGATGTGGGGTTGATGACCGGGTACAACATGCGCAGTCTACCCAGTGCCTTCCTCCTCACTTCTTCGATGTGTTGGCGCCACGTTAGACGCTTGTCTAGCGTGACGCCAAGATACTTGGCACTGTTGTTCCACGGTACGGGTCTTCCGCGGACTGTCAGCTGCTCGAGGTCTGCCGGAACATGCCTGAGCGCGATGATGATCGCCTGGCTTTTCTCGGGATTATAAGCCAGACGCCATTTCGTGGCCCATTCTTCTAGCGCCGCGGTTGCCGCTTGCAGACGCCGTTGTAGAGCTCGGGGGCATCTGCTGCGGCCGTAGACGGCGGTGTCGTCCGCGTACAGGGCGTTGTTCACTGCACCTGTACGTGGGAGGTCCGCTGTGTAGACCGAGTAAAGCGTCGGGCCGATGACCGAGCCTTGCGGTACACCCGCGAGTACCCGGCGCTCCGTGGAGATTCCACTGTCTGCCCGAACGTGGAACGTCCTGTCCCGCAGGTAAGTCTGCAGGAGACTCACGTGTGACACGGGTACCCCCAGTACAAGCAACTTGTACAGGAGGCCTTCGTGCCACACCGAGTCAAAGGCGCGTGACACGTCGAGCATAAGAGCACCGAAATACTCGCGTCGGTCAACTGCTCCGAACGCTTCCTCAGTCAGCCGTAGGACTTGGTGTGTGGCAGAGTGTCCTCGCCGGAACCCAAATTGCTCATCAGGCAGAATTTGTTCGTCGGTGATATGACGCAGGAGGCGCGTCATGTATAGCCGCTCAAAAAGTTTGGATAGCGCCGGCAGCAAGCTAATCGGACGGTAGTTTTTTGCCATCCGCGCGTCCTTCCCTGGTTTTGGTAGGGCCACTATTTCTGCGTGCTTCCAGATTTGCGGAAACTCTTCTGTACGAAGCACTTCATTGAAGAGTTCTGTAAGTTTGGCCACTGCTTCTTCTGGGAGTTGCCTGAGGAGCGAATTTGTCACCATGTCTGGACCCGCGGCTTTGCGACCTTGAAGGTGACGCAGCAGCAGTTTCACCTCGTCGACGGCTATCGGCGTGATGTGGTCGTCTGGGTCCCTCGCCGCAAGGTAGCGGGGAAGACGATCCCTGACGAGTCGAATGTGCGCTGCGTCGACTGGGTCCTCCATCGGTGTGAAATTAGCGGCGAACGCATCGGCCAGGCAGTTGGCCTTTGCATTCGGCTCGCTGACAAAATCTGCTCCGACCTGGAGTGGAGGAACTTTCATCGTGCGACGGATGAAGCTCTTAACCGTTCTCCACGCCGAACCATCTTCCGTGTTGAGCTGGGAGATCTTGGTCGCCCACTCCTGGTGCCTGTGTTTTTCTGCTGCGACCTTGATTTCCCGGCGCAACCGGTTGAGTGTCGGTTTGATGGCCGGATTTCGGGTGCGTTGCCATTCTCTGGCAACCCGGTTTTTCTCGGAGATTAAGTTCTCCAGGTCTCGTGGCAGACGCTGTGGTTTGCAGCTTCGGTGGTCGGCTGCTGGTCTGGGCGGCGTGGCGTTGGTTGCTGCTTCCACCATGCAGTTTGTGTAGTGTTGTAGAGCCGCGTTTACGCCGTTCGCGGCCGGTTCCGGGAGTTGTTCCAATGCTGCCACCATGGCTTCGCGGTATTGGTCCCAGTTGATTCCGCGTAAGTCGAGCCCTCTTCTTGGAATTGGCGCAAGTTCCGCCTCAACTTCGAACATGACTGGGACATGATCGGAGTTGATCGGCGGCCTTGTGCTCGCTGTCAGGTTCTGTCTGACGCCTTTGTTTATCAGTATGTCGATCACGTCAGGCAACCCTCTAGGAGGAAAGATGGTCGGTTCGTGTGGGGCGACAACTACGGCGTTATGGCGCTCTACGATGCGTTGCAGCTGCCGCCCACTCGTGTTCGTAAGTCTGGAATTCCAGACTTGATTTTTGGAATTGTAGTCGCCTCCCAGTAGAAGTTGTCCTGGAAGTGACAACAATTTGTCCATGTCTTCTCGTTGCAGGCGCCGACTCGGTGACTTGTACACGACACCGACCGTGATTTTTCCATGCGCCGTGTTTACTGCGACCGCGGTCGCCTCGGCTGTCTGCAGCGGCGGCAGGTGAATCTTATAGTGGCTTAGCGTCCGACGAACGTATATTGCCGTTCCCCCTCCGTGGGTTGGCCTGTCGTCGCGGTGACACACATAATTCGGTATCCCAACGCGGACTCCGGGTTTCAGGAACGTCTCCGTCACGAGACATAAATCCACATTTTCCGTGCGAATTAACTCGCGAAATTCTGCGGCCTGTTCTCGTAGGCCGCGGGCATTCCAGAGGCATATTTTAATTTCTCGTGGCGCTGCCATGCTGGGTCGTGGGGTTGTTGATATTTGTTGCCTGCTGCATAGCGGCCGCAATCTTGGCAGGAAGTTCGCTGATGACGTTCACGACGAGGGAAATGAATTTTTCCATCATCGCGAACATTCGCTGCTCCATTGCCATCATCATGCGCTCATAGCTGGCGCTCATGCTGCCGACGGCGTCGTGGCGGTCGGCTTGTGGTGTGTTGTCGAGTGCTGCCTGGCGAGCGGCGGTCTCGCCGCCATTGCCGTTGCCGACAAGATGGCGCGTGGCTGCCTGGCCAGCGGCGGGCTCGCCACCATTGCTGCTGCCGACAAGATGGCGCGTGGCTGCCTGGGGTCCGCCATGCTGTCGGCGCCCGCGCAGGCCGGGGAAGATGGCCGCATCGTTCAGTGGCGGTGCCTCTGGGCCGCCATTTTGTGCCGCTGGCGCGGTGTTCTCCCAGCGGCGCGCGCTCTGATTGGCGCGCGGGCGCTCGGTGGTGGGAGAGGTGGACGGTGTTACCTGCGTCTTGCGCCGCTCGGGGATTGCTCCGTCCGCGACGATGGCCGCGCTGGGCGGGACTTGCCTGCCATTTTGTGCGCTGGCCGTCTTCGGTTGGGCTGAAGTCTGCTCGGCCTGGGGACGGTGTGAAGTGTCACCTGGGCGGGGTTTGGAGGTCCTTACCCCGCGCCGGCGACCTCGACGACGGCGACCACCTTTTGTTCGTCCTTCCCCCTCGGCTCCGCGGTGTCTGGAGTTTCCCGCCAAAACTGTGCCTTTCTTCGGCGTCTCCGCTTTCCGGAGGCGCGCTGCGAAGGCTTTGTGCCGTGGACATCCTCGATAAGATGCCACGTGCTCGCCGTTACAGAGTTTACACTTCGGCTTGAAGTCTTTATACGGCTCCCCCTTCACGTCGCACTCGATCGCAGCATGAGGAGCGGCACAACGCACACAGAACGGTTGCATTCCGCAGTGCTTGTCTACATGTCCTAATTCGAGACAGCGGTAGCACTGGGCGTAGCCACCTGTTTGGCGTAAGTTTTCTGGTGTTACTTCACACGGGCCTATAAATTTCAATTTGAACAGCTCTCTGTTTTTGTCCGTGCTGTCCGCACACACGAGTCTTAGAGGGCCGCGCCTGTTGGTTCTTGGGTCCCTCATTTTTGTTACAGATTGAACTATAAAGCCTAGGTCTTCTAAGTCCTCCTTTACATGTTCATTGGAGTACTTTAACGGTACTCCTTTAAACACGACCTTCAGAGGTCGTTTGCGTGAAGTGGAATACGTATAGTACTCCATGCCTTGTGCTCTTGCGGCGTGTAAGAGTTTATTGTACAGGTCACAGTTATTCACGCGCACTTTGTACACCGTGTCACCCGCTGTACGCACTCGATAATTGTTTTTCCCCAGCAGACCATTTAGCATGATCTGTAGGCTGCGGAAGTCTTTTTCATACGCGATCACAAGTGGCGGGGGAAGACGGCCGCGTGGAGCTGTGTTGTCATGCTCCTCTTCCTCCTCACTATCAGAGAGCGCGTCAAACATATTGCTGGTGTTTGCTGCCAGCGTTTCCGACGACGGAACGGCTCTGGCTGTCTTCTTCGGCTGCACAAAACCGTCCTCGTCGGTACTATTACGTGCGCGGCCGTTACGCCGAGCACGGTGTGTTGACTGCCGTGGTTGGTCAACACTCTTCTTTTTGAGGAAGGAGTGATCCTCATTATCTCCTGTGTTGGCGCGTTTCCTTGTTTTTGATGCACTATTACCTTTATAAGATGTTTCCTGCTCCATTGGCTCCGCTGACGGCGTGGAGCAGTCGGCGGAGGTTGTAGGTGTCGGTAGCAGATTTATTAGCGTCTGCAGCGCATCTTCAGGGCGCTGCGACGTGCCGACGGCTGCTGCCGTCTCCAAAGACTGTGCCAAGGGCACGGTGGGTACTATCGAGTCACCGGCAAAATCTGTCGCGTTCGCGAGCGCGTCGAGTGAGACACTACTACACACGCGTGCGACGGCGCCGGATGCGTCGTCCAGTTGAGGGGGAGCACTATCAGGAAAACGCGGGCGTACATCTGATGTGCTCGACTCACCTCCGGTAGCGTGCAGGGACGCGGCCCCGTCCGCTCTAACACTGTCTGACATCTTAGGATGCTAAGGCGCGGAGCGCTCGGCGCGTGCGTCCGGCTCGGCCGGCATCCCAGACTCCAGAGCCAGAGCAGAGAATCACAAGGCCCAGCCAGTGTCGCGGGCGGGCGCGGACGGCCGAGAGAGCGGCCGCCACTCTGCGCGCCGCCGCGCCGCGCCTCCCGCGCTTGCTACCGCCCAACGTCCGACAGCCTGTGCGGAGCAGCCCCAAACCTGCGCCACAACCGCCCGCGCCTTTCAAACCACCGAGGATGGGGCTACACACAGCCACACCACAGTCGCCAACCAGTCGCCACGGCAGCGCCGCAAACCACGGCCAAACTGCAGCTACCGCGCGCTACAGCCTGGGTCGGCCCGCCGAGAATCGCCGCCCCCGCCCAAATGCCGCCCCCACAGCCCCAGCCGACGACCCGCCACAATGGCCAAACCTTCGGCAAAACTCCCACACCGTCGCCGCGGCAGCCCGGCCAGCGCGGCCGGCGCCACAGCCACACAAGCCGAGGCGTGCGGCGATGACGGCCGTGCAAACGCGCCTCCGCCGCCCCATCGCCTTCCGTCGCCCTCCCGCCGTTTCCCGATCGGCCCGCAGCCGTCGGGCCACATCGCGCGCCGTCCTCCTCCTCTCGCCGGCCAACATTCACAGCCGTTTCTCACCAATTGCCCGCCGCAAACGGACGCCGCCTGCGCAACAGGCGCCGCCGCCCCTCGCCGCTTCCGACCCAACCCCTCGACCGAGGCAAACCGCAATCCGAATCTACAGACCAACCCAATCTGCCGTCAAGCACACACGACAGCCGACCTTACACGTTACGCGTTACACATTACGTTTACACGTCTACGTTAGGTTAGGTTAGGTGGACGTGGGTTAGGTTAAGGGGACTTGGGTTAGGTTAAGCGTCAAACTTAGGTTAAGCATTCAAACACGTCAGGCGTCAGAGGTTAGGTTAGGTTAGGTTACACGTTAGGTTAAGGGGTCAGTGCTAGGTTAAGAAGCGTCAAACGTAGGTTAAAAAAGCGTTCAAACGTGAGGCGTGAGCCGGACAGCTTACCTTACGTAGACGTTAGGGGCTCACAGGCTGAGCTCACCTCGCCACACCACAGGTTAGGTTCGGTTCGGTTCGCTCGGCTCAGCGTAAAGCGCCGAGGTCAGGGTTACGTTCGTTCACCTTCGGGCGCCACACTTTCGGTTGAAAGGTCGCGACGGGACGACGTCGGCACGCACGCCGCAAACGAACAAAAACGTACAGACGACGTCGGAAACCGCCGACAGACGGGGGAGCAGCACGACCACGACCAGACACCGAGCGCGAACGAGACACACGCGAACCACCCCCACCGGCCAAAGGGCACCACACAACAACCCAGAGCACCACGTGTCGACACCAGAGCAACCCGCCGCTCACGCGACATGGCTGGCACCGAAGGGCAACCGCCCGCAACTGCGCTTTCCGCGCCGGCCCGGATGCACGTCGTGCTACAACAACACCACTACCGTACACAGCCGCTGTTCACAACATCACTATCAATGGCGCGCCCGCGGCTCGCCGCCGTCGCAGTCGCAGCCCCAACGCCAGCACTTTTGCACCACCATTCACACGCACCGCAACACAGCTCGCCGACACAGCCGAACAAAACAAACACCACACAACAACAGCAACAACAACGCCGCCGCCTCTACTTGTGCCGGCGACCCACCCCGCCGATGGCGCACCTTTCGCCAGCCGGCAATCGACACACACGCACCCACCCACCGGGGCCCAGTGCAAAAAAAAAAAAAAAAAAAAAAAAAAAAAAAAAAAAAACACACAAAAACAAAAAAACCAAACAACACAAACGACACGGGAAGCGCACACCGCCACTTCGCGCGCACGCCACCAACCAGTCGTCGTCTCAAAATAACAAACACAAACAAAATAAACTAACAACTAGGGCAACACAAAACAAAAACGCCTCGCACGAACCGAACCGCCCACAAAAAGGACAAGCACACGCACAGCCTCTGCTGACGACCACGACGCAGCGGCACGCTGCTCCTGTCCCGCGCCCCGCGCCCCGCGCCCCACTCGATTCACAACTCACGCGACACCGTCAACGACGGGCTCGCTTCCCGCAACCTACCACCTTTCCGCCACGACGCACAGCCCCAGCCCCACCCGACGACTGCACTTTCACCACCGCCTCCCCCTTCCCCCCCAAAACACACACACACACACACACACACACACACACACACACAGCCAGCCAAAAACGCACTCGCGACCCACACATGCACGTGCATCGGCACACGCCAACCAGTCAACGTCGACAACCACACGCAAGGCTCGAAACGAAAACGAAACCGGCGTCCTTCCACGTTGCCATCAAGCTACGCGACACAAGACACAAGGAACCAACACAACAGCCGGCCCCACTAATTCCCACTCTCACGCCGCAAAAAGCACACCGACACCGCCAAACACGCACGCACATTCCCCTTCGCACTGACACCACCGACCGGCTCGCTACCACACACCTCTCGGCAGCCGTTTTCACGCCAATTCGCCACACCGCCCACACAGTCGACAAGCGCCCGCCCTGTACGGCACACGCAACGACGCAGCGCAGCAAAGGGCGCCCGCAACACATACCTCTCCGCCGCCCGACGCGCCAACCGCCACGCCACACCACACCGCACCGCCAGCCACTCGCAAATTGTGCACTGCCACCAGCCACACGTCCAACACGCCGCGCCGCCTCCGGCCACCCGCCAGGGGGCGCTCACGTCCGCGACAACAGCGCGGCCCGCCGGGCCGGGCCGAACCGAACCGAGCCGCCGCTGCTCTGCACTCGGCACGGCCACACCCTGCTGCAGACCGGGCTCGTCCCTCTGTACGCGTCTGCCTGCGCATCAACACAACACGACCTTTTGTTTTTTTTTTTTCTCTCTCTACCGCCATCCCTTCTTCTCGCGTTTTACTCGTTGTTGCAGCAGCGGCGCACACCTACACATCCACAGCCCCAGCCGAGCCGGCCTCACCTCAGGGCCCGCCGCCAGCGTCTCCTCCTCGGGCACAGGTGCGGTGCTGTGGCCGCCCATCCAACCGCATTGCTGGCCGTCCAGCCACCAGGCGTTCCCACTGCCGCGAGCCACGCCGCGCACCGACCCTGCTGCAGAAAACGAAGCATAGCCAGAGACCGACCGATACACAAAGCAAGCCGTCGCCTCGCCTCTTGTCCTTCCTGCCTTCCTTCCGCCCCCGCCCTTCTCACACCACCGCCTCTCCACTTTCGCCCCCCCCTCCTTTTTTTTTTTTTTTTTTGTTTTCTTCTTTCTTTCTTTCTTTCTTTGGCCCTCTCTCCTTCCCGCCATGGCGGTTACGGCACCGCGCTGCAGCGGCAGATTTTTTTGCGCCCACACGCCTACTCCTACCACCATTAACCTTGCCCTGCCCTGCCCTGCCCTGCCCTGCCCTGCCCATCAACGTCGCAGTCGAACCGACGCTTGCCAACACACTGCCCACGTTCCTTTCTCTTTTCGGCCTACGCCCATTACGCGCCGCCGCCACAGCACCTTCCCTTCCCACAACACACCGACGTCATCACACGCACCCAAAACAGGGGCCACGACCGTGTTCCTCGCCCACTCCCATCCCGCACGGTACGCACATTCCCAACTACTACCGCGCACCCTCCCTTTCCAATCTGTGTGTCTCTGTGTCTGTGTCCTGTCCGCGCGTGACGCCTCTCAACATCCGCCGTCCCCCGTCCCGTTTTCGCCCCCATGCCGTCGTCGCGCCGCCTCCTCCCCGTCCACCGCCGCCCCTGTCCGCCCCGCACCACACCATACACCGCTGCTTGTCCCGGCCGTTGCCACCAAAGGCGCCGACCGCAAACGCGCCACGCCGCAGCCCCCGTGCGTCTCGCGCTCGCTTGCATCTCCGTGCCGACGCTGCCTCTCTTCCCGCTCGCACTCGACCTCGACAACACAGTCTTTGGCTCCGCCACTGCGTGTTCCGGTGGTACGCACGCTGCAACACGTATGTATTCATTACCAGAGCGATGGCGAGGCATGACAGCATCTCTGTCTGACCAGAGAGTTCTTTATCGCTGCTAGTCGGCGCTTGGACCGCGCCAGACGACAGTAGTGGCACGCACCGGGTCGCCAGGAACAGTTGTTATATATATATTGTAGCGCGAGTCGGGAGAGGTAGTAGTCGGTCGACAGTAGTAGCGGGTGGACGGTTGTACTGAGCGGGCGTCGGCGGCGTGCTCTGCTCGTCTCGCGACTCTGGTCACGGTTCGGGACGATGTATAGTCTATTGTGTTATAATCAAAAGGTGGTGTGACGCTGCATTGCGCAAATCTGATAACGTATGTTCATTGTACTTATTTTGTTCAACAACAAAAGCCCCACTATTACTTTTTTTCTAAAGTAACTTTTGTCTCTTAACGAAAAACATTCACTTTTTAAAGACTACTTCCTATGGCATTTCCCTCCAAGGAGTGCAATTAATTACCAGCCAGCACTCATTCATTGCACACAGCTGTGTAAGGGGTATCTACAATTGAGGAGCGGATATAAATGCAATTTTTTTGTTTTTTTTTGTTTTTTTTTTTTTTTTTTTTTTTTTTGTGTGTGTGTGTGTGTGTTGTAACCTCCCAGCAAAATTTAAAATAATGGACAATGTTATTTACGGATGCTAATGGACATTGCGCTAATTGTAACCTCGCCCACAATGAGAGGTATTGAAAATGGCAACAAAAATGTGAAATTCGCAATCTGACTCAAATATAAAGTCTTCACACAACATTTAAAAAAGTCCGTTCAGTGACAAGAAACTTCAATTAAACCGAAATATCGGTCTTTGGCCCTGTGCAAAACAATCAGAATTAAAGTCTTACCTCCGAATAAATGGATGTCACATTTCTGCTCTGGTTGTTGCGCAGCGCTTGGAGGAACTGCATTGCAAATAATAATATTCTCTTTTTTTGTGATTTTAGTGACATTTTTCTTCAAAGAAGTGGAATGAAATGTGAAGTGCAACGAACTCTTTAGTTCAATAAACAATTAAATGTTTGAAAAATGCTTTTGAAATAAAAATTATTATTGGGGAACTTGTTGGAGAATAATTACAATAAATACAATTTTTCATTATCTAATGATTATATTAATTAACAGTATACCTTATTCACCATCTTGACCAGTGTTGCCGACCGCCTACATCACACAACCGCGCTCGGCTGCTACTACTGACCGACCGCTCTGCATGACGACTATTAGCGTACTGCACGCGACGACTACTGACAGAGTACAGCCCTCAACTACACATAGCTACGGACTCGCAACGACTACTGACTGACTGAGAACCGCTCGCAACACTCGCGCAGTCCAGCGCAAACTCTCTGGTCACAGATGCTACAATGTCTCGCCATCGCTACTATGTTACATACGTGTTTCAGTGTCTTTTTCATTGGGGTAACGATCTTTGGCTCTTTTTATTCTGAATACAGGGCCAAAGGTCAACGCTGCTGCCCTTATACAATTTATCAGGTTTCATTATGTCTGTTGCAATGTTACATACGGTTCACTCTTTCATTAATATTATCGTTGGGTTTGTTTTGTAGGGACGTTAACATTCTGGCACATTTTTATTATCATCGGACTCTCTGCTATTTGTGCAGGGAGGTTATACCTGGGTCCATTTCCATTTTAATATTGATAGACTTTTTGTTTTCTCGTTGTTTTTCCTTCTTTTTTTTTTTGTTTTGTTTTTCCCGCTCTCACCACCACCGCCGCATCACGCCTTCCGTTTTCTTGGTTTCTTTTCTGTTCTTCAACTGCTTCAACATCACCGCGCCCCATTTCCACACCACAGCCATCAGCCTCCAAGACGGGCGGGCGCAGTGTGCCATTTCCGGCGCACAAGCACACCCGTACGGTACTCTCCTCGCCCCCACGCCACCAACAACACAGCGACCACGCGGCTTTCAGGCATGGCACGGCACCGGCGAAATGCGCCGCCCCCGCCCCTCCGCGCATCCGTCCGTCTCGCCACGTTCACTGACAGCCGCGTCTGCGGCTACACCACGACAACCACAACACAACACCGCTCCCCTCCCTGGCAACTCACATTGTTTTTCTCCTCCTCTTTTGCACAAACCACAACGCCGAGCACAGGCGCAAGCCACCCACACCGCGCCCCTCCCCGTCCCGTCTTTGGCCGCCGCTCCTCGTTTGCCCCCTCCCATCTCCCGAAATGCCATGCCAGCAGCGTTACGCATGCCCCTCCCCTGTCCACACAACACTACCGCCTAACGAACAGCCTTCCGGGCCACATGCAGGGCACGCCCACCTCCAAACACTGCCAATTCACGGACGCACGCACACACACACTCACTTTCTCGACACCTTTCTGTACGGAGGGTGCGTCATCTCGACCGTGACAGAGTGACGGCAACTATCGACGATCCATTTCCCCCCAATGGTAAAACATGTCCACTAACACCTACATACATCATTCACGTACACAGACAATAGCATACACACAATGGGAGGGCACACGAACATGGACGGCACGGCACTGTCATACACTCTTCCTCAGAACCATATCAACAAACGTTACGTACATCCGGGAAAGCGAAAGCGAAAGCAAAAGCAAAGGCAAAGCCCAATGCAGCCGTCAAAGGTAACGTTCACCACGGCAGACACTTGCAGCCGCGCCGCCGTTAAACGCATTTCAGTGCGGCTCCAATACGCCTCCGACACGGGAACGTTCCGTTGCTCTACGAATGCGTTTCTCCCCTTTTTCCCTTCCTCTCTCTTTTGCCCCCCCTCCTTGCACTCTTGCCTCATTCCTCACGTTCTGCCCAGACATTCGACCGATCAAAGTCAACCTTTCGTTACCGTTCTCAGCGCGACGGTGTACAACAGTATGACGGGTGTGCCCAAGACTTCGGTTCAGTTGCGTGACGCCCGTCTATCGCGCCGATCGACAGTTACTCAGGGGGCGACGGATCGGACCACGTCACCGACACACAAAACACTTTCAAACAAACAAATACGCACCGGATGGACACAGACAAACACGTGTACAGACATTCGCCAAACAAACGACCGCCGCCGCCGCCGCCGCCGCCGCCGTCGTCGTCTAGCGTCGCGCTTACTGTACTGCACTGGACACGCGTGCATCTTGAATGACGACATCGGTGTGCGTGCGTCGTACGCAATCAGTCAGACACGGCTATCAAACATCAGAGTCGAATGGTACATCATCGTGCGTGTTCGCCGTACACGTACAGTACAATACAACAACAATGCGTCTTAATGGCACGTTCATTTCAACGTCACTCACACACCTCCACGCTGCAGTTACGTCGCACCATTGTCAAACTCGGCGTACAGCAAAGGGAATAGTGGGCGGCAAAAAAAAAAAAAAACAACCAAACAAAAACATTTCACATTTCACCCTCGCCATGTATGATGTGCAAAAAAACAAACCCGCAAACGGCCGTCGTTACGGTGACACAAAAGTCGCCGATCGCACAGTCCCCCCTCGCAGACGGGTAACACACACACACACACCAACAACACCAATGGGTCAAAAACCACGCCAACGAGGCGTGCCACCATTCCACGCCACGGCGACCAACCTCGTGGCCGTACCCCGCGCAACACGCTTTGACGCGCCCCCCCACCCACAATCAAAATGCACACATACATCACAGCCGTCCACACAAACAACAACAACAATTCCGCCCTTCCCGCAAAAGGCAAGTTGGTGGCCCTGAAAAGGGCCGTTTTGCCGCTCTCGCAACGGAGGAGCCTTCTCCATCCTTCCTTCCATTCCAGAGCCACCTCCTTACTTGGAGCTCGTGTACTTGGTCACCGCCTTCGTGCCCTCGCTCACGGCGTGCTTGGCCAGCTCGCCAGGCAGCAACAGCCGCACAGCGGTCTGGATCTCGCGGGACGTGATGGTCGAGCGCTTGTTGTAGTGCGCCAGCCGAGAAGCCTCGGCCGCAATGCGCTCGAAAATGTCGTTCACGAAGCTGTTCATGATGCTCATCGCCTTCGACGAGATGCCCGTGTCAGGGTGCACCTGCTTCAGCACCTTGTAGATGTAGATGGCATAGCTCTCCTTCCTCTTGCGCTTCTTCTTCTTGTCGCCCTTCGAAATGTTCTTCTGCGCCTTGCCAGCCTTCTTGGCGGCCTTCCCGCTAGTCTTGGGCGGCATCTCGAACCAACGTACGGCAGCAGCAACACCAGTACCAAGCGCTCCGCTCTAGTCAGCGTCTCCCCACACAGTGGCACCCGCCGCCAGCCGCCGCCGCACCTTTACCAGCTCGCCCTGTTGCGGCCGCCGACCAATGGGGCGCGCGCGCAACCGGCCGCCGCACCCGAGCCCATAAAGCACCCCCACCCCGGCTGCGCCGGCACGCACTCCGCTGCTCGACTCGCTGCCGCTCGCACCGGTCGTTTTCGTTTCCGTTTCGTGTGCACCGTCGCTAGCCCATCGCCATGTCCGGACGCGGAAAGGGAGGCAAAGTCAAGGGCAAGTCAAAGTCCCGCTCAAGCAGGGCTGGGCTCCAGTTCCCGGTCGGCAGAATCCACCGCCTCCTGCGCAAGGGAAACTACGCAGAGCGCGTCGGCGCCGGGGCGCCCGTCTACCTCGCCGCCGTCATGGAGTACCTCGCGGCTGAGGTGCTCGAGCTGGCCGGAAACGCGGCCCGCGACAACAAGAAGACGCGCATCATCCCGCGCCACCTGCAGCTTGCCATCCGCAACGACGAGGAGCTCAACAAGCTCCTGTCGGGCGTCACCATCGCACAGGGTGGTGTCCTGCCCAACATCCAGGCCGTCCTGCTGCCAAAGAAGACCGAGAAGAAGGCCTAAAGGAGGCCAGGCAATCGCAGCCGCCGCGTGCTCCCCTGCACGCAACGCGCTTTGCCGGCTCGGCCCACAACAATCGGCCCTTTTCAGGGCCACCACACAAACCTACGTCCAAAGCAAAATTTCAGTCGTCCTCGCCGCACCTTGTTTTGTTTTTTAACTTTGCACTTTCACAGCACAGCCGCCGCCGGCGCACGTCCGCCATCTTGTCGTCCACACAGCCCGTGTGGCCCAACACACACACACACACACATTTTGCACGGTCGCAGTCGCCTTCCAAACGACAACGGCAGCAATAATGACCATTGTTAAAGGGAGGCGTGTCGACACACCGCCCTCCACTCCCGCGCGCAACGGCCGTCGACACGAACGAAACAGCTGATCCGGCCGCCTTGCCTCGGAAACCCCAACGCCGCCGCAAACACACAGAGCCAAACCACGCAAGCAAATAATCACCGCCTCTCGCACAACAACACACAGCCCGCCATCTCCGTCGCGATCGATACAAAGACACACAAACGAAGCAGCTCCACACACAGCCAGCCACATGACACGTTTCCTTTCCTTCTCCCCTCCCAGTCACATCACGTCGCTCACAAACGGAAAGAAAGAAACAAAGAAAGAAAGAGAGAGAGAAACAAACAAACAACACAGCGCACACACGCAGCAACAACACAGACTCTTTCGCACTTTTCAACTTCCGAACAGTGTGGTGGCCCTGAAAAGGGCCGTTTTCTAGTCTCTCCCACCCACAAGCACGGCCGCGGGAAGGCCAGCGCCCGCTGCGACGCAGCCTAACCGCCGAAACCGTACAGGGTGCGCCCCTGCCTCTTCAGGGCGTACACCACGTCCATGGCCGTCACAGTCTTGCGCTTGGCGTGCTCAGTGTACGTCACCGCGTCGCGGATCACGTTCTCCAGGAACACCTTCAGCACCCCGCGGGTCTCCTCGTAGATCAGACCAGAGATGCGCTTCACGCCGCCCCTGCGAGCCAGGCGGCGGATGGCGGGCTTCGTGATGCCCTGGATGTTGTCGCGCAACACCTTGCGGTGCCGCTTGGCGCCACCCTTGCCGAGCCCCTTTCCTCCCTTGCCGCGGCCTGTCATCCTTCCTTCCTCGGGCAAAGCAAAACGTGCACAAACAGCAGCTGCAGCGGCTGGAGAGTCGGCTACGGTCTGCGCCCAGCGCGCCCGCCGCCCCCCTATATAGACTCTGGCCCGCCCTCCCCCCACCACGCGCAACCGAGGGCATATAAGCGCAGCACGGAGGCGCGCGGGCCCGTTGTCAAGGCAGCACCGGACGCCGCGCCGCACCTAACCTCCACGCACGCCGCTCCGCTACCGCTACCGCCATGGCCCGCACAAAGCAAACGGCCCGCAAGTCCACCGGCGGAAAGGCGCCGCGCAAACAGCTCGCCACCAAGGCGGCGAGGAAGAGCGCGCCCGCCACCGGAGGCGTCAAGAAGCCCCACCGCTACAGGCCGGGCACCGTCGCCCTGCGAGAAATCAGGCGCTACCAGAAGAGCACAGAGCTGCTCATCCGCAAGCTGCCATTCCAGCGCCTAGTGCGCGAGATCGCCCAGGACTTCAAGACCGACCTGCGCTTCCAGAGCTCCGCAGTCATGGCCCTGCAGGAGGCCAGCGAGGCCTACCTCGTCGGCCTCTTCGAAGACACCAACCTGTGCGCAATCCACGCCAAGCGCGTCACCATCATGCCCAAGGACATCCAGCTCGCGCGCCGCATCCGCGGCGAGCGCGCCTAAACCGCGCCGCGGCACCGCACTGCACAAACAAAAACGGCCCTTTTCAGGGCCACTAACATCTCTCCGTCGCGAGCAACCTTTGTCGGTCGCCTGCCTCTCGCCCCGCAACCCAAAAACAAAAACCACCACTTCCCGTCCGTCCGCCACACCCGCTCACTCTGCCTGCCTGCTAGCAGCGCGCAACAATCACACATCATCCCTCCCCGGCGCACAATACCCAACGGCCGACGTCACACCGCACGGGTGGCTGGCCGGCCGCCGCTTTCGTTTCGAAAACAAAAACAAAAACACCCGCACTCCACTCCGACGGCCAACGGCCAGGCAGGCGCGCTCGCTCGCTCTACACGCCACCGAAATCCCCCGCCGACTCCTTCCCACATCTCAACGTGCCCCCCGTTGCAAAACATAACACACACAAAGGAACAAAACAAAGACCAGACACGACTCGACAAGACGACAGACATCCGAGAAGAACGAACGCAGGCAAGCCAACCAACGTATTCAAACAAAACAACAACGTGACAGAAAACCAACCGTCGGCCGCCGCCACAAACACGGCGACAATCAACCACGACAACAACAACAACACCGCTTACCGCTACCGCCGCCCACACCCGCCACCGACCCCCGCAATCCAACCACCGCGGCACGCAAACAGCATCCCCACGGGCATACAGACAGACCCCCACACCAAACGCAACACGACAATCAAAACCTTCCCCGACGTGCTTTGATGGCCCTGAGAAGGGCCGTTTTGGGCCGCGCGTCTCTTGCGCGCCACTAGACGACGACGGGGGGTGGGGACGACGGAGCCAAGCGCCAAACCCTTCCTTTCCCATCTCTTTCTCCTCTACTCTACTTCTTCTTCTTGGGCGAAGCCTTCGCCTTAGACGGCGTCGTCGCCTTCTTCGGGCGCGGCGCCTTCGGCTTCTTCGTCGGAACCTTGGCGGCCTTCTTCGCCTTCGACGGCGACTTGGCCTTGGCCGGCTTGGCCGCAGCCGCCTTCTTCGCACCCGCGGGAGCGGCCGACGCCGCAGACGCCTTCTTGGCGGCGCCCGC
Organism: Schistocerca americana; assembly: GCF_021461395.2. Classification (NCBI taxonomy): domain Eukaryota; kingdom Metazoa; phylum Arthropoda; class Insecta; order Orthoptera; family Acrididae; genus Schistocerca; species Schistocerca americana. The sequence goes on from NW_025726730.1 coordinate 16,976, forward strand.
CTTCCGACCGGTCGCCGCCTTCACGCCACCAGCCTTCTTTGCGCCGGCCGCACGGGCGCCCTTCTTCTCCTTGCTGGCCGGAGCGGCGCGCTTCTTCTTGGCACCGCCAGCACGAGCCTTGCCGCCCTCGGCCGCCCCCCCGCCGCCGCCGGCGCCGGCAAGCTTGAACGAGCCGGACGCGCCCTTCCCCTTCGTCTGCACCAGCTCGCCCGCCACGACGGCCGACTTGAGGTACTTCTTGATAAACGGCGCCAGCTTCTCCGCGTCCAGCTTGTAGTGCGCGGCTATGTACTTCTTGATCGCCTGCAGCGACGACCCGCCGCGCTCCTTCAGACTCTTGATGGCGGCCGTCACCATCTCAGAGGTGCGCGGGTGCGCAGGCTTGGCGCGCGGCTTCTTCGCAGACGACGCAGACTTGGCCTTCTTCGTAGTGCCGGTGGCGGCGGGTGCCGCAGCAGTCTCGTTCGTAGCCGCCTGATCTGCCATTTCGACGACGCGCGTAACACACAGCGAGAGCGAGCGGGACGGCAGGCACGCAAGCACAGCACAGCAGCAGAGCAGAGAATCACAAGGCCCAGCCAGTGTCGCGGGCGGGCGCGGACGGCCGAGAGAGCGGCCGCCACTCTGCGCGCCGCCGCGCCGCGCCTCCCGCGCTTGCTACCGCCCAACGTCCGACAGCCTGTGCGGAGCAGCCCCAAACCTGCGCCACAACCGCCCGCGCCTTTCAAACCACCGAGGATGGGGCTACACACAGCCACACCACAGTCGCCAACCAGTCGCCACGGCAGCGCCGCAAACCACGGCCAAACTGCAGCTACCGCGCGCTACAGCCTGGGTCGGCCCGCCGAGAATCGCCGCCCCCGCCCAAATGCCGCCCCCACAGCCCCAGCCGACGACCCGCCACAATGGCCAAACCTTCGGCAAAACTCCCACACCGTCGCCGCGGCAGCCCGGCCAGCGCGGCCGGCGCCACAGCCACACAAGCCGAGGCGTGCGGCGATGACGGCCGTGCAAACGCGCCTCCGCCGCCCCATCGCCTTCCGTCGCCCTCCCGCCGTTTCCCGATCGGCCCGCAGCCGTCGGGCCACATCGCGCGCCGTCCTCCTCCTCTCGCCGGCCAACATTCACAGCCGTTTCTCACCAATTGCCCGCCGCAAACGGACGCCGCCTGCGCAACAGGCGCCGCCGCCCCTCGCCGCTTCCGACCCAACCCCTCGACCGAGGCAAACCGCAATCCGAATCTACAGACCAACCCAATCTGCCGTCAAGCACACACGACAGCCGACCTTACACGTTACGCGTTACACATTACGTTTACACGTCTACGTTAGGTTAGGTTAGGTGGACGTGGGTTAGGTTAAGGGGACTTGGGTTAGGTTAAGCGTCAAACTTAGGTTAAGCATTCAAACACGTCAGGCGTCAGAGGTTAGGTTAGGTTAGGTTACACGTTAGGTTAAGGGGTCAGTGCTAGGTTAAGAAGCGTCAAACGTAGGTTAAAAAAGCGTTCAAACGTGAGGCGTGAGCCGGACAGCTTACCTTACGTAGACGTTAGGGGCTCACAGGCTGAGCTCACCTCGCCACACCACAGGTTAGGTTCGGTTCGGTTCGCTCGGCTCAGCGTAAAGCGCCGAGGTCAGGGTTACGTTCGTTCACCTTCGGGCGCCACACTTTCGGTTGAAAGGTCGCGACGGGACGACGTCGGCACGCACGCCGCAAACGAACAAAAACGTACAGACGACGTCGGAAACCGCCGACAGACGGGGGAGCAGCACGACCACGACCAGACACCGAGCGCGAACGAGACACACGCGAACCACCCCCACCGGCCAAAGGGCACCACACAACAACCCAGAGCACCACGTGTCGACACCAGAGCAACCCGCCGCTCACGCGACATGGCTGGCACCGAAGGGCAACCGCCCGCAACTGCGCTTTCCGCGCCGGCCCGGATGCACGTCGTGCTACAACAACACCACTACCGTACACAGCCGCTGTTCACAACATCACTATCAATGGCGCGCCCGCGGCTCGCCGCCGTCGCAGTCGCAGCCCCAACGCCAGCACTTTTGCACCACCATTCACACGCACCGCAACACAGCTCGCCGACACAGCCGAACAAAACAAACACCACACAACAACAGCAACAACAACGCCGCCGCCTCTACTTGTGCCGGCGACCCACCCCGCCGATGGCGCACCTTTCGCCAGCCGGCAATCGACACACACGCACCCACCCACCGGGGCCCAGTGCAAAAAAAAAAAAAAAAAAAAAAAAAAAAAAAAAAAAAAAAAAAAACACACAAAAACAAAAAAACCAAACAACACAAACGACACGGGAAGCGCACACCGCCACTTCGCGCGCACGCCACCAACCAGTCGTCGTCTCAAAATAACAAACACAAACAAAATAAACTAACAACTAGGGCAACACAAAACAAAAACGCCTCGCACGAACCGAACCGCCCACAAAAAGGACAAGCACACGCACAGCCTCTGCTGACGACCACGACGCAGCGGCACGCTGCTCCTGTCCCGCGCCCCGCACCCCGCGCCCCACTCGATTCACAACTCACGCGACACCGTCAACGACGGGCTCGCTTCCCGCAACCTACCACCTTTCCGCCACGACGCACAGCCCCAGCCCCACCCGACGACTGCACTTTCACCACCGCCTCCCCCTTCCCCCCCAAAACACACACACACACACACACACACACACACACACACACAGCCAGCCAAAAACGCACTCGCGACCCACACATGCACGTGCATCGGCACACGCCAACCAGTCAACGTCGACAACCACACGCAAGGCTCGAAACGAAAACGAAACCGGCGTCCTTCCACGTTGCCATCAAGCTACGCGACACAAGACACAAGGAACCAACACAACAGCCGGCCCCACTAATTCCCACTCTCACGCCGCAAAAAGCACACCGACACCGCCAAACACGCACGCACATTCCCCTTCGCACTGACACCACCGACCGGCTCGCTACCACACACCTCTCGGCAGCCGTTTTCACGCCAATTCGCCACACCGCCCACACAGTCGACAAGCGCCCGCCCTGTACGGCACACGCAACGACGCAGCGCAGCAAAGGGCGCCCGCAACACATACCTCTCCGCCGCCCGACGCGCCAACCGCCACGCCACACCACACCGCACCGCCAGCCACTCGCAAATTGTGCACTGCCACCAGCCACACGTCCAACACGCCGCGCCGCCTCCGGCCACCCGCCAGGGGGCGCTCACGTCCGCGACAACAGCGCGGCCCGCCGGGCCGGGCCGAACCGAACCGAGCCGCCGCTGCTCTGCACTCGGCACGGCCACACCCTGCTGCAGACCGGGCTCGTCCCTCTGTACGCGTCTGCCTGCGCATCAACACAACACGACCTTTTGTTTTTTTTTTTTCTCTCTCTACCGCCATCCCTTCTTCTCGCGTTTTACTCGTTGTTGCAGCAGCGGCGCACACCTACACATCCACAGCCCCAGCCGAGCCGGCCTCACCTCAGGGCCCGCCGCCAGCGTCTCCTCCTCGGGCACAGGTGCGGTGCTGTGGCCGCCCATCCAACCGCATTGCTGGCCGTCCAGCCACCAGGCGTTCCCACTGCCGCGAGCCACGCCGCGCACCGACCCTGCTGCAGAAAACGAAGCATAGCCAGAGACCGACCGATACACAAAGCAAGCCGTCGCCTCGCCTCTTGTCCTTCCTGCCTTCCTTCCGCCCCCGCCCTTCTCACACCACCGCCTCTCCACTTTCGCCCCCCCCTCCTTTTTTTTTTTTTTTTTTGTTTTCTTCTTTCTTTCTTTCTTTCTTTGGCCCTCTCTCCTTCCCGCCATGGCGGTTACGGCACCGCGCTGCAGCGGCAGATTTTTTTGCGCCCACACGCCTACTCCTACCACCATTAACCTTGCCCTGCCCTGCCCTGCCCTGCCCTGCCCATCAACGTCGCAGTCGAACCGACGCTTGCCAACACACTGCCCACGTTCCTTTCTCTTTTCGGCCTACGCCCATTACGCGCCGCCGCCACAGCACCTTCCCTTCCCACAACACACCGACGTCATCACACGCACCCAAAACAGGGGCCACGACCGTGTTCCTCGCCCACTCCCATCCCGCACGGTACGCACATTCCCAACTACTACCGCGCACCCTCCCTTTCCAATCTGTGTGTCTCTGTGTCTGTGTCCTGTCCGCGCGTGACGCCTCTCAACATCCGCCGTCCCCCGTCCCGTTTTCGCCCCCATGCCGTCGTCGCGCCGCCTCCTCCCCGTCCACCGCCGCCCCTGTCCGCCCCGCACCACACCATACACCGCTGCTTGTCCCGGCCGTTGCCACCAAAGGCGCCGACCGCAAACGCGCCACGCCGCAGCCCCCGTGCGTCTCGCGCTCGCTTGCATCTCCGTGCCGACGCTGCCTCTCTTCCCGCTCGCACTCGACCTCGACAACACAGTCTTTGGCTCCGCCACTGCGTGTTCCGGTGGTACGCACGCTGCAACACGTATGTATTCATTACCAGAGCGATGGCGAGGCATGACAGCATCTCTGTCTGACCAGAGAGTTCTTTATCGCTGCTAGTCGGCGCTTGGACCGCGCCAGACGACAGTAGTGGCACGCACCGGGTCGCCAGGAACAGTTGTTATATATATATTGTAGCGCGAGTCGGGAGAGGTAGTAGTCGGTCGACAGTAGTAGCGGGTGGACGGTTGTACTGAGCGGGCGTCGGCGGCGTGCTCTGCTCGTCTCGCGACTCTGGTCACGGTTCGGGACGATGTATAGTCTATTGTGTTATAATCAAAAGGTGGTGTGACGCTGCATTGCGCAAATCTGATAACGTATGTTCATTGTACTTATTTTGTTCAACAACAAAAGCCCCACTATTACTTTTTTTCTAAAGTAACTTTTGTCTCTTAACGAAAAACATTCACTTTTTAAAGACTACTTCCTATGGCATTTCCCTCCAAGGAGTGCAATTAATTACCAGCCAGCACTCATTCATTGCACACAGCTGTGTAAGGGGTATCTACAATTGAGGAGCGGATATAAATGCAATTTTTTTGTTTTTTTTTGTTTTTTTTTTTTTTTTTTTTTTTTTTGTGTGTGTGTGTGTGTGTTGTAACCTCCCAGCAAAATTTAAAATAATGGACAATGTTATTTACGGATGCTAATGGACATTGCGCTAATTGTAACCTCGCCCACAATGAGAGGTATTGAAAATGGCAACAAAAATGTGAAATTCGCAATCTGACTCAAATATAAAGTCTTCACACAACATTTAAAAAAGTCCGTTCAGTGACAAGAAACTTCAATTAAACCGAAATATCGGTCTTTGGCCCTGTGCAAAACAATCAGAATTAAAGTCTTACCTCCGAATAAATGGATGTCACATTTCTGCTCTGGTTGTTGCGCAGCGCTTGGAGGAACTGCATTGCAAATAATAATATTCTCTTTTTTTGTGATTTTAGTGACATTTTTCTTCAAAGAAGTGGAATGAAATGTGAAGTGCAACGAACTCTTTAGTTCAATAAACAATTAAATGTTTGAAAAATGCTTTTGAAATAAAAATTATTATTGGGGAACTTGTTGGAGAATAATTACAATAAATACAATTTTTCATTATCTAATGATTATATTAATTAACAGTATACCTTATTCACCATCTTGACCAGTGTTGCCGACCGCCTACATCACACAACCGCGCTCGGCTGCTACTACTGACCGACCGCTCTGCATGACGACTATTAGCGTACTGCACGCGACGACTACTGACAGAGTACAGCCCTCAACTACACATAGCTACGGACTCGCAACGACTACTGACTGACTGAGAACCGCTCGCAACACTCGCGCAGTCCAGCGCAAACTCTCTGGTCACAGATGCTACAATGTCTCGCCATCGCTACTATGTTACATACGTGTTTCAGTGTCTTTTTCATTGGGGTAACGATCTTTGGCTCTTTTTATTCTGAATACAGGGCCAAAGGTCAACGCTGCTGCCCTTATACAATTTATCAGGTTTCATTATGTCTGTTGCAATGTTACATACGGTTCACTCTTTCATTAATATTATCGTTGGGTTTGTTTTGTAGGGACGTTAACATTCTGGCACATTTTTATTATCATCGGACTCTCTGCTATTTGTGCAGGGAGGTTATACCTGGGTCCATTTCCATTTTAATATTGATAGACTTTTTGTTTTCTCGTTGTTTTTCCTTCTTTTTTTTTTGTTTTGTTTTTCCCGCTCTCACCACCACCGCCGCATCACGCCTTCCGTTTTCTTGGTTTCTTTTCTGTTCTTCAACTGCTTCAACATCACCGCGCCCCATTTCCACACCACAGCCATCAGCCTCCAAGACGGGCGGGCGCAGTGTGCCATTTCCGGCGCACAAGCACACCCGTACGGTACTCTCCTCGCCCCCACGCCACCAACAACACAGCGACCACGCGGCTTTCAGGCATGGCACGGCACCGGCGAAATGCGCCGCCCCCGCCCCGCCGCGCATCCGTCCGTCTCGCCACGTTCACTGACAGCCGCGTCTGCGGCTACACCACGACAACCACAACACAACACCGCTCCCCTCCCTGGCAACTCACATTGTTTTTCTCCTCCTCTTTTGCACAAACCACAACGCCGAGCACAGGCGCAAGCCACCCACACCGCGCCCCTCCCCGTCCCGTCTTTGGCCGCCGCTCCTCGTTTGCCCCCTCCCATCTCCCGAAATGCCATGCCAGCAGCGTTACGCATGCCCCTCCCCTGTCCACACAACACTACCGCCTAACGAACAGCCTTCCGGGCCACATGCAGGGCACGCCCACCTCCAAACACTGCCAATTCACGGACGCACGCACACACACACTCACTTTCTCGACACCTTTCTGTACGGAGGGTGCGTCATCTCGACCGTGACAGAGTGACGGCAACTATCGACGATCCATTTCCCCCCAATGGTAAAACATGTCCACTAACACCTACATACATCATTCACGTACACAGACAATAGCATACACACAATGGGAGGGCACACGAACATGGACGGCACGGCACTGTCATACACTCTTCCTCAGAACCATATCAACAAACGTTACGTACATCCGGGAAAGCGAAAGCGAAAGCAAAAGCAAAGGCAAAGCCCAATGCAGCCGTCAAAGGTAACGTTCACCACGGCAGACACTTGCAGCCGCGCCGCCGTTAAACGCATTTCAGTGCGGCTCCAATACGCCTCCGACACGGGAACGTTCCGTTGCTCTACGAATGCGTTTCTCCCCTTTTTCCCTTCCTCTCTCTTTTGCCCCCCCTCCTTGCACTCTTGCCTCATTCCTCACGTTCTGCCCAGACATTCGACCGATCAAAGTCAACCTTTCGTTACCGTTCTCAGCGCGACGGTGTACAACAGTATGACGGGTGTGCCCAAGACTTCGGTTCAGTTGCGTGACGCCCGTCTATCGCGCCGATCGACAGTTACTCAGGGGGCGACGGATCGGACCACGTCACCGACACACAAAACACTTTCAAACAAACAAATACGCACCGGATGGACACAGACAAACACGTGTACAGACATTCGCCAAACAAACGACCGCCGCCGCCGCCGCCGCCGCCGCCGTCGTCGTCTAGCGTCGCGCTTACTGTACTGCACTGGACACGCGTGCATCTTGAATGACGACATCGGTGTGCGTGCGTCGTACGCAATCAGTCAGACACGGCTATCAAACATCAGAGTCGAATGGTACATCATCGTGCGTGTTCGCCGTACACGTACAGTACAATACAACAACAATGCGTCTTAATGGCACGTTCATTTCAACGTCACTCACACACCTCCACGCTGCAGTTACGTCGCACCATTGTCAAACTCGGCGTACAGCAAAGGGAATAGTGGGCGGCAAAAAAAAAAAAAAACAACCAAACAAAAACATTTCACATTTCACCCTCGCCATGTATGATGTGCAAAAAAACAAACCCGCAAACGGCCGTCGTTACGGTGACACAAAAGTCGCCGATCGCACAGTCCCCCCTCGCAGACGGGTAACACACACACACACACACACACACACACACCAACAACACCAATGGGTCAAAAACCACGCCAACGAGGCGTGCCACCATTCCACGCCACGGCGACCAACCTCGTGGCCGTACCCCGCGCAACACGCTTTGACGCGCCCCCCCACCCACAATCAAAATGCACACATACATCACAGCCGTCCACACAAACAACAACAACAATTCCGCCCTTCCCGCAAAAGGCAAGTTGGTGGCCCTGAAAAGGGCCGTTTTGCCGCTCTCGCAACGGAGGAGCCTTCTCCATCCTTCCTTCCATTCCAGAGCCACCTCCTTACTTGGAGCTCGTGTACTTGGTCACCGCCTTCGTGCCCTCGCTCACGGCGTGCTTGGCCAGCTCGCCAGGCAGCAACAGCCGCACAGCGGTCTGGATCTCGCGGGACGTGATGGTCGAGCGCTTGTTGTAGTGCGCCAGCCGAGAAGCCTCGGCCGCAATGCGCTCGAAAATGTCGTTCACGAAGCTGTTCATGATGCTCATCGCCTTCGACGAGATGCCCGTGTCAGGGTGCACCTGCTTCAGCACCTTGTAGATGTAGATGGCATAGCTCTCCTTCCTCTTGCGCTTCTTCTTCTTGTCGCCCTTCGAAATGTTCTTCTGCGCCTTGCCAGCCTTCTTGGCGGCCTTCCCGCTAGTCTTGGGCGGCATCTCGAACCAACGTACGGCAGCAGCAACACCAGTACCAAGCGCTCCGCTCTAGTCAGCGTCTCCCCACACAGTGGCACCCGCCGCCAGCCGCCGCCGCACCTTTACCAGCTCGCCCTGTTGCGGCCGCCGACCAATGGGGCGCGCGCGCAACCGGCCGCCGCACCCGAGCCCATAAAGCACCCCCACCCCGGCTGCGCCGGCGATTCGCTGAGTAGCTTCTGGAGAGTGCGGACGCGTGTGCGGGGCTGCGCTAGTACTCTCCCTCTTCGTTGCTACTCAGCCATAGGAACCCGCTTGCGGGATTAGTCGCTGATTGTCCTAGCGCTGTAGCTGGACGGTTCGGCACTAAGGCTTCCGAGCTCCTGATTTTTTCAAATCGGGAGCGGAGTTGCAAGAAGATTGCGGGGCGAGCAGCTGAATTGTCGGCAGCTGTTGAGCAAATTGTCGTTGCGGGTTGTGAGCTGTGGGTTGGCGCGTCTTGGTGCGCGTCTTCTTGCTGCCGCGGTTCGCTTTTTCGGCCGGTTCGAGCACTTCGGCTGCGACAGGTACTCCTGCTGCCGCAGAGACTAGCTCTGCTCCCCCCCAAGAGTAGGGAAATTGCACGTCAGGGCCTGGTCAACGGCCAGATACCCGCGCGTGTTAGAACTGTTAGGGTCGGACTGTTCTGCCTGATACCTAACGGTGCCAACCGAAAGCAGACACCGACACCCCCTGGCAGCCATCCTTCCGAGTCTGGACATGGACACCCCAGTGAAACTCACGATTATAGAGAAAGAAAATTCCCCTGGCTGCTACGAGGTCAACAGGACGGACCTAACGGGCAGCCAGGGCGGGATGAGCCCGAGCTCGCGATTGCTGTTGCTCAACGCAATCGCGGGTCTCACCGGTAGGGACAGACGTAAATATGAGAAGAAGCTCGAAAGAGCGTGGAAAGAACCACCGATATTGCCCAAGGGTGACAGAACACCACCAAGTGCCCGTCTAATCAAGGCGAAGTCAAAGAAGTCACCGAAACGCAACAAAGTCAAACCAGGGTCACCGGTAAAGAAGCGAAAGACCACCTCGCGTAAAACCGTCGCTGCGCGGCGGCCGGAAGTGGCGGACGCGGCCGGGTCGGCCGCGCCTGAGCCGACCGCGCCTGCCAACACAAAGGCCGACCGGGCCACGTGCAGCGGCGGCCAGCAGGGCCAGGTAGCAGCGGAACAAAGCGCCTGCGCTGTGACGGCTAGCGCGCCCCCCGAGGCGGCCGGGCGGCTGCGCCCCGAGGTGAATGCGCAAAAGCACGAAGGCGCGGAGGCGGGTGCGCGCGGGCGGCGGAAGGAAACCGATACCGCCGGCGCGGGCTCGCCACCGCGGGGGAATGCCGGAGCGGAGGAACCTCGGAGCGTTGCTGGGGTGTGCGCTGAGGGGAGCGAGCGATGCGGAAGCAGCGCAGAGATCGCCACGCAGGAAATTGACGACGAGGGATTCCAGCTGGCACGTAAAACCGCCAGACGATCCCCCGTCTTAGACACACCAGCCCCAATACACACCGCCAACAGATTCGACGCGGTGGGAGAATCTGCGCAAAATGCACCGCCAGAAGCAGATGACACTGAGGGAAACGAACAACACAAATCCCTCAGAATCCCGCCCATAGTCGTGCAGTTCGAAAATGACTATAAAGCACTGTACGATGTCATCACGAACACGGTAGGGCAAGACAGATTCACCGCCAAAACAACTGGCGGTGACAAAGTTAAGATCACTCTTAGAAACGTCGACGACTACAAGGCAGTGAGGAAGGTGCTAGAGGAGCGGAAACTTCATTTCTACACCTTCCCACTAGCAGCGAGAAGGCCGATTAGACTGGTGTTCCGCGGTGTACCACATACCACCGACACTGCGGACATCAAACAGTTCCTTCAGGAGGAAGGTTTCGAGGTTAGTTCGGTGGTGTTGACGCGACCGAACCGACCCTGGCCCCTTCATACGGTCACCCTCCCAGACTCTGCCCAAAACCGAAAGATCTGGGAGGTCAAAAGGATACTGGCGCTAACGGTCACTCCCGAGAAGCTCAAAAAGAGATCGGGACCAGGCCGCTGCTATAACTGCCAGGCCCTAGGACACATCGCGCGAGACTGCACGATGCCAGTGGTGTGCGTCAGATGCACTGAACACCACACTTACGAGCAGTGCAAACTGCCAAGGGGGGAGGGAAAAGAAAAGTGCGCCAATTGCAGGGGAGCGCACCCAGCCAGCTACTTAGGATGTCCTGAGTACAGAGCTGCAAGGGACAGGCAGAGGGGCAAAGCTATCAATAAAACCCCGAATCACAATAGGAGCATGCCAGCACCCAGGCCACCCCCCCCACCACCCCAGAGAAGAAACCAGGACACAGTAAGAACACAGGTCTTCGCATCTACCAAATATTCCCGAGCACTTACCGGTGACCCACCCGACCCGCCGAACCACCTACCACCACCACCACACACCAGTAAACAGGTTCCTCAAGCTGATGGAAGCCCTAGGGAAGTCAGTCCACCACGCCATCCACAAACCAGTCCGCGAGAAGCAGTCGAGTCTGCTGCAATCCAGCAACTCGCGTCGTCCATCCGACTGCTACAGGCACAGATGACCCAGCTAGTGGGCATTCTAGCAACATTGACGCAGCTCCCCGCCGACCTCAGATCGGCAGCACAGCAGTCGCCTGTAGCAGCGACAGCCACAGGAAAAATTGTCCCCCACCATGGATAGGAGACCTAATATACAAGGTCTCAAAATATGCGCGTTTAACGCAGACAACCTTACTCGCCAACCCACGGAGTTTAGAGAATTCATACAGGAAGAAAAAGTTGACATATGCCTAGTGGGAGAAACATTCCTCAAACCAGGACTAAGAGTTTCTGTACCAAACTACATTTGTTACAGAAACGACCGACCCACTCACGGAGGCGGGGTAGCGGTCTATGTCAAAAAAGGTATCAGACACCATCAAATATACCCCCCCAATACAGCAGAAATAGAAACAGCGGCAATCGAAGTGGCTACAGTAACTGGCCCCCTAACAGTCGTTGCAGTGTATCGCCCCCCTTCCCAAAGACTAGAAGAGGACGACATAGCTGCACTAAGTCGCATTAGAGGCAAACTACTAATAGCAGGGGACCTAAATGCCAAGCACGCGGACTGGAACTCGAGACGCCGAAATCAAGCTGGTCAACAACTGCAACGACTCGCGCGCACACACCAGTTACAAATATGGGGCCCAGAGGAACCGACACACTTCCCAAAGAACGGAGGAAGACCGGACGTCCTCGACATAGCCATCACAAAGAATCTGGTGGGCTTTGTATCCGCGACATCGGTAAACAGAATGTCGTCGGACCACAATCCCGTGATTTTCGAGGTCGACATGGGAGAATGGCTCTCTAGCCCACAACGGCATGCGACATACAAGCGCATCAATAAGGAGCAATTCAGCAATGCAGTAGCAGCTGAACTTGCCCAGACCCCGCCTCCAACTGCAGAGACAGCAGAACAGGCACTAGACGACCTCACAAGAGCGATCCTACAAGCTGCTGAGGGAGCCACACCGCCTCCTGCGGGGCCCCCCCGCTCCAGGCAACTCCCCCCGCACTTGCTTGCGCAAATACGGCACAAAAACAGGATCGCCAAAGAGTGGAAGCTCACCAGAAATAGGGATACACGGAGGCTACTCAATAGGCTACAGAGAGAGCTGAAAGCCGATCTCAATGAGTACCGCAACCAACAATGGTCGGCAAGGCTCTCAGCTCTCAAACTAGACGACAATAGTTTATGGCAAGCCACCAAACAGTACACAAAAAGACGCGCAAAAATGCCACCACTCCATGGCGAACGCGGACTGCAGTTCAGCCCCATCAACAAAGCTAACGCACTAGCCGACGTGTTCGAAAAACAGTTCAGACCAGCAGAAGTACAGGACAGAGAACACGTCGCAACAGTCCGCAGAGAACTGGCCGTGTTCCTGGAAGCAGACGACGAAGATGACTACACGCCACTCTTCAATACTGAAGATGTGGCGCGCTGCATCAAGTCCCTGCCCACCAGGAAAACCCCGGGTCACGACCAGGTCACAAATGAATTGCTGAAACTCCTCCCGCCTCTGGCAATCACCCACCTGACCGATATAGTTAATGAACTGACGCGATCACAAAAATTCCCGGCGCAGTGGAAGCACGCAGAAGTTATTGCGATCGCGAAACCAGGAAAAGACCCGGTGTTCCCGCAACACTATAGACCAATTAGTCTACTGCCTACCCTCAGTAAACTTTACGAGCGCCTCCTACTAACCCCCATACAGGACTATATCACAAGAGAGCAGATTCTGCCGAAATTCCAATTCGGATTTAGGCAAAGACACTCCGCCCCCCAGCAAATCATGAGGGTGGTTGAAGCAGCCACAGACAGCTTCAACCGAAAGGGCTACTGCGGGCTTGTCTTGTTAGACGTAGCAAAAGCCTTCGACTCAGTCTGGCACACCGGGATATTACACAAGATGTACACCCTAGGCTTCCCCGGAAAGATAGTCAAAATCGTTAAAAACTATCTCTCCGGTAGGACTTTCTCAGTCAAGATCGATGGATCCCTGTCGACCAGGAGAAGAATCAGTGCAGGCGTGCCCCAGGGCTCAGTCCTGGGACCCGTCCTCTACAGTGTCTACACTGCTGACATCCCTACGACTCAGCATGTAAACACTGCACAGTACGCAGACGACACTGCATTCTTCTCCTGCTCGACAAACAGGAACCTGGTTACAAGGCGTCTGCAAACCGCCCTAAACAGGACGGAAAACTGGGCAAAGCAGTGGCGCATCTCAATTAACTCTGAGAAAACACAAGCCATGCTGCTCACCAGACGCTATGGGAAACGCCGACCCCCAAGAAGACCATACCAACTGCTGAGATTGCAGGGGCAGAATTTGCCATGGAGAAATTCTGCGAAGTACCTCGGTGTCACACTTGACAGACGCCTGACATGGAAGTGCCACATAGAGGAGCTTCGCAGAAAGGCTCACGCCAGGATGCAGATTCTGTACCCTGTCTTGAACAGCACCAGTTCCCTCGACCCCGCAACAGGAGTAGCGATCTATCGAAGTCTAATTCGACCGATACTGGAATATGCGTGCCCTGTATGGGGCTACGCAGCCAGATCGACGATAGATCGCTTACAAAAGACTCAAAACAGAGCGTTAAGACGAGCCCTACACGTCCCCACGCGCTTCCCCACGGCAGATTTGCACGAAGCCGCAGACATAGAGCCAATCACCACAAGATTCCGCGCCCTGGCAGAAGTGTTCTACGCCACGGCGCGGAAGTCAGAAAACGAATTAATCAACACCCTTGGGCAATACGAACCCCATAGGCAGAGATATAACAGACCCAAGTCGCTACTCCTGCAGTAGCAGAAAAAGAACAACTAAAGAAAACTCTCAACGAACAGCAACCAACAAAAGCAAAGAAACAAAAACAACACAAAAGAAAAGAGGAGGAAATGTCCTAATGTGACAACAACCTCCACCAGCACACCCTCTAAAGGTAGAGGAATAAAAGAGAGAAGAAGCTAGCTGCGCCGGCACGCACTCCGCTGCTCGACTCGCTGCCGCTCGCACCGGTCGTTTTCGTTTCCGTTTCGTGTGCACCGTCGCTAGCCCATCGCCATGTCCGGACGCGGAAAGGGAGGCAAAGTCAAGGGCAAGTCAAAGTCCCGCTCAAGCAGGGCTGGGCTCCAGTTCCCGGTCGGCAGAATCCACCGCCTCCTGCGCAAGGGAAACTACGCAGAGCGCGTCGGCGCCGGGGCGCCCGTCTACCTCGCCGCCGTCATGGAGTACCTCGCGGCTGAGGTGCTCGAGCTGGCCGGAAACGCGGCCCGCGACAACAAGAAGACGCGCATCATCCCGCGCCACCTGCAGCTTGCCATCCGCAACGACGAGGAGCTCAACAAGCTCCTGTCGGGCGTCACCATCGCACAGGGTGGTGTCCTGCCCAACATCCAGGCCGTCCTGCTGCCAAAGAAGACCGAGAAGAAGGCCTAAAGGAGGCCAGGCAATCGCAGCCGCCGCGTGCTCCCCTGCACGCAACGCGCTTTGCCGGCTCGGCCCACAACAATCGGCCCTTTTCAGGGCCACCACACATACCTACGTCCAAAGCAAAATTTCAGTCGTCCTCGCCGCACCTTGTTTTGTTTTTTAACTTTGCACTTTCACAGCACAGCCGCCGCCGGCGCACGTCCGCCATCTTGTCGTCCACACAGCCCGTGTGGCCCAACACACACACACACACACATTTTGCACGGTCGCAGTCGCCTTCCAAACGACAACGGCAGCAATAATGACCATTGTTAAAGGGAGGCGTGTCGACACACCGCCCTCCACTCCCGCGCGCAACGGCCGTCGACACGAACGAAACAGCTGATCCGGCCGCCTTGCCTCGGAAACCCCAACGCCGCCGCAAACACACAGAGCCAAACCACGCAAGCAAATAATCACCGCCTCTCGCACAACAACACACAGCCCGCCATCTCCGTCGCGATCGATACAAAGACACACAAACGAAGCAGCTCCACACACAGCCAGCCACATGACACGTTTCCTTTCCTTCTCCCCTCCCAGTCACATCACGTCGCTCACAAACGGAAAGAAAGAAACAAAGAAAGAAAGAGAGAGAGAAACAAACAAACAACACAGCGCACACACGCAGCAACAACACAGACTCTTTCGCACTTTTCAACTTCCGAACAGTGTGGTGGCCCTGAAAAGGGCCGTTTTCTAGTCTCTCCCACCCACAAGCACGGCCGCGGGAAGGCCAGCGCCCGCTGCGACGCAGCCTAACCGCCGAAACCGTACAGGGTGCGCCCCTGCCTCTTCAGGGCGTACACCACGTCCATGGCCGTCACAGTCTTGCGCTTGGCGTGCTCAGTGTACGTCACCGCGTCGCGGATCACGTTCTCCAGGAACACCTTCAGCACCCCGCGGGTCTCCTCGTAGATCAGACCAGAGATGCGCTTCACGCCGCCCCTGCGAGCCAGGCGGCGGATGGCGGGCTTCGTGATGCCCTGGATGTTGTCGCGCAACACCTTGCGGTGCCGCTTGGCGCCACCCTTGCCGAGCCCCTTTCCTCCCTTGCCGCGGCCTGTCATCCTTCCTTCCTCGGGCAAAGCAAAACGTGCACAAACAGCAGCTGCAGCGGCTGGAGAGTCGGCTACGGTCTGCGCCCAGCGCGCCCGCCGCCCCCCTATATAGACTCTGGCCCGCCCTCCCCCCACCACGCGCAACCGAGGGCATATAAGCGCAGCACGGAGGCGCGCGGGCCCGTTGTCAAGGCAGCACCGGACGCCGCGCCGCACCTAACCTCCACGCACGCCGCTCCGCTACCGCTACCGCTACCGCCATGGCCCGCACAAAGCAAACGGCCCGCAAGTCCACCGGCGGAAAGGCGCCGCGCAAACAGCTCGCCACCAAGGCGGCGAGGAAGAGCGCGCCCGCCACCGGAGGCGTCAAGAAGCCCCACCGCTACAGGCCGGGCACCGTCGCCCTGCGAGAAATCAGGCGCTACCAGAAGAGCACAGAGCTGCTCATCCGCAAGCTGCCATTCCAGCGCCTAGTGCGCGAGATCGCCCAGGACTTCAAGACCGACCTGCGCTTCCAGAGCTCCGCAGTCATGGCCCTGCAGGAGGCCAGCGAGGCCTACCTCGTCGGCCTCTTCGAAGACACCAACCTGTGCGCAATCCACGCCAAGCGCGTCACCATCATGCCCAAGGACATCCAGCTCGCGCGCCGCATCCGCGGCGAGCGCGCCTAAACCGCGCCGCGGCACCGCACCGCACAAACAAAAACGGCCCTTTTCAGGGGCACTAACATCTCTCCGTCGCGAGCAACCTTTGTCGGTCGCCTGCCTCTCGCCCCGCAACCCAAAAACAAAAACCACCACTTCCCGTCCGTCCGCCACACCCGCTCACTCTGCCTGCCTGCTAGCAGCGCGCAACAATCACACATCATCCCTCCCCGGCGCACAATACCCAACGGCCGACATCACACCGCACGGGTGGCTGGCCGGCCGCCGCTTTCGTTTCGAAAACAAAAACAAAAACACCCGCACTCCACTCCGACGGCCAACGGCCAGGCAGGCGCGCTCGCTCGCTCTACACGCCACCGAAATCCCCCGCCGACTCCTTCCCACATCTCAACGTGCCCCCCGTTGCAAAACATAACACACACAAAGGAACAAAACAAAGACCAGACACGACTCGACAAGACGACAGACATCCGAGAAGAACGAACGCAGGCAAGCCAACCAACGTATTCAAACAAAACAACAACGTGACAGAAAACCAACCGTCGGCCGCCGCCACAAACACGGCGACAATCAACCACGACAACAACAACAACACCGCTTACCGCTACCGCCGCCCACACCCGCCACCGACCCCCGCAATCCAACCACCGCGGCACGCAAACAGCATCCCCACGGGCATACAGACAGACCCCCACACCAAACGCAACACGACAATCAAAACCTTCCCCGACGTGCTTTGATGGCCCTGAGAAGGGCCGTTTTGGGCCGCGCGTCTCTTGCGCGCCACTAGACGACGACGGGGGGTGGGGACGACGGAGCCAAGCGCCAAACCCTTCCTTTCCCATCTCTTTCTCCTCTACTCTACTTCTTCTTCTTGGGCGAAGCCTTCGCCTTAGACGGCGTCGTCGCCTTCTTCGGGCGCGGCGCCTTCGGCTTCTTCGTCGGAACCTTGGCGGCCTTCTTCGCCTTCGACGGCGACTTGGCCTTGGCCGGCTTGGCCGCAGCCGCCTTCTTCGCACCCGCGGGAGCGGCCGACGCCGCAGACGCCTTCTTGGCGGCGCCCGCCTTCCGACCGGTCGCCGCCTTCACGCCACCAGCCTTCTTTGCGCCGGCCGCACGGGCGCCCTTCTTCTCCTTGCTGGCCGGAGCGGCGCGCTTCTTCTTGGCACCGCCAGCACGAGCCTTGCCGCCCTCGGCCGCCCCCCCGCCGCCGCCGGCGCCGGCAAGCTTGAACGAGCCGGACGCGCCCTTCCCCTTCGTCTGCACCAGCTCGCCCGCCACGACGGCCGACTTGAGGTACTTCTTGATAAACGGCGCCAGCTTCTCCGCGTCCAGCTTGTAGTGCGCGGCTATGTACTTCTTGATCGCCTGCAGCGACGACCCGCCGCGCTCCTTCAGACTCTTGATGGCGGCCGTCACCATCTCAGAGGTGCGCGGGTGCGCAGGCTTGGCGCGCGGCTTCTTCGCAGACGACGCAGACTTGGCCTTCTTCGTAGTGCCGGTGGCGGCGGGTGCCGCAGCAGTCTCGTTCGTAGCCGCCTGATCTGCCATTTCGACGACGCGCGTAACACACAGCGAGAGCGAGCGGGACGGCAGGCACGCAAGCACAGCACAGCAGCAGAGCAGAGAATCACAAGGCCCAGCCAGTGTCGCGGGCGGGCGCGGACGGCCGAGAGAGCGGCCGCCACTCTGCGCGCCGCCGCGCCGCGCCTCCCGCGCTTGCTACCGCCCAACGTCCGACAGCCTGTGCGGAGCAGCCCCAAACCTGCGCCACAACCGCCCGCGCCTTTCAAACCACCGAGGATGGGGCTACACACAGCCACACCACAGTCGCCAACCAGTCGCCACGGCAGCGCCGCAAACCACGGCCAAACTGCAGCTACCGCGCGCTACAGCCTGGGTCGGCCCGCCGAGAATCGCCGCCCCCGCCCAAATGCCGCCCCCACAGCCCCAGCCGACGACCCGCCACAATGGCCAAACCTTCGGCAAAACTCCCACACCGTCGCCGCGGCAGCCCGGCCAGCGCGGCCGGCGCCACAGCCACACAAGCCGAGGCGTGCGGCGATGACGGCCGTGCAAACGCGCCTCCGCCGCCCCATCGCCTTCCGTCGCCCTCCCGCCGTTTCCCGATCGGCCCGCAGCCGTCGGGCCACATCGCGCGCCGTCCTCCTCCTCTCGCCGGCCAACATTCACAGCCGTTTCTCACCAATTGCCCGCCGCAAACGGACGCCGCCTGCGCAACAGACGCCGCCGCCCCTCGCCGCTTCCGACCCAACCCCTCGACCGAGGCAAACCGCAATCCGAATCTACAGACCAACCCAATCTGCCGTCAAGCACACACGACAGCCGACCTTACACGTTACGCGTTACACATTACGTTTACACGTCTACGTTAGGTTAGGTTAGGTGGACGTGGGTTAGGTTAAGGGGACTTGGGTTAGGTTAAGCGTCAAACTTAGGTTAAGCATTCAAACACGTCAGGCGTCAGAGGTTAGGTTAGGTTAGGTTACACGTTAGGTTAAGGGGTCAGTGCTAGGTTAAGAAGCGTCAAACGTAGGTTAAAAAAGCGTTCAAACGTGAGGCGTGAGCCGGACAGCTTACCTTACGTAGACGTTAGGGGCTCACAGGCTGAGCTCACCTCGCCACACCACAGGTTAGGTTCGGTTCGGTTCGCTCGGCTCAGCGTAAAGCGCCGAGGTCAGGGTTACGTTCGTTCACCTTCGGGCGCCACACTTTCGGTTGAAAGGTCGCGACGGGACGACGTCGGCACGCACGCCGCAAACGAACAAAAACGTACAGACGACGTCGGAAACCGCCGACAGACGGGGGAGCAGCACGACCACGACCAGACACCGAGCGCGAACGAGACACACGCGAACCACCCCCACCGGCCAAAGGGCACCACACAACAACCCAGAGCACCACGTGTCGACACCAGAGCAACCCGCCGCTCACGCGACATGGCTGGCACCGAAGGGCAACCGCCCGCAACTGCGCTTTCCGCGCCGGCCCGGATGCACGTCGTGCTACAACAACACCACTACCGTACACAGCCGCTGTTCACAACATCACTATCAATGGCGCGCCCGCGGCTCGCCGCCGTCGCAGTCGCAGCCCCAACGCCAGCACTTTTGCACCACCATTCACACGCACCGCAACACAGCTCGCCGACACAGCCGAACAAAACAAACACCACACAACAACAGCAACAACAACGCCGCCGCCTCTACTTGTGCCGGCGACCCACCCCGCCGATGGCGCACCTTTCGCCAGCCGGCAATCGACACACACGCACCCACCCACCGGGGCCCAGTGCAAAAAAAAAAAAAAAAAAAAAAAAAAAAAAAAAAAACACACAAAAACAAAAAAACCAAACAACACAAACGACACGGGAAGCGCACACCGCCACTTCGCGCGCACGCCACCAACCAGTCGTCGTCTCAAAATAACAAACACAAACAAAATAAACTAACAACTAGGGCAACACAAAACAAAAACGCCTCGCACGAACCGAACCGCCCACAAAAAGGACAAGCACACGCACAGCCTCTGCTGACGACCACGACGCAGCGGCACGCTGCTCCTGTCCCGCGCCCCGCGCCCCGCGCCCCACTCGATTCACAACTCACGCGACACCGTCAACGACGGGCTCGCTTCCCGCAACCTACCACCTTTCCGCCACGACGCACAGCCCCAGCCCCACCCGACGACTGCACTTTCACCACCGCCTCCCCCTTCCCCCCCAAAACACACACACACACACACACACACACACACACACACACACAGCCAGCCAAAAACGCACTCGCGACCCACACATGCACGTGCATCGGCACACGCCAACCAGTCAACGTCGACAACCACACGCAAGGCTCGAAACGAAAACGAAACCGGCGTCCTTCCACGTTGCCATCAAGCTACGCGACACAAGACACAAGGAACCAACACAACAGCCGGCCCCACTAATTCCCACTCTCACGCCGCAAAAAGCACACCGACACCGCCAAACACGCACGCACATTCCCCTTCGCACTGACACCACCGACCGGCTCGCTACCACACACCTCTCGGCAGCCGTTTTCACGCCAATTCGCCACACCGCCCACACAGTCGACAAGCGCCCGCCCTGTACGGCACACGCAACGACGCAGCGCAGCAAAGGGCGCCCGCAACACATACCTCTCCGCCGCCCGACGCGCCAACCGCCACGCCACACCACACCGCACCGCCAGCCACTCGCAAATTGTGCACTGCCACCAGCCACACGTCCAACACGCCGCGCCGCCTCCGGCCACCCGCCAGGGGGCGCTCACGTCCGCGACAACAGCGCGGCCCGCCGGGCCGGGCCGAACCGAACCGAGCCGCCGCTGCTCTGCACTCGGCACGGCCACACCCTGCTGCAGACCGGGCTCGTCCCTCTGTACGCGTCTGCCTGCGCATCAACACAACACGACCTTTTGTTTTTTTTTTTTCTCTCTCTACCGCCATCCCTTCTTCTCGCGTTTTACTCGTTGTTGCAGCAGCGGCGCACACCTACACATCCACAGCCCCAGCCGAGCCGGCCTCACCTCAGGGCCCGCCGCCAGCGTCTCCTCCTCGGGCACAGGTGCGGTGCTGTGGCCGCCCATCCAACCGCATTGCTGGCCGTCCAGCCACCAGGCGTTCCCACTGCCGCGAGCCACGCCGCGCACCGACCCTGCTGCAGAAAACGAAGCATAGCCAGAGACCGACCGATACACAAAGCAAGCCGTCGCCTCGCCTCTTGTCCTTCCTGCCTTCCTTCCGCCCCCGCCCTTCTCACACCACCGCCTCTCCACTTTCGCCCCCCCCTCCTTTTTTTTTTTTTTTTTGTTTTCTTCTTTCTTTCTTTCTTTCTTTGGCCCTCTCTCCTTCCCGCCATGGCGGTTACGGCACCGCGCTGCAGCGGCAGATTTTTTTGCGCCCACACGCCTACTCCTACCACCATTAACCTTGCCCTGCCCTGCCCTGCCCTGCCCTGCCCTGCCCATCAACGTCGCAGTCGAACCGACGCTTGCCAACACACTGCCCACGTTCCTTTCTCTTTTCGGCCTACGCCCATTACGCGCCGCCGCCACAGCACCTTCCCTTCCCACAACACACCGACGTCATCACACGCACCCAAAACAGGGGCCACGACCGTGTTCCTCGCCCACTCCCATCCCGCACGGTACGCACATTCCCAACTACTACCGCGCACCCTCCCTTTCCAATCTGTGTGTCTCTGTGTCTGTGTCCTGTCCGCGCGTGACGCCTCTCAACATCCGCCGTCCCCCGTCCCGTTTTCGCCCCCATGCCGTCGTCGCGCCGCCTCCTCCCCGTCCACCGCCGCCCCTGTCCGCCCCGCACCACACCATACACCGCTGCTTGTCCCGGCCGTTGCCACCAAAGGCGCCGACCGCAAACGCGCCACGCCGCAGCCCCCGTGCGTCTCGCGCTCGCTTGCATCTCCGTGCCGACGCTGCCTCTCTTCCCGCTCGCACTCGACCTCGACAACACAGTCTTTGGCTCCGCCACTGCGTGTTCCGGTGGTACGCACGCTGCAACACGTATGTATTCATTACCAGAGCGATGGCGAGGCATGACAGCATCTCTGTCTGACCAGAGAGTTCTTTATCGCTGCTAGTCGGCGCTTGGACCGCGCCAGACGACAGTAGTGGCACGCACCGGGTCGCCAGGAACAGTTGTTATATATATATTGTAGCGCGAGTCGGGAGAGGTAGTAGTCGGTCGACAGTAGTAGCGGGTGGACGGTTGTACTGAGCGGGCGTCGGCGGCGTGCTCTGCTCGTCTCGCGACTCTGGTCACGGTTCGGGACGATGTATAGTCTATTGTGTTATAATCAAAAGGTGGTGTGACGCTGCATTGCGCAAATCTGATAACGTATGTTCATTGTACTTATTTTGTTCAACAACAAAAGCCCCACTATTACTTTTTTTCTAAAGTAACTTTTGTCTCTTAACGAAAAACATTCACTTTTTAAAGACTACTTCCTATGGCATTTCCCTCCAAGGAGTGCAATTAATTACCAGCCAGCACTCATTCATTGCACACAGCTGTGTAAGGGGTATCTACAATTGAGGAGCGGATATAAATGCAATTTTTTTGTTTTTTTTTGTTTTTTTTTTTTTTTTTTTTTTTTGTGTGTGTGTGTGTGTGTTGTAACCTCCCAGCAAAATTTAAAATAATGGACAATGTTATTTACGGATGCTAATGGACATTGCGCTAATTGTAACCTCGCCCACAATGAGAGGTATTGAAAATGGCAACAAAAATGTGAAATTCGCAATCTGACTCAAATATAAAGTCTTCACACAACATTTAAAAAAGTCCGTTCAGTGACAAGAAACTTCAATTAAACCGAAATATCGGTCTTTGGCCCTGTGCAAAACAATCAGAATTAAAGTCTTACCTCCGAATAAATGGATGTCACATTTCTGCTCTGGTTGTTGCGCAGCGCTTGGAGGAACTGCATTGCAAATAATAATATTCTCTTTTTTTGTGATTTTAGTGACATTTTTCTTCAAAGAAGTGGAATGAAATGTGAAGTGCAACGAACTCTTTAGTTCAATAAACAATTAAATGTTTGAAAAATGCTTTTGAAATAAAAATTATTATTGGGGAACTTGTTGGAGAATAATTACAATAAATACAATTTTTCATTATCTAATGATTATATTAATTAACAGTATACCTTATTCACCATCTTGACCAGTGTTGCCGACCGCCTACATCACACAACCGCGCTCGGCTGCTACTACTGACCGACCGCTCTGCATGACGACTATTAGCGTACTGCACGCGACGACTACTGACAGAGTACAGCCCTCAACTACACATAGCTACGGACTCGCAACGACTACTGACTGACTGAGAACCGCTCGCAACACTCGCGCAGTCCAGCGCAAACTCTCTGGTCACAGATGCTACAATGTCTCGCCATCGCTACTATGTTACATACGTGTTTCAGTGTCTTTTTCATTGGGGTAACGATCTTTGGCTCTTTTTATTCTGAATACAGGGCCAAAGGTCAACGCTGCTGCCCTTATACAATTTATCAGGTTTCATTATGTCTGTTGCAATGTTACATACGGTTCACTCTTTCATTAATATTATCGTTGGGTTTGTTTTGTAGGGACGTTAACATTCTGGCACATTTTTATTATCATCGGACTCTCTGCTATTTGTGCAGGGAGGTTATACCTGGGTCCATTTCCATTTTAATATTGATAGACTTTTTGTTTTCTCGTTGTTTTTCCTTCTTTTTTTTTTGTTTTGTTTTTCCCGCTCTCACCACCACCGCCGCATCACGCCTTCCGTTTTCTTGGTTTCTTTTCTGTTCTTCAACTGCTTCAACATCACCGCGCCCCATTTCCACACCACAGCCATCAGCCTCCAAGACGGGCGGGCGCAGTGTGCCATTTCCGGCGCACAAGCACACCCGTACGGTACTCTCCTCGCCCCCACGCCACCAACAACACAGCGACCACGCGGCTTTCAGGCATGGCACGGCACCGGCGAAATGCGCCGCCCCCGCCCCTCCGCGCATCCGTCCGTCTCGCCACGTTCACTGACAGCCGCGTCTGCGGCTACACCACGACAACCACAACACAACACCGCTCCCCTCCCTGGCAACTCACATTGTTTTTCTCCTCCTCTTTTGCACAAACCACAACGCCGAGCACAGGCGCAAGCCACCCACACCGCGCCCCTCCCCGTCCCGTCTTTGGCCGCCGCTCCTCGTTTGCCCCCTCCCATCTCCCGAAATGCCATGCCAGCAGCGTTACGCATGCCCCTCCCCTGTCCACACAACACTACCGCCTAACGAACAGCCTTCCGGGCCACATGCAGGGCACGCCCACCTCCAAACACTGCCAATTCACGGACGCACGCACACACACACTCACTTTCTCGACACCTTTCTGTACGGAGGGTGCGTCATCTCGACCGTGACAGAGTGACGGCAACTATCGACGATCCATTTCCCCCCAATGGTAAAACATGTCCACTAACACCTACATACATCATTCACGTACACAGACAATAGCATACACACAATGGGAGGGCACACGAACATGGACGGCACGGCACTGTCATACACTCTTCCTCAGAACCATATCAACAAACGTTACGTACATCCGGGAAAGCGAAAGCGAAAGCAAAAGCAAAGGCAAAGCCCAATGCAGCCGTCAAAGGTAACGTTCACCACGGCAGACACTTGCAGCCGCGCCGCCGTTAAACGCATTTCAGTGCGGCTCCAATACGCCTCCGACACGGGAACGTTCCGTTGCTCTACGAATGCGTTTCTCCCCTTTTTCCCTTCCTCTCTCTTTTGCCCCCCCTCCTTGCACTCTTGCCTCATTCCTCACGTTCTGCCCAGACATTCGACCGATCAAAGTCAACCTTTCGTTACCGTTCTCAGCGCGACGGTGTACAACAGTATGACGGGTGTGCCCAAGACTTCGGTTCAGTTGCGTGACGCCCGTCTATCGCGCCGATCGACAGTTACTCAGGGGGCGACGGATCGGACCACGTCACCGACACACAAAACACTTTCAAACAAACAAATACGCACCGGATGGACACAGACAAACACGTGTACAGACATTCGCCAAACAAACGACCGCCGCCGCCGCCGCCGCCGCCGCCGTCGTCGTCTAGCGTCGCGCTTACTGTACTGCACTGGACACGCGTGCATCTTGAATGACGACATCGGTGTGCGTGCGTCGTACGCAATCAGTCAGACACGGCTATCAAACATCAGAGTCGAATGGTACATCATCGTGCGTGTTCGCCGTACACGTACAGTACAATACAACAACAATGCGTCTTAATGGCACGTTCATTTCAACGTCACTCACACACCTCCACGCTGCAGTTACGTCGCACCATTGTCAAACTCGGCGTACAGCAAAGGGAATAGTGGGCGGCAAAAAAAAAAAAAAAAAAAAAAAAAAAAAAAAAAAAAAAAACAACCAAACAAAAACATTTCACATTTCACCCTCGCCATGTATGATGTGCAAAAAAACAAACCCGCAAACGGCCGTCGTTACGGTGACACAAAAGTCGCCGATCGCACAGTCCCCCCTCGCAGACGGGTAACACACACACACACACACACACACACACACCAACAACACCAATGGGTCAAAAACCACGCCAACGAGGCGTGCCACCATTCCACGCCACGGCGACCAACCTCGTGGCCGTACCCCGCGCAACACGCTTTGACGCGCCCCCCCACCCACAATCAAAATGCACACATACATCACAGCCGTCCACACAAACAACAACAACAATTCCGCCCTTCCCGCAAAAGGCAAGTTGGTGGCCCTGAAAAGGGCCGTTTTGCCGCTCTCGCAACGGAGGAGCCTTCTCCATCCTTCCTTCCATTCCAGAGCCACCTCCTTACTTGGAGCTCGTGTACTTGGTCACCGCCTTCGTGCCCTCGCTCACGGCGTGCTTGGCCAGCTCGCCAGGCAGCAACAGCCGCACAGCGGTCTGGATCTCGCGGGACGTGATGGTCGAGCGCTTGTTGTAGTGCGCCAGCCGAGAAGCCTCGGCCGCAATGCGCTCGAAAATGTCGTTCACGAAGCTGTTCATGATGCTCATCGCCTTCGACGAGATGCCCGTGTCAGGGTGCACCTGCTTCAGCACCTTGTAGATGTAGATGGCATAGCTCTCCTTCCTCTTGCGCTTCTTCTTCTTGTCGCCCTTCGAAATGTTCTTCTGCGCCTTGCCAGCCTTCTTGGCGGCCTTCCCGCTAGTCTTGGGCGGCATCTCGAACCAACGTACGGCAGCAGCAACACCAGTACCAAGCGCTCCGCTCTAGTCAGCGTCTCCCCACACAGTGGCACCCGCCGCCAGCCGCCGCCGCACCTTTACCAGCTCGCCCTGTTGCGGCCGCCGACCAATGGGGCGCGCGCGCAACCGGCCGCCGCACCCGAGCCCATAAAGCACCCCCACCCCGGCTGCGCCGGCACGCCGCACGCTCGCACGAGTCAGCGATGCCGCGTGAGTCGGACGCACGCGCGAAGCGCTCCGCAGCGCCGCACGCTGATGCAACTCGCGTCGCTTCTGCGGACAGGGCCGCGTCCCTGCACGCTAACGGAGTTGAGTTGAGTACGCCAGAGGTGCAACCGTGCCCCTCTGGTAGTACTCCTCCTCAAAGTGGCGACGTAGTCGATAGTGGCAGGCGTAATAGTGTATCGCTCGACACTCTCGCGCGCGATACGGAATTCGTGTCTGATTCGTGTGCGACGACCGACACGCATCAGGAGCAGCCACCAGGCGACTCCAATCGACAGCGCAGTGAGGATGCGCTACAATTTCTTGTGGCCATGATGCCGCAACCAGACACCTCGTCAGACGCGGCATTGGCGGCTGTGGAGCTGATGGAAGAAGAAACAGCGACTCCAGCAGCAGCTTCTACCTCTCGCAAACGTGCTCCATCTGATGAAGGTATGAGTGAAGTGCACAAATTCAGGAAAGTGAAGGGCAGCGCTGTAGTACAGTCCGCTAAGTCGAGAGGTCGGGTACGTGCAAGCCGCGCTAATACGGCCGACGCAGATGGCTTTGTAGCCGCGACAAAGACTGCCAGACCGACGACCACGACATCGCAAAAGCCGGTGGCGACGGCAAATAAATACAACGCCCTCTCGGAGGACGAGGGGGACGAAGAAATGCCGCCAGTCAACACCTCGCAGCGTGCTCCACCACCTGTGGTGCTGGAGTACAACGACGAGTTTCGTAACCTAGAACTTGTGTTGAATAGAGTGCTGGGGAAAAACAATTACAGTGTGCGTACGTGCGGGAATGATCTATACAAGATCCGTGTGAAGACCACTGAGCTGTACATAAAGTTAACTAATGAAGCGCCTCAGCTAGGACTTCCGTACTACACGTACTCCGCTAGTCGTAAGAAGCCCATTAAAGTTGTGTACAAAGGCATACCAATGAAACACCGGAACGAACATGTGAAGGAGGACTTAGAACAGCAAGGTTTTGCTGTGTACTCTGTAGTAAAAATGAGGGACCCCAAAACAAACAGTCGCGGCCCTCTAGTACTCGTAACAGCCGCAAACACGGTCCATAACCGCGAACTCTTTAAAGTGAAAATGATAGGTCCGTGCGAAGTCACACCTGAGAGCCTACGTCAAAGAAGCGGTCACGCACAGTGTTACCGCTGCCTTACTCTAGGCCACGTGCAACGATATTGCTCAATGCAAGAGTATTGTGTACGGTGTGCCGAACCGCACCCAGCCAGTGCGTGTGACAAAAAAGGAGTGCCGCATAAAGATTTCACTCCCAAGTGCAAATTGTGTGGTGGCGAGCATGTCGCAACGTTCCGCGGGTGCATCAAGCACATAGAATTTGCCGAACGCCTTCTCAAAGCTGAAACACCGAAGAAAGGCGCAGTTTCGGCGGGAAACGGCCGTTTGGCGGGAAACGGCAGACAGAGCGGCGCCGCAGCCGGGACAAAGAACCGGCGCGCGCGACGAGCACGACGTGGTGGGAAGAAGCACTCGCCATCGTACAGAGGTAACTCCGCCCCGCAGCCAGCTCCCAGGCAGCAGCAGGCACCGGCTACGCTACAAAATGGTGGACGAGCACCACCCGCCGCCGCCATTGCTGCCCAAGGGCCCGCCGACGGCCAGTCTCGCAAGCAGGTAGCTCCGCCGACCGCGCCGAGCCAATCGCCGGCAGCTCCTCCCCCCGCGCTCAGCCGGTCGCCGGAAGCTCCGCCTTCCGCGCCCAGCCAATGGGGGGAGTCCACGCGTACCGCACCGAGCGCCGCGCAGGTAGCGCCGCCTACCGCACCTCGCCGCAACGCAGCAGCCAATCCGGTTGCGCCTCGCCCGAACGCCGCTGCGCCCCAGAAGGAAGATGGCAACTGCAACGCGCCGCTCCATGATAGCATGGCGGACTTCCCAGCTCTACGTTCACGCCCCGGGCGGTGTCCTGGCACTGCCCAGACAGCCGCCCGCCATCTCGTTGGAAACTACAATGGCGCCCTCACGGCTGCACCTCCTGCAAAAGCTTCGAGCGGCACACAACAAAATGAGCGCCCAGACCCGTTTGGGAACTACTGCGCCTTCTTCGAGCGCATGTTCGGCTTAATGGAGCAACTTATGACGCGCGTCCTTGATGCGATCAGTGAGCTCCCAGCCAGAATGACGGCCGCGGTCAACCAGGCCATTCACGCTAACTTCCAACAACAACAGCATGGCGGAGCCGCTCCGAGGAATTAAGCTGTGTGTGTTCAATGCAAATGGTCTGCGCACACAAGACGCAGAATTCCGTCAAATGCTCCGAGACGAGTGCATAGACATTTGCTTGGTCTCGGAGACTCATTTGAAACCTGGGGTCAGAGTCGGCGTAGCAAATTACGCATGCTACAGATACGACCGACCGACAGCTGGAGGTGGAACGGCAGTATACATCAGACGCAGCCTGAAACACCACCAAATACAACTACCGGCACTGACAGCAACCGAGGCAACAGCAGTAGCCGTGGAAACCTTTCAAGGCAGAATAACGTTCGTCGCCGTATACAGGCCGCCAAGGGGGCACCTGGATCGCGATGACGTCGAAAAACTGTTAGCACTTCCAGGTCAAGTGCTGCTAGGTGGTGATTTCAACGCCAAGAACGGTTTGTGGAATTCGCGGCGGACAAATATAAGCGGCCGCCGGCTACAAAGTCTCGCCGAACGCCACGAGGCGGTTGTAATAGGACCGCACGATCCTACTATTTACCCATCGAGAGGCGAGCCCGACGTACTGGACGTCATTGTAGTCAAAGGAATACGTCGAAACATAACCGCCAGCACCATGACGGCGTTGTCATCAGACCACCTGCCAGTAATTTTCGAACTGGAAACTGATGTCGCGCCCCCAGAACGCAGAGGGTTAGACCTAAGGAAGATACAGTGGCCCCAATACAAGGAGTTAGTCGCGGAAGCACTGGAGGAAACACCGGACCCAGCGCTAGCGGGAGCTGAAGTTGCCATACAACATCTCACCAGAGGCATCGTCGAAGCCGCTACAGCTGCCGTAACGGCGAGGAGAGAAGACGACGGCAACTTCAGGCAACCACCGCAACTCCCGCAACATCTTCTAGACGAAATTACGTCCAAGAACCGGCTGCAACGGGAGTGGATACGGACGCAAAATCCCGCGATAAAAAGGACGCTCAACAGGATGCGGCGTCACATCAAAGCGGCCGTAGATGCACACAGGCAACAGCAGTGGGCAGACAAAATAGCGCAATTAAACATCGAAGATGGCACCGCCTGGAGGGTAGTGAAAGGTTTCCTGCGCCGCTCACTGAAGATACCACCCCTGCAGGTCGGCGCGGACTACGTTAGCGAGCCGAATGCGAAGGCAAATGCCTTGGCAGACGCTTTCGCCGCTAACTTCGTGCCGATCGAAAACCCGGTGGACGCGGACCACATTCAGCTCGTCAGAGAGCGCCTCCCTGTCTTCATGGCAGCGAGGGATGAGGACCACGACATCACACCGATCAGCGCAGACGAGGTCACCGTCCAACTCCGCGCACTCAACAGCAAGAAGGCAGGTGGCCCTGACCTGGTTACCAACATTCTTCTGAAGCAGCTGCCAGACACAGCAGCGGACGTTCTGGCAAACGTCTTCAACCGCATCCTGCAGACCGGCACCTACCCAGGCTGCTGGAAACACGCTGAGGTGGTAGCGCTTCCCAAGCCAGGGAAAGACATCCGCTTGGCGAAGAACTACCGCCCCATCAGCTTACTGCCTGCCCTGTCGAAGGTGTTCGAGAGACTGTACATTCAGCGCCTCCACCAGCTCATTGAAGACGAGGGCATCTTACCCAATGAGCAATTCGGCTTCCGGCAGGGTCACTCGACGGTGCACCAACTGTTGCGCTTAACGGAAGAGGCGTTCGGAGCCATTGACCGACGTGAGTACTTCGGCGCTCTTCTGCTCGACGTGTCTCGCGCCTTTGACTCCGTGTGGCACGAAGGCCTCCTGTACAAACTTTTTGTGCTGGGGGTTCCGACGCCGCACGTGAGTCTCCTGCAGAGTTATCTGCAGGATAGGACGTTTCACGTACGGGCTGCCAGTGGAATTTCCACGGAGCGTCGAATACTCGCGGGTGTACCACAAGGCTCGGTCATAGGCCCGACACTCTATTCGTTATACACAGCGGACCTGCCGCGTACAGAGCCAATCAAACTCGCTCTGTACGCGGACGACACCGCAGTCTACGGCCGCAGCAGAAGCGCAGCCATCCTCCAAAGGCGACTACAAACGGCCACAGAAGACCTGACACAGTGGGCAGTCAAATGGCGACTCTCCTACAATGCAGAAAAGTCGCAGGCCATCCTTATCTCAAGACGACTCATTCCACCGGGACTGCCACGATTAACAGTCCGAGGACGTCCCGTAGAGTGGAGTGCCAGTGTCAAATACCTTGGCGTCACGATAGACAAGCGTCTAACGTGGCGCCAACATACAGAAGAGGTGAGGGCAAAAGCACTGGGTAGACTACGTCTGCTATACCCCGTGCTAAACCCAACATCAACGCTTCCTGCCCACTTAGGTCTCACGCTGTACAAGGCTACAATCCGCCCCCTGCTGGAATATGCAGCGGTCGTATGGGGCAACACAGCGGAGACCAACCTACGCCAATTGCAGACGATCCAAAATAGATCTCTGAAGCTGGCACTCCACCTACCTCGAGATTTTCCCTCGGAGGAACTACACGTCGTCGCCGACATCCTGCCACTTCGAAGGCGGTTCAAGGAAACCGCCAAGAAGTACTACAAAAACACCGAGCAAGCAAGAAATCCACTGATTCGCGAGCTCGGACATAGGCCACACTGGTCAAACACCACCAGGTGGCCAGACTTGTTGCGGCTTGACTAATCAAGCCTAACCACGAATCATCTCAAGGCTCCAGTGCTGAGCAACTTAGCAAATCAAAAGACTTTTTCTAACAAGGACAAACCACATATTAGAAGGAAAAATAGTAAGTAACTATTACAGACTTCTCCAAACTCAGGTGTTGCGCGGAAGTAAATCCGCTGCAACTCCTAACTGAAGCACAAGCTGCGCCGGCACGCACTCCGCTGCTCGACTCGCTGCCGCTCGCACCGGTCGTTTTCGTTTCCGTTTCGTGTGCACCGTCGCTAGCCCATCGCCATGTCCGGACGCGGAAAGGGAGGCAAAGTCAAGGGCAAGTCAAAGTCCCGCTCAAGCAGGGCTGGGCTCCAGTTCCCGGTCGGCAGAATCCACCGCCTCCTGCGCAAGGGAAACTACGCAGAGCGCGTCGGCGCCGGGGCGCCCGTCTACCTCGCCGCCGTCATGGAGTACCTCGCGGCTGAGGTGCTCGAGCTGGCCGGAAACGCGGCCCGCGACAACAAGAAGACGCGCATCATCCCGCGCCACCTGCAGCTTGCCATCCGCAACGACGAGGAGCTCAACAAGCTCCTGTCGGGCGTCACCATCGCACAGGGTGGTGTCCTGCCCAACATCCAGGCCGTCCTGCTGCCAAAGAAGACCGAGAAGAAGGCCTAAAGGAGGCCAGGCAATCGCAGCCGCCGCGTGCTCCCCTGCACGCAACGCGCTTTGCCGGCTCGGCCCACAACAATCGGCCCTTTTCAGGGCCACCACACAAACCTACGTCCAAAGCAAAATTTCAGTCGTCCTCGCCGCACCTTGTTTTGTTTTTTAACTTTGCACTTTCACAGCACAGCCGCCGCCGGCGCACGTCCGCCATCTTGTCGTCCACACAGCCCGTGTGGCCCAACACACACACACACACACATTTTGCACGGTCGCAGTCGCCTTCCAAACGACAACGGCAGCAATAATGACCATTGTTAAAGGGAGGCGTGTCGACACACCGCCCTCCACTCCCGCGCGCAACGGCCGTCGACACGAACGAAACAGCTGATCCGGCCGCCTTGCCTCGGAAACCCCAACGCCGCCGCAAACACACAGAGCCAAACCACGCAAGCAAATAATCACCGCCTCTCGCACAACAACACACAGCCCGCCATCTCCGTCGCGATCGATACAAAGACACACAAACGAAGCAGCTCCACACACAGCCAGCCACATGACACGTTTCCTTTCCTTCTCCCCTCCCAGTCACATCACGTCGCTCACAAACGGAAAGAAAGAAACAAAGAAAGAAAGAGAGAGAGAAACAAACAAACAACACAGCGCACACACGCAGCAACAACACAGACTCTTTCGCACTTTTCAACTTCCGAACAGTGTGGTGGCCCTGAAAAGGGCCGTTTTCTAGTCTCTCCCACCCACAAGCACAGCCGCGGGAAGGCCAGCGCCCGCTGCGACGCAGCCTAACCGCCGAAACCGTACAGGGTGCGCCCCTGCCTCTTCAGGGCGTACACCACGTCCATGGCCGTCACAGTCTTGCGCTTGGCGTGCTCAGTGTACGTCACCGCGTCGCGGATCACGTTCTCCAGGAACACCTTCAGCACCCCGCGGGTCTCCTCGTAGATCAGACCAGAGATGCGCTTCACGCCGCCCCTGCGAGCCAGGCGGCGGATGGCGGGCTTCGTGATGCCCTGGATGTTGTCGCGCAACACCTTGCGGTGCCGCTTGGCGCCACCCTTGCCGAGCCCCTTTCCTCCCTTGCCGCGGCCTGTCATCCTTCCTTCCTCGGGCAAAGCAAAACGTGCACAAACAGCAGCTGCAGCGGCTGGAGAGTCGGCTACGGTCTGCGCCCAGCGCGCCCGCCGCCCCCCTATATAGACTCTGGCCCGCCCTCCCCCCACCACGCGCAACCGAGGGCATATAAGCGCAGCACGGAGGCGCGCGGGCCCGTTGTCAAGGCAGCACCGGACGCCGCGCCGCACCTAACCTCCACGCACGCCGCTCCGCTACCGCTACCGCCATGGCCCGCACAAAGCAAACGGCCCGCAAGTCCACCGGCGGAAAGGCGCCGCGCAAACAGCTCGCCACCAAGGCGGCGAGGAAGAGCGCGCCCGCCACCGGAGGCGTCAAGAAGCCCCACCGCTACAGGCCGG
Organism: Schistocerca americana; assembly: GCF_021461395.2. NCBI lineage: Eukaryota > Metazoa > Arthropoda > Insecta > Orthoptera > Acrididae > Schistocerca > Schistocerca americana. The sequence goes on from NW_025726730.1 coordinate 50,556, forward strand.
GCACCGTCGCCCTGCGAGAAATCAGGCGCTACCAGAAGAGCACAGAGCTGCTCATCCGCAAGCTGCCATTCCAGCGCCTAGTGCGCGAGATCGCCCAGGACTTCAAGACCGACCTGCGCTTCCAGAGCTCCGCAGTCATGGCCCTGCAGGAGGCCAGCGAGGCCTACCTCGTCGGCCTCTTCGAAGACACCAACCTGTGCGCAATCCACGCCAAGCGCGTCACCATCATGCCCAAGGACATCCAGCTCGCGCGCCGCAATCGCGGCGAGCGCGCCTAAACCGCGCCGCGGCACCGCACCGCACAAACAAAAACGGCCCTTTTCAGGGCCACTAACATCTCTCCGTCGCGAGCAACCTTTGTCGGTCGCCTGCCTCTCGCCCCGCAACCCAAAAACAAAAACCACCACTTCCCGTCCGTCCGCCACACCCGCTCACTCTGCCTGCCTGCTAGCAGCGCGCAACAATCACACATCATCCCTCCCCGGCGCACAATACCCAACGGCCGACGTCACACCGCACGGGTGGCTGGCCGGCCGCCGCTTTCGTTTCGAAAACAAAAACAAAAACACCCGCACTCCACTCCGACGGCCAACGGCCAGGCAGGCGCGCTCGCTCGCTCTACACGCCACCGAAATCCCCCGCCGACTCCTTCCCACATCTCAACGTGCCCCCCGTTGCAAAACATAACACACACAAAGGAACAAAACAAAGACCAGACACGACTCGACAAGACGACAGACATCCGAGAAGAACGAACGCAGGCAAGCCAACCAACGTATTCAAACAAAACAACAACGTGACAGAAAACCAACCGTCGGCCGCCGCCACAAACACGGCGACAATCAACCACGACAACAACAACAACACCGCTTACCGCTACCGCCGCCCACACCCGCCACCGACCCCCGCAATCCAACCACCGCGGCACGCAAACAGCATCCCCACGGGCATACAGACAGACCCCCACACCAAACGCAACACGACAATCAAAACCTTCCCCGACGTGCTTTGATGGCCCTGAGAAGGGCCGTTTTGGGCCGCGCGTCTCTTGCGCGCCACTAGACGACGACGGGGGGTGGGGACGACGGAGCCAAGCGCCAAACCCTTCCTTTCCCATCTCTTTCTCCTCTACTCTACTTCTTCTTCTTGGGCGAAGCCTTCGCCTTAGACGGCGTCGTCGCCTTCTTCGGGCGCGGCGCCTTCGGCTTCTTCGTCGGAACCTTGGCGGCCTTCTTCGCCTTCGACGGCGACTTGGCCTTGGCCGGCTTGGCCGCAGCCGCCTTCTTCGCACCCGCGGGAGCGGCCGACGCCGCAGACGCCTTCTTGGCGGCGCCCGCCTTCCGACCGGTCGCCGCCTTCACGCCACCAGCCTTCTTTGCGCCGGCCGCACGGGCGCCCTTCTTCTCCTTGCTGGCCGGAGCGGCGCGCTTCTTCTTGGCACCGCCAGCACGAGCCTTGCCGCCCTCGGCCGCCCCCCCGCCGCCGCCGGCGCCGGCAAGCTTGAACGAGCCGGACGCGCCCTTCCCCTTCGTCTGCACCAGCTCGCCCGCCACGACGGCCGACTTGAGGTACTTCTTGATAAACGGCGCCAGCTTCTCCGCGTCCAGCTTGTAGTGCGCGGCTATGTACTTCTTGATCGCCTGCAGCGACGACCCGCCGCGCTCCTTCAGACTCTTGATGGCGGCCGTCACCATCTCAGAGGTGCGCGGGTGCGCAGGCTTGGCGCGCGGCTTCTTCGCAGACGACGCAGACTTGGCCTTCTTCGTAGTGCCGGTGGCGGCGGGTGCCGCAGCAGTCTCGTTCGTAGCCGCCTGATCTGCCATTTCGACGACGCGCGTAACACACAGCGAGAGCGAGCGGGACGGCAGGCACGCAAGCACAGCACAGCAGCAGAGCAGAGAATCACAAGGCCCAGCCAGTGTCGCGGGCGGGCGCGGACGGCCGAGAGAGCGGCCGCCACTCTGCGCGCCGCCGCGCCGCGCCTCCCGCGCTTGCTACCGCCCAACGTCCGACAGCCTGTGCGGAGCAGCCCCAAACCTGCGCCACAACCGCCCGCGCCTTTCAAACCACCGAGGATGGGGCTACACACAGCCACACCACAGTCGCCAACCAGTCGCCACGGCAGCGCCGCAAACCACGGCCAAACTGCAGCTACCGCGCGCTACAGCCTGGGTCGGCCCGCCGAGAATCGCCGCCCCCGCCCAAATGCCGCCCCCACAGCCCCAGCCGACGACCCGCCACAATGGCCAAACCTTCGGCAAAACTCCCACACCGTCGCCGCGGCAGCCCGGCCAGCGCGGCCGGCGCCACAGCCACACAAGCCGAGGCGTGCGGCGATGACGGCCGTGCAAACGCGCCTCCGCCGCCCCATCGCCTTCCGTCGCCCTCCCGCCGTTTCCCGATCGGCCCGCAGCCGTCGGGCCACATCGCGCGCCGTCCTCCTCCTCTCGCCGGCCAACATTCACAGCCGTTTCTCACCAATTGCCCGCCGCAAACGGACGCCGCCTGCGCAACAGGCGCCGCCGCCCCTCGCCGCTTCCGACCCAACCCCTCGACCGAGGCAAACCGCAATCCGAATCTACAGACCAACCCAATCTGCCGTCAAGCACACACGACAGCCGACCTTACACGTTACGCGTTACACATTACGTTTACACGTCTACGTTAGGTTAGGTTAGGTGGACGTGGGTTAGGTTAAGGGGACTTGGGTTAGGTTAAGCGTCAAACTTAGGTTAAGCATTCAAACACGTCAGGCGTCAGAGGTTAGGTTAGGTTAGGTTACACGTTAGGTTAAGGGGTCAGTGCTAGGTTAAGAAGCGTCAAACGTAGGTTAAAAAAGCGTTCAAACGTGAGGCGTGAGCCGGACAGCTTACCTTACGTAGACGTTAGGGGCTCACAGGCTGAGCTCACCTCGCCACACCACAGGTTAGGTTCGGTTCGGTTCGCTCGGCTCAGCGTAAAGCGCCGAGGTCAGGGTTACGTTCGTTCACCTTCGGGCGCCACACTTTCGGTTGAAAGGTCGCGACGGGACGACGTCGGCACGCACGCCGCAAACGAACAAAAACGTACAGACGACGTCGGAAACCGCCGACAGACGGGGGAGCAGCACGACCACGACCAGACACCGAGCGCGAACGAGACACACGCGAACCACCCCCACCGGCCAAAGGGCACCACACAACAACCCAGAGCACCACGTGTCGACACCAGAGCAACCCGCCGCTCACGCGACATGGCTGGCACCGAAGGGCAACCGCCCGCAACTGCGCTTTCCGCGCCGGCCCGGATGCACGTCGTGCTACAACAACACCACTACCGTACACAGCCGCTGTTCACAACATCACTATCAATGGCGCGCCCGCGGCTCGCCGCCGTCGCAGTCGCAGCCCCAACGCCAGCACTTTTGCACCACCATTCACACGCACCGCAACACAGCTCGCCGACACAGCCGAACAAAACAAACACCACACAACAACAGCAACAACAACGCCGCCGCCTCTACTTGTGCCGGCGACCCACCCCGCCGATGGCGCACCTTTCGCCAGCCGGCAATCGACACACACGCACCCACCCACCGGGGCCCAGTGCAAAAAAAAAAAAAAAAAAAAAAAAAAAAAAAAAAAAAAAACACACAAAAACAAAAAAACCAAACAACACAAACGACACGGGAAGCGCACACCGCCACTTCGCGCGCACGCCACCAACCAGTCGTCGTCTCAAAATAACAAACACAAACAAAATAAACTAACAACTAGGGCAACACAAAACAAAAACGCCTCGCACGAACCGAACCGCCCACAAAAAGGACAAGCACACGCACAGCCTCTGCTGACGACCACGACGCAGCGGCACGCTGCTCCTGTCCCGCGCCCCGCGCCCCGCGCCCCACTCGATTCACAACTCACGCGACACCGTCAACGACGGGCTCGCTTCCCGCAACCTACCACCTTTCCGCCACGACGCACAGCCCCAGCCCCACCCGACGACTGCACTTTCACCACCGCCTCCCCCTTCCCCCCCAAAACACACACACACACACACACACACACACACACACACACAGCCAGCCAAAAACGCACTCGCGACCCACACATGCACGTGCATCGGCACACGCCAACCAGTCAACGTCGACAACCACACGCAAGGCTCGAAACGAAAACGAAACCGGCGTCCTTCCACGTTGCCATCAAGCTACGCGACACAAGACACAAGGAACCAACACAACAGCCGGCCCCACTAATTCCCACTCTCACGCCGCAAAAAGCACACCGACACCGCCAAACACGCACGCACATTCCCCTTCGCACTGACACCACCGACCGGCTCGCTACCACACACCTCTCGGCAGCCGTTTTCACGCCAATTCGCCACACCGCCCACACAGTCGACAAGCGCCCGCCCTGTACGGCACACGCAACGACGCAGCGCAGCAAAGGGCGCCCGCAACACATACCTCTCCGCCGCCCGACGCGCCAACCGCCACGCCACACCACACCGCACCGCCAGCCACTCGCAAATTGTGCACTGCCACCAGCCACACGTCCAACACGCCGCGCCGCCTCCGGCCACCCGCCAGGGGGCGCTCACGTCCGCGACAACAGCGCGGCCCGCCGGGCCGGGCCGAACCGAACCGAGCCGCCGCTGCTCTGCACTCGGCACGGCCACACCCTGCTGCAGACCGGGCTCGTCCCTCTGTACGCGTCTGCCTGCGCATCAACACAACACGACCTTTTGTTTTTTTTTTTTCTCTCTCTACCGCCATCCCTTCTTCTCGCGTTTTACTCGTTGTTGCAGCAGCGGCGCACACCTACACATCCACAGCCCCAGCCGAGCCGGCCTCACCTCAGGGCCCGCCGCCAGCGTCTCCTCCTCGGGCACAGGTGCGGTGCTGTGGCCGCCCATCCAACCGCATTGCTGGCCGTCCAGCCACCAGGCGTTCCCACTGCCGCGAGCCACGCCGCGCACCGACCCTGCTGCAGAAAACGAAGCATAGCCAGAGACCGACCGATACACAAAGCAAGCCGTCGCCTCGCCTCTTGTCCTTCCTGCCTTCCTTCCGCCCCCGCCCTTCTCACACCACCGCCTCTCCACTTTCGCCCCCCCCTCCTTTTTTTTTTTTTTTTTTGTTTTCTTCTTTCTTTCTTTCTTTCTTTGGCCCTCTCTCCTTCCCGCCATGGCGGTTACGGCACCGCGCTGCAGCGGCAGATTTTTTTGCGCCCACACGCCTACTCCTACCACCATTAACCTTGCCCTGCCCTGCCCTGCCCTGCCCTGCCCTGCCCATCAACGTCGCAGTCGAACCGACGCTTGCCAACACACTGCCCACGTTCCTTTCTCTTTTCGGCCTACGCCCATTACGCGCCGCCGCCACAGCACCTTCCCTTCCCACAACACACCGACGTCATCACACGCACCCAAAACAGGGGCCACGACCGTGTTCCTCGCCCACTCCCATCCCGCACGGTACGCACATTCCCAACTACTACCGCGCACCCTCCCTTTCCAATCTGTGTGTCTCTGTGTCTGTGTCCTGTCCGCGCGTGACGCCTCTCAACATCCGCCGTCCCCCGTCCCGTTTTCGCCCCCATGCCGTCGTCGCGCCGCCTCCTCCCCGTCCACCGCCGCCCCTGTCCGCCCCGCACCACACCATACACCGCTGCTTGTCCCGGCCGTTGCCACCAAAGGCGCCGACCGCAAACGCGCCACGCCGCAGCCCCCGTGCGTCTCGCGCTCGCTTGCATCTCCGTGCCGACGCTGCCTCTCTTCCCGCTCGCACTCGACCTCGACAACACAGTCTTTGGCTCCGCCACTGCGTGTTCCGGTGGTACGCACGCTGCAACACGTATGTATTCATTACCAGAGCGATGGCGAGGCATGACAGCATCTCTGTCTGACCAGAGAGTTCTTTATCGCTGCTAGTCGGCGCTTGGACCGCGCCAGACGACAGTAGTGGCACGCACCGGGTCGCCAGGAACAGTTGTTATATATATATTGTAGCGCGAGTCGGGAGAGGTAGTAGTCGGTCGACAGTAGTAGCGGGTGGACGGTTGTACTGAGCGGGCGTCGGCGGCGTGCTCTGCTCGTCTCGCGACTCTGGTCACGGTTCGGGACGATGTATAGTCTATTGTGTTATAATCAAAAGGTGGTGTGACGCTGCATTGCGCAAATCTGATAACGTATGTTCATTGTACTTATTTTGTTCAACAACAAAAGCCCCACTATTACTTTTTTTCTAAAGTAACTTTTGTCTCTTAACGAAAAACATTCACTTTTTAAAGACTACTTCCTATGGCATTTCCCTCCAAGGAGTGCAATTAATTACCAGCCAGCACTCATTCATTGCACACAGCTGTGTAAGGGGTATCTACAATTGAGGAGCGGATATAAATGCAATTTTTTTGTTTTTTTTTGTTTTTTTTTTTTTTTTTTTTTTTTTGTGTGTGTGTGTGTGTGTTGTAACCTCCCAGCAAAATTTAAAATAATGGACAATGTTATTTACGGATGCTAATGGACATTGCGCTAATTGTAACCTCGCCCACAATGAGAGGTATTGAAAATGGCAACAAAAATGTGAAATTCGCAATCTGACTCAAATATAAAGTCTTCACACAACATTTAAAAAAGTCCGTTCAGTGACAAGAAACTTCAATTAAACCGAAATATCGGTCTTTGGCCCTGTGCAAAACAATCAGAATTAAAGTCTTACCTCCGAATAAATGGATGTCACATTTCTGCTCTGGTTGTTGCGCAGCGCTTGGAGGAACTGCATTGCAAATAATAATATTCTCTTTTTTTGTGATTTTAGTGACATTTTTCTTCAAAGAAGTGGAATGAAATGTGAAGTGCAACGAACTCTTTAGTTCAATAAACAATTAAATGTTTGAAAAATGCTTTTGAAATAAAAATTATTATTGGGGAACTTGTTGGAGAATAATTACAATAAATACAATTTTTCATTATCTAATGATTATATTAATTAACAGTATACCTTATTCACCATCTTGACCAGTGTTGCCGACCGCCTACATCACACAACCGCGCTCGGCTGCTACTACTGACCGACCGCTCTGCATGACGACTATTAGCGTACTGCACGCGACGACTACTGACAGAGTACAGCCCTCAACTACACATAGCTACGGACTCGCAACGACTACTGACTGACTGAGAACCGCTCGCAACACTCGCGCAGTCCAGCGCAAACTCTCTGGTCACAGATGCTACAATGTCTCGCCATCGCTACTATGTTACATACGTGTTTCAGTGTCTTTTTCATTGGGGTAACGATCTTTGGCTCTTTTTATTCTGAATACAGGGCCAAAGGTCAACGCTGCTGCCCTTATACAATTTATCAGGTTTCATTATGTCTGTTGCAATGTTACATACGGTTCACTCTTTCATTAATATTATCGTTGGGTTTGTTTTGTAGGGACGTTAACATTCTGGCACATTTTTATTATCATCGGACTCTCTGCTATTTGTGCAGGGAGGTTATACCTGGGTCCATTTCCATTTTAATATTGATAGACTTTTTGTTTTCTCGTTGTTTTTCCTTCTTTTTTTTTTGTTTTGTTTTTCCCGCTCTCACCACCACCGCCGCATCACGCCTTCCGTTTTCTTGGTTTCTTTTCTGTTCTTCAACTGCTTCAACATCACCGCGCCCCATTTCCACACCACAGCCATCAGCCTCCAAGACGGGCGGGCGCAGTGTGCCATTTCCGGCGCACAAGCACACCCGTACGGTACTCTCCTCGCCCCCACGCCACCAACAACACAGCGACCACGCGGCTTTCAGGCATGGCACGGCACCGGCGAAATGCGCCGCCCCCGCCCCTCCGCGCATCCGTCCGTCTCGCCACGTTCACTGACAGCCGCGTCTGCGGCTACACCACGACAACCACAACACAACACCGCTCCCCTCCCTGGCAACTCACATTGTTTTTCTCCTCCTCTTTTGCACAAACCACAACGCCGAGCACAGGCGCAAGCCACCCACACCGCGCCCCTCCCCGTCCCGTCTTTGGCCGCCGCTCCTCGTTTGCCCCCTCCCATCTCCCGAAATGCCATGCCAGCAGCGTTACGCATGCCCCTCCCCTGTCCACACAACACTACCGCCTAACGAACAGCCTTCCGGGCCACATGCAGGGCACGCCCACCTCCAAACACTGCCAATTCACGGACGCACGCACACACACACTCACTTTCTCGACACCTTTCTGTACGGAGGGTGCGTCATCTCGACCGTGACAGAGTGACGGCAACTATCGACGATCCATTTCCCCCCAATGGTAAAACATGTCCACTAACACCTACATACATCATTCACGTACACAGACAATAGCATACACACAATGGGAGGGCACACGAACATGGACGGCACGGCACTGTCATACACTCTTCCTCAGAACCATATCAACAAACGTTACGTACATCCGGGAAAGCGAAAGCGAAAGCAAAAGCAAAGGCAAAGCCCAATGCAGCCGTCAAAGGTAACGTTCACCACGGCAGACACTTGCAGCCGCGCCGCCGTTAAACGCATTTCAGTGCGGCTCCAATACGCCTCCGACACGGGAACGTTCCGTTGCTCTACGAATGCGTTTCTCCCCTTTTTCCCCTCCTCTCTCTTTTGCCCCCCCTCCTTGCACTCTTGCCTCATTCCTCACGTTCTGCCCAGACATTCGACCGATCAAAGTCAACCTTTCGTTACCGTTCTCAGCGCGACGGTGTACAACAGTATGACGGGTGTGCCCAAGACTTCGGTTCAGTTGCGTGACGCCCGTCTATCGCGCCGATCGACAGTTACTCAGGGGGCGACGGATCGGACCACGTCACCGACACACAAAACACTTTCAAACAAACAAATACGCACCGGATGGACACAGACAAACACGTGTACAGACATTCGCCAAACAAACGACCGCCGCCGCCGCCGCCGCCGCCGCCGTCGTCGTCTAGCGTCGCGCTTACTGTACTGCACTGGACACGCGTGCATCTTGAATGACGACATCGGTGTGCGTGCGTCGTACGCAATCAGTCAGACACGGCTATCAAACATCAGAGTCGAATGGTACATCATCGTGCGTGTTCGCCGTACACGTACAGTACAATACAACAACAATGCGTCTTAATGGCACGTTCATTTCAACGTCACTCACACACCTCCACGCTGCAGTTACGTCGCACCATTGTCAAACTCGGCGTACAGCAAAGGGAATAGTGGGCGGCAAAAAAAAAAAAAAACAACCAAACAAAAACATTTCACATTTCACCCTCGCCATGTATGATGTGCAAAAAAACAAACCCGCAAACGGCCGTCGTTACGGTGACACAAAAGTCGCCGATCGCACAGTCCCCCCTCGCAGACGGGTAACACACACACACACACACACACACACACACCAACAACACCAATGGGTCAAAAACCACGCCAACGAGGCGTGCCACCATTCCACGCCACGGCGACCAACCTCGTGGCCGTACCCCGCGCAACACGCTTTGACGCGCCCCCCCACCCACAATCAAAATGCACACATACATCACAGCCGTCCACACAAACAACAACAACAATTCCGCCCTTCCCGCAAAAGGCAAGTTGGTGGCCCTGAAAAGGGCCGTTTTGCCGCTCTCGCAACGGAGGAGCCTTCTCCATCCTTCCTTCCATTCCAGAGCCACCTCCTTACTTGGAGCTCGTGTACTTGGTCACCGCCTTCGTGCCCTCGCTCACGGCGTGCTTGGCCAGCTCGCCAGGCAGCAACAGCCGCACAGCGGTCTGGATCTCGCGGGACGTGATGGTCGAGCGCTTGTTGTAGTGCGCCAGCCGAGAAGCCTCGGCCGCAATGCGCTCGAAAATGTCGTTCACGAAGCTGTTCATGATGCTCATCGCCTTCGACGAGATGCCCGTGTCAGGGTGCACCTGCTTCAGCACCTTGTAGATGTAGATGGCATAGCTCTCCTTCCTCTTGCGCTTCTTCTTCTTGTCGCCCTTCGAAATGTTCTTCTGCGCCTTGCCAGCCTTCTTGGCGGCCTTCCCGCTAGTCTTGGGCGGCATCTCGAACCAACGTACGGCAGCAGCAACACCAGTACCAAGCGCTCCGCTCTAGTCAGCGTCTCCCCACACAGTGGCACCCGCCGCCAGCCGCCGCCGCACCTTTACCAGCTCGCCCTGTTGCGGCCGCCGACCAATGGGGCGCGCGCGCAACCGGCCGCCGCACCCGAGCCCATAAAGCACCCCCACCCCGGCTGCGCCGGCACGCACTCCGCTGCTCGACTCGCTGCCGCTCGCACCGGTCGTTTTCGTTTCCGTTTCGTGTGCACCGTCGCTAGCCCATCGCCATGTCCGGACGCGGAAAGGGAGGCAAAGTCAAGGGCAAGTCAAAGTCCCGCTCAAGCAGGGCTGGGCTCCAGTTCCCGGTCGGCAGAATCCACCGCCTCCTGCGCAAGGGAAACTACGCAGAGCGCGTCGGCGCCGGGGCGCCCGTCTACCTCGCCGCCGTCATGGAGTACCTCGCGGCTGAGGTGCTCGAGCTGGCCGGAAACGCGGCCCGCGACAACAAGAAGACGCGCATCATCCCGCGCCACCTGCAGCTTGCCATCCGCAACGACGAGGAGCTCAACAAGCTCCTGTCGGGCGTCACCATCGCACAGGGTGGTGTCCTGCCCAACATCCAGGCCGTCCTGCTGCCAAAGAAGACCGAGAAGAAGGCCTAAAGGAGGCCAGGCAATCGCAGCCGCCGCGTGCTCCCCTGCACGCAACGCGCTTTGCCGGCTCGGCCCACAACAATCGGCCCTTTTCAGGGCCACCACACAAACCTACGTCCAAAGCAAAATTTCAGTCGTCCTCGCCGCACCTTGTTTTGTTTTTTAACTTTGCACTTTCACAGCACAGCCGCCGCCGGCGCACGTCCGCCATCTTGTCGTCCACACAGCCCGTGTGGCCCAACACACACACACACACACACATTTTGCACGGTCGCAGTCGCCTTCCAAACGACAACGGCAGCAATAATGACCATTGTTAAAGGGAGGCGTGTCGACACACCGCCCTCCACTCCCGCGCGCAACGGCCGTCGACACGAACGAAACAGCTGATCCGGCCGCCTTGCCTCGGAAACCCCAACGCCGCCGCAAACACACAGAGCCAAACCACGCAAGCAAATAATCACCGCCTCTCGCACAACAACACACAGCCCGCCATCTCCGTCGCGATCGATACAAAGACACACAAACGAAGCAGCTCCACACACAGCCAGCCACATGACACGTTTCCTTTCCTTCTCCCCTCCCAGTCACATCACGTCGCTCACAAACGGAAAGAAAGAAACAAAGAAAGAAAGAGAGAGAGAAACAAACAAACAACACAGCGCACACACGCAGCAACAACACAGACTCTTTCGCACTTTTCAACTTCCGAACAGTGTGGTGGCCCTGAAAAGGGCCGTTTTCTAGTCTCTCCCACCCACAAGCACGGCCGCGGGAAGGCCAGCGCCCGCTGCGACGCAGCCTAACCGCCGAAACCGTACAGGGTGCGCCCCTGCCTCTTCAGGGCGTACACCACGTCCATGGCCGTCACAGTCTTGCGCTTGGCGTGCTCAGTGTACGTCACCGCGTCGCGGATCACGTTCTCCAGGAACACCTTCAGCACCCCGCGGGTCTCCTCGTAGATCAGACCAGAGATGCGCTTCACGCCGCCCCTGCGAGCCAGGCGGCGGATGGCGGGCTTCGTGATGCCCTGGATGTTGTCGCGCAACACCTTGCGGTGCCGCTTGGCGCCACCCTTGCCGAGCCCCTTTCCTCCCTTGCCGCGGCCTGTCATCCTTCCTTCCTCGGGCAAAGCAAAACGTGCACAAACAGCAGCTGCAGCGGCTGGAGAGTCGGCTACGGTCTGCGCCCAGCGCGCCCGCCGCCCCCCTATATAGACTCTGGCCCGCCCTCCCCCCACCACGCGCAACCGAGGGCATATAAGCGCAGCACGGAGGCGCGCGGGCCCGTTGTCAAGGCAGCACCGGACGCCGCGCCGCACCTAACCTCCACGCACGCCGCTCCGCTACCGCTACCGCCATGGCCCGCACAAAGCAAACGGCCCGCAAGTCCACCGGCGGAAAGGCGCCGCGCAAACAGCTCGCCACCAAGGCGGCGAGGAAGAGCGCGCCCGCCACCGGAGGCGTCAAGAAGCCCCACCGCTACAGGCCGGGCACCGTCGCCCTGCGAGAAATCAGGCGCTACCAGAAGAGCACAGAGCTGCTCATCCGCAAGCTGCCATTCCAGCGCCTAGTGCGCGAGATCGCCCAGGACTTCAAGACCGACCTGCGCTTCCAGAGCTCCGCAGTCATGGCCCTGCAGGAGGCCAGCGAGGCCTACCTCGTCGGCCTCTTCGAAGACACCAACCTGTGCGCAATCCACGCCAAGCGCGTCACCATCATGCCCAAGGACATCCAGCTCGCGCGCCGCATCCGCGGCGAGCGCGCCTAAACCGCGCCGCGGCACCGCACCGCACAAACAAAAACGGCCCTTTTCAGGGCCACTAACATCTCTCCGTCGCGAGCAACCTTTGTCGGTCGCCTGCCTCTCGCCCCGCAACCCAAAAACAAAAACCACCACTTCCCGTCCGTCCGCCACACCCGCTCACTCTGCCTGCCTGCTAGCAGCGCGCAACAATCACACATCATCCCTCCCCGGCGCACAATACCCAACGGCCGACGTCACACCGCACGGGTGGCTGGCCGGCCGCCGCTTTCGTTTCGAAAACAAAAACAAAAACACCCGCACTCCACTCCGACGGCCAACGGCCAGGCAGGCGCGCTCGCTCGCTCTACACGCCACCGAAATCCCCCGCCGACTCCTTCCCACATCTCAACGTGCCCCCCGTTGCAAAACATAACACACACAAAGGAACAAAACAAAGACCAGACACGACTCGACAAGACGACAGACATCCGAGAAGAACGAACGCAGGCAAGCCAACCAACGTATTCAAACAAAACAACAACGTGACAGAAAACCAACCGTCGGCCGCCGCCACAAACACGGCGACAATCAACCACGACAACAACAACAACACCGCTTACCGCTACCGCCGCCCACACCCGCCACCGACCCCCGCAATCCAACCACCGCGGCACGCAAACAGCATCCCCACGGGCATACAGACAGACCCCCACACCAAACGCAACACGACAATCAAAACCTTCCCCGACGTGCTTTGATGGCCCTGAGAAGGGCCGTTTTGGGCCGCGCGTCTCTTGCGCGCCACTAGACGACGACGGGGGGTGGGGACGACGGAGCCAAGCGCCAAACCCTTCCTTTCCCATCTCTTTCTCCTCTACTCTACTTCTTCTTCTTGGGCGAAGCCTTCGCCTTAGACGGCGTCGTCGCCTTCTTCGGGCGCGGCGCCTTCGGCTTCTTCGTCGGAACCTTGGCGGCCTTCTTCGCCTTCGACGGCGACTTGGCCTTGGCCGGCTTGGCCGCAGCCGCCTTCTTCGCACCCGCGGGAGCGGCCGACGCCGCAGACGCCTTCTTGGCGGCGCCCGCCTTCCGACCGGTCGCCGCCTTCACGCCACCAGCCTTCTTTGCGCCGGCCGCACGGGCGCCCTTCTTCTCCTTGCTGGCCGGAGCGGCGCGCTTCTTCTTGGCACCGCCAGCACGAGCCTTGCCGCCCTCGGCCGCCCCCCCGCCGCCGCCGGCGCCGGCAAGCTTGAACGAGCCGGACGCGCCCTTCCCCTTCGTCTGCACCAGCTCGCCCGCCACGACGGCCGACTTGAGGTACTTCTTGATAAACGGCGCCAGCTTCTCCGCGTCCAGCTTGTAGTGCGCGGCTATGTACTTCTTGATCGCCTGCAGCGACGACCCGCCGCGCTCCTTCAGACTCTTGATGGCGGCCGTCACCATCTCAGAGGTGCGCGGGTGCGCAGGCTTGGCGCGCGGCTTCTTCGCAGACGACGCAGACTTGGCCTTCTTCGTAGTGCCGGTGGCGGCGGGTGCCGCAGCAGTCTCGTTCGTAGCCGCCTGATCTGCCATTTCGACGACGCGCGTAACACACAGCGAGAGCGAGCGGGACGGCAGGCACGCAAGCACAGCACAGCAGCAGAGCAGAGAATCACAAGGCCCAGCCAGTGTCGCGGGCGGGCGCGGACGGCCGAGAGAGCGGCCGCCACTCTGCGCGCCGCCGCGCCGCGCCTCCCGCGCTTGCTACCGCCCAACGTCCGACAGCCTGTGCGGAGCAGCCCCAAACCTGCGCCACAACCGCCCGCGCCTTTCAAACCACCGAGGATGGGGCTACACACAGCCACACCACAGTCGCCAACCAGTCGCCACGGCAGCGCCGCAAACCACGGCCAAACTGCAGCTACCGCGCGCTACAGCCTGGGTCGGCCCGCCGAGAATCGCCGCCCCCGCCCAAATGCCGCCCCCACAGCCCCAGCCGACGACCCGCCACAATGGCCAAACCTTCGGCAAAACTCCCACACCGTCGCCGCGGCAGCCCGGCCAGCGCGGCCGGCGCCACAGCCACACAAGCCGAGGCGTGCGGCGATGACGGCCGTGCAAACGCGCCTCCGCCGCCCCATCGCCTTCCGTCGCCCTCCCGCCGTTTCCCGATCGGCCCGCAGCCGTCGGGCCACATCGCGCGCCGTCCTCCTCCTCTCGCCGGCCAACATTCACAGCCGTTTCTCACCAATTGCCCGCCGCAAACGGACGCCGCCTGCGCAACAGGCGCCGCCGCCCCTCGCCGCTTCCGACCCAACCCCTCGACCGAGGCAAACCGCAATCCGAATCTACAGACCAACCCAATCTGCCGTCAAGCACACACGACAGCCGACCTTACACGTTACGCGTTACACATTACGTTTACACGTCTACGTTAGGTTAGGTTAGGTGGACGTGGGTTAGGTTAAGGGGACTTGGGTTAGGTTAAGCGTCAAACTTAGGTTAAGCATTCAAACACGTCAGGCGTCAGAGGTTAGGTTAGGTTAGGTTACACGTTAGGTTAAGGGGTCAGTGCTAGGTTAAGAAGCGTCAAACGTAGGTTAAAAAAGCGTTCAAACGTGAGGCGTGAGCCGGACAGCTTACCTTACGTAGACGTTAGGGGCTCACAGGCTGAGCTCACCTCGCCACACCACAGGTTAGGTTCGGTTCGGTTCGCTCGGCTCAGCGTAAAGCGCCGAGGTCAGGGTTACGTTCGTTCACCTTCGGGCGCCACACTTTCGGTTGAAAGGTCGCGACGGGACGACGTCGGCACGCACGCCGCAAACGAACAAAAACGTACAGACGACGTCGGAAACCGCCGACAGACGGGGGAGCAGCACGACCACGACCAGACACCGAGCGCGAACGAGACACACGCGAACCACCCCCACCGGCCAAAGGGCACCACACAACAACCCAGAGCACCACGTGTCGACACCAGAGCAACCCGCCGCTCACGCGACATGGCTGGCACCGAAGGGCAACCGCCCGCAACTGCGCTTTCCGCGCCGGCCCGGATGCACGTCGTGCTACAACAACACCACTACCGTACACAGCCGCTGTTCACAACATCACTATCAATGGCGCGCCCGCGGCTCGCCGCCGTCGCAGTCGCAGCCCCAACGCCAGCACTTTTGCACCACCATTCACACGCACCGCAACACAGCTCGCCGACACAGCCGAACAAAACAAACACCACACAACAACAGCAACAACAACGCCGCCGCCTCTACTTGTGCCGGCGACCCACCCCGCCGATGGCGCACCTTTCGCCAGCCGGCAATCGACACACACGCACCCACCCACCGGGGCCCAGTGCAAAAAAAAAAAAAAAAAAAAAAAAAAAAAAAAAAAACACACAAAAACAAAAAAACCAAACAACACAAACGACACGGGAAGCGCACACCGCCACTTCGCGCGCACGCCACCAACCAGTCGTCGTCTCAAAATAACAAACACAAACAAAATAAACTAACAACTAGGGCAACACAAAACAAAAACGCCTCGCACGAACCGAACCGCCCACAAAAAGGACAAGCACACGCACAGCCTCTGCTGACGACCACGACGCAGCGGCACGCTGCTCCTGTCCCGCGCCCCGCGCCCCGCGCCCCACTCGATTCACAACTCACGCGACACCGTCAACGACGGGCTCGCTTCCCGCAACCTACCACCTTTCCGCCACGACGCACAGCCCCAGCCCCACCCGACGACTGCACTTTCACCACCGCCTCCCCCTTCCCCCCCAAAACACACACACACACACACACACACACACACACACACACAGCCAGCCAAAAACGCACTCGCGACCCACACATGCACGTGCATCGGCACACGCCAACCAGTCAACGTCGACAACCACACGCAAGGCTCGAAACGAAAACGAAACCGGCGTCCTTCCACGTTGCCATCAAGCTACGCGACACAAGACACAAGGAACCAACACAACAGCCGGCCCCACTAATTCCCACTCTCACGCCGCAAAAAGCACACCGACACCGCCAAACACGCACGCACATTCCCCTTCGCACTGACACCACCGACCGGCTCGCTACCACACACCTCTCGGCAGCCGTTTTCACGCCAATTCGCCACACCGCCCACACAGTCGACAAGCGCCCGCCCTGTACGGCACACGCAACGACGCAGCGCAGCAAAGGGCGCCCGCAACACATACCTCTCCGCCGCCCGACGCGCCAACCGCCACGCCACACCACACCGCACCGCCAGCCACTCGCAAATTGTGCACTGCCACCAGCCACACGTCCAACACGCCGCGCCGCCTCCGGCCACCCGCCAGGGGGCGCTCACGTCCGCGACAACAGCGCGGCCCGCCGGGCCGGGCCGAACCGAACCGAGCCGCCGCTGCTCTGCACTCGGCACGGCCACACCCTGCTGCAGACCGGGCTCGTCCCTCTGTACGCGTCTGCCTGCGCATCAACACAACACGACCTTTTGTTTTTTTTTTTTCTCTCTCTACCGCCATCCCTTCTTCTCGCGTTTTACTCGTTGTTGCAGCAGCGGCGCACACCTACACATCCACAGCCCCAGCCGAGCCGGCCTCACCTCAGGGCCCGCCGCCAGCGTCTCCTCCTCGGGCACAGGTGCGGTGCTGTGGCCGCCCATCCAACCGCATTGCTGGCCGTCCAGCCACCAGGCGTTCCCACTGCCGCGAGCCACGCCGCGCACCGACCCTGCTGCAGAAAACGAAGCATAGCCAGAGACCGACCGATACACAAAGCAAGCCGTCGCCTCGCCTCTTGTCCTTCCTGCCTTCCTTCCGCCCCCGCCCTTCTCACACCACCGCCTCTCCACTTTCGCCCCCCCCTCCTTTTTTTTTTTTTTTTTTGTTTTCTTCTTTCTTTCTTTCTTTCTTTGGCCCTCTCTCCTTCCCGCCATGGCGGTTACGGCACCGCGCTGCAGCGGCAGATTTTTTTGCGCCCACACGCCTACTCCTACCACCATTAACCTTGCCCTGCCCTGCCCTGCCCTGCCCTGCCCTGCCCATCAACGTCGCAGTCGAACCGACGCTTGCCAACACACTGCCCACGTTCCTTTCTCTTTTCGGCCTACGCCCATTACGCGCCGCCGCCACAGCACCTTCCCTTCCCACAACACACCGACGTCATCACACGCACCCAAAACAGGGGCCACGACCGTGTTCCTCGCCCACTCCCATCCCGCACGGTACGCACATTCCCAACTACTACCGCGCACCCTCCCTTTCCAATCTGTGTGTCTCTGTGTCTGTGTCCTGTCCGCGCGTGACGCCTCTCAACATCCGCCGTCCCCCGTCCCGTTTTCGCCCCCATGCCGTCGTCGCGCCGCCTCCTCCCCGTCCACCGCCGCCCCTGTCCGCCCCGCACCACACCATACACCGCTGCTTGTCCCGGCCGTTGCCACCAAAGGCGCCGACCGCAAACGCGCCACGCCGCAGCCCCCGTGCGTCTCGCGCTCGCTTGCATCTCCGTGCCGACGCTGCCTCTCTTCCCGCTCGCACTCGACCTCGACAACACAGTCTTTGGCTCCGCCACTGCGTGTTCCGGTGGTACGCACGCTGCAACACGTATGTATTCATTACCAGAGCGATGGCGAGGCATGACAGCATCTCTGTCTGACCAGAGAGTTCTTTATCGCTGCTAGTCGGCGCTTGGACCGCGCCAGACGACAGTAGTGGCACGCACCGGGTCGCCAGGAACAGTTGTTATATATATATTGTAGCGCGAGTCGGGAGAGGTAGTAGTCGGTCGACAGTAGTAGCGGGTGGACGGTTGTACTGAGCGGGCGTCGGCGGCGTGCTCTGCTCGTCTCGCGACTCTGGTCACGGTTCGGGACGATGTATAGTCTATTGTGTTATAATCAAAAGGTGGTGTGACGCTGCATTGCGCAAATCTGATAACGTATGTTCATTGTACTTATTTTGTTCAACAACAAAAGCCCCACTATTACTTTTTTTCTAAAGTAACTTTTGTCTCTTAACGAAAAACATTCACTTTTTAAAGACTACTTCCTATGGCATTTCCCTCCAAGGAGTGCAATTAATTACCAGCCAGCACTCATTCATTGCACACAGCTGTGTAAGGGGTATCTACAATTGAGGAGCGGATATAAATGCAATTTTTTTGTTTTTTTTTGTTTTTTTTTTTTTTTTTTTTTTTTTGTGTGTGTGTGTGTGTGTTGTAACCTCCCAGCAAAATTTAAAATAATGGACAATGTTATTTACGGATGCTAATGGACATTGCGCTAATTGTAACCTCGCCCACAATGAGAGGTATTGAAAATGGCAACAAAAATGTGAAATTCGCAATCTGACTCAAATATAAAGTCTTCACACAACATTTAAAAAAGTCCGTTCAGTGACAAGAAACTTCAATTAAACCGAAATATCGGTCTTTGGCCCTGTGCAAAACAATCAGAATTAAAGTCTTACCTCCGAATAAATGGATGTCACATTTCTGCTCTGGTTGTTGCGCAGCGCTTGGAGGAACTGCATTGCAAATAATAATATTCTCTTTTTTTGTGATTTTAGTGACATTTTTCTTCAAAGAAGTGGAATGAAATGTGAAGTGCAACGAACTCTTTAGTTCAATAAACAATTAAATGTTTGAAAAATGCTTTTGAAATAAAAATTATTATTGGGGAACTTGTTGGAGAATAATTACAATAAATACAATGTTTCATTATCTAATGATTATATTAATTAACAGTATACCTTATTCACCATCTTGACCAGTGTTGCCGACCGCCTACATCACACAACCGCGCTCGGCTGCTACTACTGACCGACCGCTCTGCATGACGACTATTAGCGTACTGCACGCGACGACTACTGACAGAGTACAGCCCTCAACTACACATAGCTACGGACTCGCAACGACTACTGACTGACTGAGAACCGCTCGCAACACTCGCGCAGTCCAGCGCAAACTCTCTGGTCACAGATGCTACAATGTCTCGCCATCGCTACTATGTTACATACGTGTTTCAGTGTCTTTTTCATTGGGGTAACGATCTTTGGCTCTTTTTATTCTGAATACAGGGCCAAAGGTCAACGCTGCTGCCCTTATACAATTTATCAGGTTTCATTATGTCTGTTGCAATGTTACATACGGTTCACTCTTTCATTAATATTATCGTTGGGTTTGTTTTGTAGGGACGTTAACATTCTGGCACATTTTTATTATCATCGGACTCTCTGCTATTTGTGCAGGGAGGTTATACCTGGGTCCATTTCCATTTTAATATTGATAGACTTTTTGTTTTCTCGTTGTTTTTCCTTCTTTTTTTTTTGTTTTGTTTTTCCCGCTCTCACCACCACCGCCGCATCACGCCTTCCGTTTTCTTGGTTTCTTTTCTGTTCTTCAACTGCTTCAACATCACCGCGCCCCATTTCCACACCACAGCCATCAGCCTCCAAGACGGGCGGGCGCAGTGTGCCATTTCCGGCGCACAAGCACACCCGTACGGTACTCTCCTCGCCCCCACGCCACCAACAACACAGCGACCACGCGGCTTTCAGGCATGGCACGGCACCGGCGAAATGCGCCGCCCCCGCCCCTCCGCGCATCCGTCCGTCTCGCCACGTTCACTGACAGCCGCGTCTGCGGCTACACCACGACAACCACAACACAACACCGCTCCCCTCCCTGGCAACTCACATTGTTTTTCTCCTCCTCTTTTGCACAAACCACAACGCCGAGCACAGGCGCAAGCCACCCACACCGCGCCCCTCCCCGTCCCGTCTTTGGCCGCCGCTCCTCGTTTGCCCCCTCCCATCTCCCGAAATGCCATGCCAGCAGCGTTACGCATGCCCCTCCCCTGTCCACACAACACTACCGCCTAACGAACAGCCTTCCGGGCCACATGCAGGGCACGCCCACCTCCAAACACTGCCAATTCACGGACGCACGCACACACACACTCACTTTCTCGACACCTTTCTGTACGGAGGGTGCGTCATCTCGACCGTGACAGAGTGACGGCAACTATCGACGATCCATTTCCCCCCAATGGTAAAACATGTCCACTAACACCTACATACATCATTCACGTACACAGACAATAGCATACACACAATGGGAGGGCACACGAACATGGACGGCACGGCACTGTCATACACTCTTCCTCAGAACCATATCAACAAACGTTACGTACATCCGGGAAAGCGAAAGCGAAAGCAAAAGCAAAGGCAAAGCCCAATGCAGCCGTCAAAGGTAACGTTCACCACGGCAGACACTTGCAGCCGCGCCGCCGTTAAACGCATTTCAGTGCGGCTCCAATACGCCTCCGACACGGGAACGTTCCGTTGCTCTACGAATGCGTTTCTCCCCTTTTTCCCTTCCTCTCTCTTTTGCCCCCCCTCCTTGCACTCTTGCCTCATTCCTCACGTTCTGCCCAGACATTCGACCGATCAAAGTCAACCTTTCGTTACCGTTCTCAGCGCGACGGTGTACAACAGTATGACGGGTGTGCCCAAGACTTCGGTTCAGTTGCGTGACGCCCGTCTATCGCGCCGATCGACAGTTACTCAGGGGGCGACGGATCGGACCACGTCACCGACACACAAAACACTTTCAAACAAACAAATACGCACCGGATGGACACAGACAAACACGTGTACAGACATTCGCCAAACAAACGACCGCCGCCGCCGCCGCCGCCGCCGCCGTCGTCGTCTAGCGTCGCGCTTACTGTACTGCACTGGACACGCGTGCATCTTGAATGACGACATCGGTGTGCGTGCGTCGTACGCAATCAGTCAGACACGGCTATCAAACATCAGAGTCGAATGGTACATCATCGTGCGTGTTCGCCGTACACGTACAGTACAATACAACAACAATGCGTCTTAATGGCACGTTCATTTCAACGTCACTCACACACCTCCACGCTGCAGTTACGTCGCACCATTGTCAAACTCGGCGTACAGCAAAGGGAATAGTGGGCGGCAAAAAAAAAAAAAAACAACCAAACAAAAACATTTCACATTTCACCCTCGCCATGTATGATGTGCAAAAAAACAAACCCGCAAACGGCCGTCGTTACGGTGACACAAAAGTCGCCGATCGCACAGTCCCCCCTCGCAGACGGGTAACACACACACACACACCAACAACACCAATGGGTCAAAAACCACGCCAACGAGGCGTGCCACCATTCCACGCCACGGCGACCAACCTCGTGGCCGTACCCCGCGCAACACGCTTTGACGCGCCCCCCCACCCACAATCAAAATGCACACATACATCACAGCCGTCCACACAAACAACAACAACAATTCCGCCCTTCCCGCAAAAGGCAAGTTGGTGGCCCTGAAAAGGGCCGTTTTGCCGCTCTCGCAACGGAGGAGCCTTCTCCATCCTTCCTTCCATTCCAGAGCCACCTCCTTACTTGGAGCTCGTGTACTTGGTCACCGCCTTCGTGCCCTCGCTCACGGCGTGCTTGGCCAGCTCGCCAGGCAGCAACAGCCGCACAGCGGTCTGGATCTCGCGGGACGTGATGGTCGAGCGCTTGTTGTAGTGCGCCAGCCGAGAAGCCTCGGCCGCAATGCGCTCGAAAATGTCGTTCACGAAGCTGTTCATGATGCTCATCGCCTTCGACGAGATGCCCGTGTCAGGGTGCACCTGCTTCAGCACCTTGTAGATGTAGATGGCATAGCTCTCCTTCCTCTTGCGCTTCTTCTTCTTGTCGCCCTTCGAAATGTTCTTCTGCGCCTTGCCAGCCTTCTTGGCGGCCTTCCCGCTAGTCTTGGGCGGCATCTCGAACCAACGTACGGCAGCAGCAACACCAGTACCAAGCGCTCCGCTCTAGTCAGCGTCTCCCCACACAGTGGCACCCGCCGCCAGCCGCCGCCGCACCTTTACCAGCTCGCCCTGTTGCGGCCGCCGACCAATGGGGCGCGCGCGCAACCGGCCGCCGCACCCGAGCCCATAAAGCACCCCCACCCCGGCTGCGCCGGCACGCACTCCGCTGCTCGACTCGCTGCCGCTCGCACCGGTCGTTTTCGTTTCCGTTTCGTGTGCACCGTCGCTAGCCCATCGCCATGTCCGGACGCGGAAAGGGAGGCAAAGTCAAGGGCAAGTCAAAGTCCCGCTCAAGCAGGGCTGGGCTCCAGTTCCCGGTCGGCAGAATCCACCGCCTCCTGCGCAAGGGAAACTACGCAGAGCGCGTCGGCGCCGGGGCGCCCGTCTACCTCGCCGCCGTCATGGAGTACCTCGCGGCTGAGGTGCTCGAGCTGGCCGGAAACGCGGCCCGCGACAACAAGAAGACGCGCATCATCCCGCGCCACCTGCAGCTTGCCATCCGCAACGACGAGGAGCTCAACAAGCTCCTGTCGGGCGTCACCATCGCACAGGGTGGTGTCCTGCCCAACATCCAGGCCGTCCTGCTGCCAAAGAAGACCGAGAAGAAGGCCTAAAGGAGGCCAGGCAATCGCAGCCGCCGCGTGCTCCCCTGCACGCAACGCGCTTTGCCGGCTCGGCCCACAACAATCGGCCCTTTTCAGGGCCACCACACAAACCTACGTCCAAAGCAAAATTTCAGTCGTCCTCGCCGCACCTTGTTTTGTTTTTTAACTTTGCACTTTCACAGCACAGCCGCCGCCGGCGCACGTCCGCCATCTTGTCGTCCACACAGCCCGTGTGGCCCAACACACACACACACACACATTTTGCACGGTCGCAGTCGCCTTCCAAACGACAACGGCAGCAATAATGACCATTGTTAAAGGGAGGCGTGTCGACACACCGCCCTCCACTCCCGCGCGCAACGGCCGTCGACACGAACGAAACAGCTGATCCGGCCGCCTTGCCTCGGAAACCCCAACGCCGCCGCAAACACACAGAGCCAAACCACGCAAGCAAATAATCACCGCCTCTCGCACAACAACACACAGCCCGCCATCTCCGTCGCGATCGATACAAAGACACACAAACGAAGCAGCTCCACACACAGCCAGCCACATGACACGTTTCCTTTCCTTCTCCCCTCCCAGTCACATCACGTCGCTCACAAACGGAAAGAAAGAAACAAAGAAAGAAAGAGAGAGAGAAACAAACAAACAACACAGCGCACACACGCAGCAACAACACAGACTCTTTCGCACTTTTCAACTTCCGAACAGTGTGGTGGCCCTGAAAAGGGCCGTTTTCTAGTCTCTCCCACCCACAAGCACGGCCGCGGGAAGGCCAGCGCCCGCTGCGACGCAGCCTAACCGCCGAAACCGTACAGGGTGCGCCCCTGCCTCTTCAGGGCGTACACCACGTCCATGGCCGTCACAGTCTTGCGCTTGGCGTGCTCAGTGTACGTCACCGCGTCGCGGATCACGTTCTCCAGGAACACCTTCAGCACCCCGCGGGTCTCCTCGTAGATCAGACCAGAGATGCGCTTCACGCCGCCCCTGCGAGCCAGGCGGCGGATGGCGGGCTTCGTGATGCCCTGGATGTTGTCGCGCAACACCTTGCGGTGCCGCTTGGCGCCACCCTTGCCGAGCCCCTTTCCTCCCTTGCCGCGGCCTGTCATCCTTCCTTCCTCGGGCAAAGCAAAACGTGCACAAACAGCAGCTGCAGCGGCTGGAGAGTCGGCTACGGTCTGCGCCCAGCGCGCCCGCCGCCCCCCTATATAGACTCTGGCCCGCCCTCCCCCCACCACGCGCAACCGAGGGCATATAAGCGCAGCACGGAGGCGCGCGGGCCCGTTGTCAAGGCAGCACCGGACGCCGCGCCGCACCTAACCTCCACGCACGCCGCTCCGCTACCGCTACCGCCATGGCCCGCACAAAGCAAACGGCCCGCAAGTCCACCGGCGGAAAGGCGCCGCGCAAACAGCTCGCCACCAAGGCGGCGAGGAAGAGCGCGCCCGCCACCGGA
The DNA here is from genome assembly GCF_021461395.2 of Schistocerca americana. Lineage (NCBI taxonomy): Eukaryota > Metazoa > Arthropoda > Insecta > Orthoptera > Acrididae > Schistocerca > Schistocerca americana. The sequence continues at coordinate 74,885 of NW_025726730.1, forward strand.
GGCGTCAAGAAGCCCCACCGCTACAGGCCGGGCACCGTCGCCCTGCGAGAAATCAGGCGCTACCAGAAGAGCACAGAGCTGCTCATCCGCAAGCTGCCATTCCAGCGCCTAGTGCGCGAGATCGCCCAGGACTTCAAGACCGACCTGCGCTTCCAGAGCTCCGCAGTCATGGCCCTGCAGGAGGCCAGCGAGGCCTACCTCGTCGGCCTCTTCGAAGACACCAACCTGTGCGCAATCCACGCCAAGCGCGTCACCATCATGCCCAAGGACATCCAGCTCGCGCGCCGCATCCGCGGCGAGCGCGCCTAAACCGCGCCGCGGCACCGCACCGCACAAACAAAAACGGCCCTTTTCAGGGCCACTAACATCTCTCCGTCGCGAGCAACCTTTGTCGGTCGCCTGCCTCTCGCCCCGCAACCCAAAAACAAAAACCACCACTTCCCGTCCGTCCGCCACACCCGCTCACTCTGCCTGCCTGCTAGCAGCGCGCAACAATCACACATCATCCCTCCCCGGCGCACAATACCCAACGGCCGACGTCACACCGCACGGGTGGCTGGCCGGCCGCCGCTTTCGTTTCGAAAACAAAAACAAAAACACCCGCACTCCACTCCGACGGCCAACGGCCAGGCAGGCGCGCTCGCTCGCTCTACACGCCACCGAAATCCCCCGCCGACTCCTTCCCACATCTCAACGTGCCCCCCGTTGCAAAACATAACACACACAAAGGAACAAAACAAAGACCAGACACGACTCGACAAGACGACAGACATCCGAGAAGAACGAACGCAGGCAAGCCAACCAACGTATTCAAACAAAACAACAACGTGACAGAAAACCAACCGTCGGCCGCCGCCACAAACACGGCGACAATCAACCACGACAACAACAACAACACCGCTTACCGCTACCGCCGCCCACACCCGCCACCGACCCCCGCAATCCAACCACCGCGGCACGCAAACAGCATCCCCACGGGCATACAGACAGACCCCCACACCAAACGCAACACGACAATCAAAACCTTCCCCGACGTGCTTTGATGGCCCTGAGAAGGGCCGTTTTGGGCCGCGCGTCTCTTGCGCGCCACTAGACGACGACGGGGGGTGGGGACGACGGAGCCAAGCGCCAAACCCTTCCTTTCCCATCTCTTTCTCCTCTACTCTACTTCTTCTTCTTGGGCGAAGCCTTCGCCTTAGACGGCGTCGTCGCCTTCTTCGGGCGCGGCGCCTTCGGCTTCTTCGTCGGAACCTTGGCGGCCTTCTTCGCCTTCGACGGCGACTTGGCCTTGGCCGGCTTGGCCGCAGCCGCCTTCTTCGCACCCGCGGGAGCGGCCGACGCCGCAGACGCCTTCTTGGCGGCGCCCGCCTTCCGACCGGTCGCCGCCTTCACGCCACCAGCCTTCTTTGCGCCGGCCGCACGGGCGCCCTTCTTCTCCTTGCTGGCCGGAGCGGCGCGCTTCTTCTTGGCACCGCCAGCACGAGCCTTGCCGCCCTCGGCCGCCCCCCCGCCGCCGCCGGCGCCGGCAAGCTTGAACGAGCCGGACGCGCCCTTCCCCTTCGTCTGCACCAGCTCGCCCGCCACGACGGCCGACTTGAGGTACTTCTTGATAAACGGCGCCAGCTTCTCCGCGTCCAGCTTGTAGTGCGCGGCTATGTACTTCTTGATCGCCTGCAGCGACGACCCGCCGCGCTCCTTCAGACTCTTGATGGCGGCCGTCACCATCTCAGAGGTGCGCGGGTGCGCAGGCTTGGCGCGCGGCTTCTTCGCAGACGACGCAGACTTGGCCTTCTTCGTAGTGCCGGTGGCGGCGGGTGCCGCAGCAGTCTCGTTCGTAGCCGCCTGATCTGCCATTTCGACGACGCGCGTAACACACAGCGAGAGCGAGAGCGAGCGGGACGGCAGGCAGGCACGCAAGCACAGCACAGCAGCAGAGCAGAGAATCACAAGGCCCAGCCAGTGTCGCGGGCGGGCGCGGACGGCCGAGAGAGCGGCCGCCACTCTGCGCGCCGCCGCGCCGCGCCTCCCGCGCTTGCTACCACTCGAAATCGTGATGTCGGAAGGGGAGGATGTGCGATTGCGTGCTCGTGAGTCTGGTGCTCATGCACCAGGAACACCTGTGCCGGCCGGCCGCGGTTTGACGGGGCTTGCTCCGTCGACCGCCCCGCCATCAGCCGGCACGTCTACGATGACCCGACCCGGCGCGAGGGGAAGTATTAGTACCCTCGCGTCGGAGATGAATATGGACCATGATATGGATTTTACTCCGGACCTACCTGAGGACGACGAACCTGCCGAGTCTCCTACAGCCTCGAGAGAAGCGAAAAACCACCGACGAGGGGACCGTAGCCATTCTACAGACGGCCGCGAAGACCACGGCAGCACAGCCGCAGCGGACTTCCAGATTCCGCCACGGAAGAAGCAGGCGCGGCATCAACAGCTCATAGTGGCCAGAGAACTTGATGTAACTAACCGGTATGAGCCCCTAAGAGGGACGGGAGTGTCACTAGACGCCGCAAATGATGATTTAGTGGAGAAACAGCGACAGAGAGATGAACAACAGCGGCGGCAAAACACGCCTGCAGATCCCGAAAATGACCATGACATGGAAGCAGATGCTCCACCAGTACCACCTGCAGGACCCAAGAGGATTCCGCCGATAACCTTGCGGTACAAGGAGTCTTACAAGCAGCTGCACACGTGGCTCAAGACGAACTGTAAGGCGACATTTACAGTGCGACAGACGGGCGGAGAGACATTGAAGCTGCTATTAAACACAACTGAAGACTATGTCAACGTCGTGGGAAAGCTTGGGGAAGAAGGGATTCCCATGTACACGACGCCAGCGGTCCGGCCACCTACGATAAAGACGCTGATAAAAGGAATACCGATGACTGTGACACACGCAGAACTTAAAGAAGAGTTAGAAGAGTTGGGATATGTTGCTACAGTGATCGAGAATCACAAGATGCCGGGAACTAATCAACTCACTGGGCACCGTGTTGTGATACTACCGGATACGACCGAACATCGCGGCATCTTTCAACTCACTCGTATCTACGATCTTTCAGTGAAAGTTGAACGACTGAGAAGACCACGCGGACATATACAATGTTACAGATGCCAAGGATTCAATCATGTTGCCCGCTATTGCACCATGCCACCAGTGTGCGTAAAATGCGGCGCGGGACATGACAGCCGTGAATGTACGCGGTCACGAGAAGAGGCGCCGACGTGTGGGCTCTGTGGCGGGGCTCATCCCGCTAATTATCGAACGTGCCCCAAGCACAAGGAGGCAAGTCGACGATTTAGAGGACTACCACCGCTGAAGCCATCTACGCGCCGGCAGCGACCGCCGCCGCCACCGCCGACCGTGGACCAGAGCAGCTGGCCCACGCCGATGCAGCACCGCGCCAACAGGCTGCGCACAGAGCTCACGGCAGCGGAAGTCCTAAAACAGGGCCTCCAGCCGCGCGCGTCATCGTCAATCCCGGCGTCACAGCGCCAAACTGTGCCGCCAAGTTATGGACCACAGCCGGCAAACGCAAGGAGACAGCCGTCACCACCACCGAGGACGGAACAGCCTGATCTACAGGTACTACTTGCGCAAATTGCATCTACCCTTGCAGAGGTGAGTAGAGCGCTTGTGCAGCTGCCACAAACCATCGCCGCCACCATTGAGGCGACGCTCAGCAGAACGCAAATAGTAACTAAAGACGTGACCATGCAGCATGCCTAGGCTGCCACGACTCGATAATCTACGTATAATGACGTACAATGCGGACAATCTGACTAATGACGTGCTTGAGCTGCGACAGTTTATTACGGACTACAACATAGACATTTGTCTAGTGAACGAGACTTTTCTGAAGCCAGGGATTCGATCTAACATTCCAAATTATAAGTGTTATAGGACGGACAGATTGACGCACGGCGGCGGCACCGCTATTTTCATTCGCCGTTCAATTAGTCATCATGAAGCGCCTCCACCAATCACGCGCCACATCGAAACGACAGCTATCATTGTAGAGACTCAAAACGGGCCAATCACATTCATCTCCGTCTATCGCAGTCCACGTCACATTCTTGACATTGATGACGCAAGAGAATTGTTACGGACGCCAGGCCGACTTTTTATCGCCGGCGATCTGAATTCAAAACATGCCGCCTGGAATTCTCTCGTAACAAATATGAGTGGCCGCCTCCTATTGCAGGCAACGGAAGAAGCCAATGCGTACGTTTGTGGCCCCGACGAGCCGACGTGTTTTCCATCACGCGGCCGACCTGACATAATTGACATCTCCATCACTAAAGGCATTCCACATTTCATGTCCGCAGAAGTAGTGCATGCACTAAACTCAAATCATCTACCCGTCATTTTCACCCTTCACGTCACACCTGTACAGCACCCAGGCCGCCTAAATCTACGACGCACGAACTGGGACTCATTCCGTGAACATGTCACATTTTCAATAGATGTAATTCAAGACGAAGACGACATCACTGAACAATCGATCACTGCATTCACCGACACCATCACAGAAGCATTGAATCTTTCGACACCGCCACCTAAGCCGCCGCATTTACCGACACCAGGACTGCCGCAACACATTCTCGATTCAATACGACGGCGCAACAGACTATGCAGAGAATGGCGACTAACACGAAATCCGCAGCTCAAGAGACAAATTAACCAGTTACGACGCGAAATTAAGGCAGCACTCATCGACTACAGAAACCAGCAGTGGGCAGCTAAACTACGCGCCTTCACACCCGATCCTATGCATTGGCACATGATAAAATTCTTCACAAATCGCAGGACCACAATACCGCCGCTCCAGACACAAGACAGGACCGCATACAGACCGGAAGACAAGGCCAACATGCTCGCTGACACTTTTGAACAGAACTTTCAACCGCAAAATGACAGAGTTGACCAACAGAGAGTCGAACGAATTGAAAGAGAGGCTGACGAACTACTCCGCACGTATGATGACGACGAAGACGAAGAGGAAAACGAAATAACACCTACCACCGCAAGAGAAGTTCAGGCTGCCATACGGATGCTACCGCCGAACAAGGCCCCCGGCGTTGACGACATACAAGGTCGTGTACTCAAACAACTCCCGTGGACAGCGATCGTACGACTTGCAGCCATCTTCAACTGGATTTTCACCTCATCTACATATCCATCACAGTGGAAACATTCAATAGTAGTCGCCGTACCTAAACCTGGAAAAGACAGACGTCATCCGCAGAACTATCGACCAATCAGCCTGTTACCACACATCAGTAAACTGTTCGAACGCATATTTCTTGCACGACTCCAGAACGTCATCACCAGAACAGAAGCTTTACCGCAAGAACAATTTGGATTTCGCAGTGGCCACAGCACAACACAACAAATTCTCCGAGTAGTACATTACATCATTGAAGCATTCAATCGAAAAGAATTTTGTGGTGCAGTCCTTCTTGATGTGACCAAAGCGTTCGACACAGTATGGCATAAAGGACTCATCTGGAAACTTCATCACCTGCACTTTCCGAAACCATTCATTCGCCTACTCGCCTCATACCTGCAAGGACGTACTTTCGCTGTCAGGATGGATGACGCACTATCGACGCCACGACAAATCAACGCCGGGGTACCCCAAGGATCGGTCCTTGGGCCGATCCTCTACTCACTATTCACGACCGACATACCGACGCAACCACGAGTAGAAAAAGCAATCTACGCCGATGACACTGTAATCTACACACGCAGCCGCTGGAGAGAAGTTTTGGTGCCGCGGTTGCAGAGCGCACTGAATTCACTTGAACAATGGGCAGCAAAATGGCGGATAACATTCAACCCGACGAAGACACAGGCGGTGATTTTCACTAGGAAGAAGACAATGCCAGCTCGTCACCTCCGACTTTACAACACGCAGCTGCCGTGGGACACATCAGCGCGGTATCTCGGCGTCATTCTCGACAAACGACTAACATGGAAACTACAAATTGACGACGTCAGAGCAAAAATCAACCAACGACTCGGCGCATTGTATCCACTCATCAATGAGACTTCCGACTTATCCATTGAAAACGGCCTCCTGATTTTTAGGATGTACATCAGACCGGTAATGGATTATGCCAGTGAAGTATGGGGATGTGCGGCAAAGACCCACATTCAGAGACTACAGTCACTACAAAACAAAATCCTACGACGAGTTTTTCATGTTCATTCGCAATTTCCACATCGATTTCTACAAGACGCCGCGGACGAAAAAGAAGTACTACAGAGACATAAGGACCAAGCACGAAGATTTTACGACCGTGCACATGACGCAGATAACCCACTCATTAGACAATTGACGGAACCACAACCGGCGAGGGACAAATACAGAAGACCGATAGCATTACTTGACCGCTGATGAAGCAAGAAGCCTAAAACATGACCTCTCTCAGCCTGAAAAAACGGGCTCCGCAGTAAAAAAGCTCCAAAAAGTAAAAATAAAAAACTCCGCAAAAACAAGAAAGTCACACTCCCGTCCCACAAACACACAAGACACTGCTCAATAAAGATGACCAAATTTTCACACATGTTCCCCAGAAGAAGCAGGCAATGCTAACAAGTAAATCCTGCAATAAAATAGCTGTAAAACTTAGCCATAAGAAAGTGGACGGAGCGCTTGCTACCGCCCAACGTCCGACAGCCTGTGCGGAGCAGCCCCAAACCTGCGCCACAACCGCCCGCGCCTTTCAAACCACCGAGGATGGGGCTACACACAGCCACACCACAGTCGCCAACCAGTCGCCACGGCAGCGCCGCAAACCACGGCCAAACTGCAGCTACCGCGCGCTACAGCCTGGGTCGGCCCGCCGAGAATCGCCGCCCCCGCCCAAATGCCGCCCCCACAGCCCCAGCCGACGACCCGCCACAATGGCCAAACCTTCGGCAAAACTCCCACACCGTCGCCGCGGCAGCCCGGCCAGCGCGGCCGGCGCCACAGCCACACAAGCCGAGGCGTGCGGCGATGACGGCCGTGCAAACGCGCCTCCGCCGCCCCATCGCCTTCCGTCGCCCTCCCGCCGTTTCCCGATCGGCCCGCAGCCGTCGGGCCACATCGCGCGCCGTCCTCCTCCTCTCGCCGGCCAACATTCACAGCCGTTTCTCACCAATTGCCCGCCGCAAACGGACGCCGCCTGCGCAACAGGCGCCGCCGCCCCTCGCCGCTTCCGACCCAACCCCTCGACCGAGGCAAACCGCAATCCGAATCTACAGACCAACCCAATCTGCCGTCAAGCACACACGACAGCCGACCTTACACGTTACGCGTTACACATTACGTTTACACGTCTACGTTAGGTTAGGTTAGGTGGACGTGGGTTAGGTTAAGGGGACTTGGGTTAGGTTAAGCGTCAAACTTAGGTTAAGCATTCAAACACGTCAGGCGTCAGAGGTTAGGTTAGGTTAGGTTACACGTTAGGTTAAGGGGTCAGTGCTAGGTTAAGAAGCGTCAAACGTAGGTTAAAAAAGCGTTCAAACGTGAGGCGTGAGCCGGACAGCTTACCTTACGTAGACGTTAGGGGCTCACAGGCTGAGCTCACCTCGCCACACCACAGGTTAGGTTCGGTTCGGTTCGCTCGGCTCAGCGTAAAGCGCCGAGGTCAGGGTTACGTTCGTTCACCTTCGGGCGCCACACTTTCGGTTGAAAGGTCGCGACGGGACGACGTCGGCACGCACGCCGCAAACGAACAAAAACGTACAGACGACGTCGGAAACCGCCGACAGACGGGGGAGCAGCACGACCACGACCAGACACCGAGCGCGAACGAGACACACGCGAACCACCCCCACCGGCCAAAGGGCACCACACAACAACCCAGAGCACCACGTGTCGACACCAGAGCAACCCGCCGCTCACGCGACATGGCTGGCACCGAAGGGCAACCGCCCGCAACTGCGCTTTCCGCGCCGGCCCGGATGCACGTCGTGCTACAACAACACCACTACCGTACACAGCCGCTGTTCACAACATCACTATCAATGGCGCGCCCGCGGCTCGCCGCCGTCGCAGTCGCAGCCCCAACGCCAGCACTTTTGCACCACCATTCACACGCACCGCAACACAGCTCGCCGACACAGCCGAACAAAACAAACACCACACAACAACAGCAACAACAACGCCGCCGCCTCTACTTGTGCCGGCGACCCACCCCGCCGATGGCGCACCTTTCGCCAGCCGGCAATCGACACACACGCACCCACCCACCGGGGCCCAGTGCAAAAAAAAAAAAAAAAAAAAAAAAAAAAAAAAAAAAAAAAAAACACACAAAAACAAAAAAACCAAACAACACAAACGACACGGGAAGCGCACACCGCCACTTCGCGCGCACGCCACCAACCAGTCGTCGTCTCAAAATAACAAACACAAACAAAATAAACTAACAACTAGGGCAACACAAAACAAAAACGCCTCGCACGAACCGAACCGCCCACAAAAAGGACAAGCACACGCACAGCCTCTGCTGACGACCACGACGCAGCGGCACGCTGCTCCTGTCCCGCGCCCCGCGCCCCGCGCCCCACTCGATTCACAACTCACGCGACACCGTCAACGACGGGCTCGCTTCCCGCAACCTACCACCTTTCCGCCACGACGCACAGCCCCAGCCCCACCCGACGACTGCACTTTCACCACCGCCTCCCCCTTCCCCCCCAAAACACACACACACACACACACACACACACACACACACACAGCCAGCCAAAAACGCACTCGCGACCCACACATGCACGTGCATCGGCACACGCCAACCAGTCAACGTCGACAACCACACGCAAGGCTCGAAACGAAAACGAAACCGGCGTCCTTCCACGTTGCCATCAAGCTACGCGACACAAGACACAAGGAACCAACACAACAGCCGGCCCCACTAATTCCCACTCTCACGCCGCAAAAAGCACACCGACACCGCCAAACACGCACGCACATTCCCCTTCGCACTGACACCACCGACCGGCTCGCTACCACACACCTCTCGGCAGCCGTTTTCACGCCAATTCGCCACACCGCCCACACAGTCGACAAGCGCCCGCCCTGTACGGCACACGCAACGACGCAGCGCAGCAAAGGGCGCCCGCAACACATACCTCTCCGCCGCCCGACGCGCCAACCGCCACGCCACACCACACCGCACCGCCAGCCACTCGCAAATTGTGCACTGCCACCAGCCACACGTCCAACACGCCGCGCCGCCTCCGGCCACCCGCCAGGGGGCGCTCACGTCCGCGACAACAGCGCGGCCCGCCGGGCCGGGCCGAACCGAACCGAGCCGCCGCTGCTCTGCACTCGGCACGGCCACACCCTGCTGCAGACCGGGCTCGTCCCTCTGTACGCGTCTGCCTGCGCATCAACACAACACGACCTTTTGTTTTTTTTTTTTCTCTCTCTACCGCCATCCCTTCTTCTCGCGTTTTACTCGTTGTTGCAGCAGCGGCGCACACCTACACATCCACAGCCCCAGCCGAGCCGGCCTCACCTCAGGGCCCGCCGCCAGCGTCTCCTCCTCGGGCACAGGTGCGGTGCTGTGGCCGCCCATCCAACCGCATTGCTGGCCGTCCAGCCACCAGGCGTTCCCACTGCCGCGAGCCACGCCGCGCACCGACCCTGCTGCAGAAAACGAAGCATAGCCAGAGACCGACCGATACACAAAGCAAGCCGTCGCCTCGCCTCTTGTCCTTCCTGCCTTCCTTCCGCCCCCGCCCTTCTCACACCACCGCCTCTCCACTTTCGCCCCCCCCTCCTTTTTTTTTTTTTTTTTTGTTTTCTTCTTTCTTTCTTTCTTTCTTTGGCCCTCTCTCCTTCCCGCCATGGCGGTTACGGCACCGCGCTGCAGCGGCAGATTTTTTTGCGCCCACACGCCTACTCCTACCACCATTAACCTTGCCCTGCCCTGCCCTGCCCTGCCCTGCCCTGCCCATCAACGTCGCAGTCGAACCGACGCTTGCCAACACACTGCCCACGTTCCTTTCTCTTTTCGGCCTACGCCCATTACGCGCCGCCGCCACAGCACCTTCCCTTCCCACAACACACCGACGTCATCACACGCACCCAAAACAGGGGCCACGACCGTGTTCCTCGCCCACTCCCATCCCGCACGGTACGCACATTCCCAACTACTACCGCGCACCCTCCCTTTCCAATCTGTGTGTCTCTGTGTCTGTGTCCTGTCCGCGCGTGACGCCTCTCAACATCCGCCGTCCCCCGTCCCGTTTTCGCCCCCATGCCGTCGTCGCGCCGCCTCCTCCCCGTCCACCGCCGCCCCTGTCCGCCCCGCACCACACCATACACCGCTGCTTGTCCCGGCCGTTGCCACCAAAGGCGCCGACCGCAAACGCGCCACGCCGCAGCCCCCGTGCGTCTCGCGCTCGCTTGCATCTCCGTGCCGACGCTGCCTCTCTTCCCGCTCGCACTCGACCTCGACAACACAGTCTTTGGCTCCGCCACTGCGTGTTCCGGTGGTACGCACGCTGCAACACGTATGTATTCATTACCAGAGCGATGGCGAGGCATGACAGCATCTCTGTCTGACCAGAGAGTTCTTTATCGCTGCTAGTCGGCGCTTGGACCGCGCCAGACGACAGTAGTGGCACGCACCGGGTCGCCAGGAACAGTTGTTATATATATATTGTAGCGCGAGTCGGGAGAGGTAGTAGTCGGTCGACAGTAGTAGCGGGTGGACGGTTGTACTGAGCGGGCGTCGGCGGCGTGCTCTGCTCGTCTCGCGACTCTGGTCACGGTTCGGGACGATGTATAGTCTATTGTGTTATAATCAAAAGGTGGTGTGACGCTGCATTGCGCAAATCTGATAACGTATGTTCATTGTACTTATTTTGTTCAACAACAAAAGCCCCACTATTACTTTTTTTCTAAAGTAACTTTTGTCTCTTAACGAAAAACATTCACTTTTTAAAGACTACTTCCTATGGCATTTCCCTCCAAGGAGTGCAATTAATTACCAGCCAGCACTCATTCATTGCACACAGCTGTGTAAGGGGTATCTACAATTGAGGAGCGGATATAAATGCAATTTTTTTGTTTTTTTTTGTTTTTTTTTTTTTTTTTTTTTTTTTTTTTGTGTGTGTGTGTGTGTGTTGTAACCTCCCAGCAAAATTTAAAATAATGGACAATGTTATTTACGGATGCTAATGGACATTGCGCTAATTGTAACCTCGCCCACAATGAGAGGTATTGAAAATGGCAACAAAAATGTGAAATTCGCAATCTGACTCAAATATAAAGTCTTCACACAACATTTAAAAAAGTCCGTTCAGTGACAAGAAACTTCAATTAAACCGAAATATCGGTCTTTGGCCCTGTGCAAAACAATCAGAATTAAAGTCTTACCTCCGAATAAATGGATGTCACATTTCTGCTCTGGTTGTTGCGCAGCGCTTGGAGGAACTGCATTGCAAATAATAATATTCTCTTTTTTTGTGATTTTAGTGACATTTTTCTTCAAAGAAGTGGAATGAAATGTGAAGTGCAACGAACTCTTTAGTTCAATAAACAATTAAATGTTTGAAAAATGCTTTTGAAATAAAAATTATTATTGGGGAACTTGTTGGAGAATAATTACAATAAATACAATGTTTCATTATCTAATGATTATATTAATTAACAGTATACCTTATTCACCATCTTGACCAGTGTTGCCGACCGCCTACATCACACAACCGCGCTCGGCTGCTACTACTGACCGACCGCTCTGCATGACGACTATTAGCGTACTGCACGCGACGACTACTGACAGAGTACAGCCCTCAACTACACATAGCTACGGACTCGCAACGACTACTGACTGACTGAGAACCGCTCGCAACACTCGCGCAGTCCAGCGCAAACTCTCTGGTCACAGATGCTACAATGTCTCGCCATCGCTACTATGTTACATACGTGTTTCAGTGTCTTTTTCATTGGGGTAACGATCTTTGGCTCTTTTTATTCTGAATACAGGGCCAAAGGTCAACGCTGCTGCCCTTATACAATTTATCAGGTTTCATTATGTCTGTTGCAATGTTACATACGGTTCACTCTTTCATTAATATTATCGTTGGGTTTGTTTTGTAGGGACGTTAACATTCTGGCACATTTTTATTATCATCGGACTCTCTGCTATTTGTGCAGGGAGGTTATACCTGGGTCCATTTCCATTTTAATATTGATAGACTTTTTGTTTTCTCGTTGTTTTTCCTTCTTTTTTTTTTGTTTTGTTTTTCCCGCTCTCACCACCACCGCCGCATCACGCCTTCCGTTTTCTTGGTTTCTTTTCTGTTCTTCAACTGCTTCAACATCACCGCGCCCCATTTCCACACCACAGCCATCAGCCTCCAAGACGGGCGGGCGCAGTGTGCCATTTCCGGCGCACAAGCACACCCGTACGGTACTCTCCTCGCCCCCACGCCACCAACAACACAGCGACCACGCGGCTTTCAGGCATGGCACGGCACCGGCGAAATGCGCCGCCCCCGCCCCTCCGCGCATCCGTCCGTCTCGCCACGTTCACTGACAGCCGCGTCTGCGGCTACACCACGACAACCACAACACAACACCGCTCCCCTCCCTGGCAACTCACATTGTTTTTCTCCTCCTCTTTTGCACAAACCACAACGCCGAGCACAGGCGCAAGCCACCCACACCGCGCCCCTCCCCGTCCCGTCTTTGGCCGCCGCTCCTCGTTTGCCCCCTCCCATCTCCCGAAATGCCATGCCAGCAGCGTTACGCATGCCCCTCCCCTGTCCACACAACACTACCGCCTAACGAACAGCCTTCCGGGCCACATGCAGGGCACGCCCACCTCCAAACACTGCCAATTCACGGACGCACGCACACACACACTCACTTTCTCGACACCTTTCTGTACGGAGGGTGCGTCATCTCGACCGTGACAGAGTGACGGCAACTATCGACGATCCATTTCCCCCCAATGGTAAAACATGTCCACTAACACCTACATACATCATTCACGTACACAGACAATAGCATACACACAATGGGAGGGCACACGAACATGGACGGCACGGCACTGTCATACACTCTTCCTCAGAACCATATCAACAAACGTTACGTACATCCGGGAAAGCGAAAGCGAAAGCAAAAGCAAAGGCAAAGCCCAATGCAGCCGTCAAAGGTAACGTTCACCACGGCAGACACTTGCAGCCGCGCCGCCGTTAAACGCATTTCAGTGCGGCTCCAATACGCCTCCGACACGGGAACGTTCCGTTGCTCTACGAATGCGTTTCTCCCCTTTTTCCCTTCCTCTCTCTTTTGCCCCCCCTCCTTGCACTCTTGCCTCATTCCTCACGTTCTGCCCAGACATTCGACCGATCAAAGTCAACCTTTCGTTACCGTTCTCAGCGCGACGGTGTACAACAGTATGACGGGTGTGCCCAAGACTTCGGTTCAGTTGCGTGACGCCCGTCTATCGCGCCGATCGACAGTTACTCAGGGGGCGACGGATCGGACCACGTCACCGACACACAAAACACTTTCAAACAAACAAATACGCACCGGATGGACACAGACAAACACGTGTACAGACATTCGCCAAACAAACGACCGCCGCCGCCGCCGCCGCCGCCGCCGTCGTCGTCTAGCGTCGCGCTTACTGTACTGCACTGGACACGCGTGCATCTTGAATGACGACATCGGTGTGCGTGCGTCGTACGCAATCAGTCAGACACGGCTATCAAACATCAGAGTCGAATGGTACATCATCGTGCGTGTTCGCCGTACACGTACAGTACAATACAACAACAATGCGTCTTAATGGCACGTTCATTTCAACGTCACTCACACACCTCCACGCTGCAGTTACGTCGCACCATTGTCAAACTCGGCGTACAGCAAAGGGAATAGTGGGCGGCAAAAAAAAAAAAAAACAACCAAACAAAAACATTTCACATTTCACCCTCGCCATGTATGATGTGCAAAAAAACAAACCCGCAAACGGCCGTCGTTACGGTGACACAAAAGTCGCCGATCGCACAGTCCCCCCTCGCAGACGGGTAACACACACACACACACCAACAACACCAATGGGTCAAAAACCACGCCAACGAGGCGTGCCACCATTCCACGCCACGGCGACCAACCTCGTGGCCGTACCCCGCGCAACACGCTTTGACGCGCCCCCCCACCCACAATCAAAATGCACACATACATCACAGCCGTCCACACAAACAACAACAACAATTCCGCCCTTCCCGCAAAAGGCAAGTTGGTGGCCCTGAAAAGGGCCGTTTTGCCGCTCTCGCAACGGAGGAGCCTTCTCCATCCTTCCTTCCATTCCAGAGCCACCTCCTTACTTGGAGCTCGTGTACTTGGTCACCGCCTTCGTGCCCTCGCTCACGGCGTGCTTGGCCAGCTCGCCAGGCAGCAACAGCCGCACAGCGGTCTGGATCTCGCGGGACGTGATGGTCGAGCGCTTGTTGTAGTGCGCCAGCCGAGAAGCCTCGGCCGCAATGCGCTCGAAAATGTCGTTCACGAAGCTGTTCATGATGCTCATCGCCTTCGACGAGATGCCCGTGTCAGGGTGCACCTGCTTCAGCACCTTGTAGATGTAGATGGCATAGCTCTCCTTCCTCTTGCGCTTCTTCTTCTTGTCGCCCTTCGAAATGTTCTTCTGCGCCTTGCCAGCCTTCTTGGCGGCCTTCCCGCTAGTCTTGGGCGGCATCTCGAACCAACGTACGGCAGCAGCAACACCAGTACCAAGCGCTCCGCTCTAGTCAGCGTCTCCCCACACAGTGGCACCCGCCGGCACGGCACGGCAAAACTTGACGGGACTTTCGTCCGCTTATGTGCTGAAGGATCGCTCTTGGCCTGCCTTCAGAATGAGTGATTAGGTTCGAAATGGCTTTGTTATGTTTCTAGGTCGGTATAAATGGTAAAAATTGATAGGTTAAAAGATCAGGAGTGACCCAACTGCGGTGAAACCGTCAGTTGGTACGGTATCGGCGCTGGAGTATCAGCGTCGGATGGGCGTAGGGAATATCTCCAACAGGACGACGAAGGACTGTGAGGTGATCATGTGGTGAATTTTGTAGGAAGGCGAGGGTGTTTGAGGCGCGAAGGCGAATTTGCTGGACCAGCGGAGGAATGTGGAGAAGTCTACGGATATCGTTGTTGGAGACATATCGTGGAGCGTTTGATATGATCCTAAGTGATTTGCTTTGTACTATTTGTACCTGGAGAACATGTGTGTCAGCTGCTAGTCCCCACAGTTCACAGCCATATAGTAGGAGTGAGAGGACACAGGACGTCCAGATGAGTAGCTTAGATTGTGTCGAAAGGCCTGGGCTCTTCAACAGAGGGTAGAGTTTGTGTGTCATTCCGTAAGCCTTGTGGCAGACGCCATCAACATGGGGTTTCCATGTGAGGCGGCTGTCGAAGGTGAGACCAAGGCAGGTTACTGTCTGAGACCATGGTATGCGTCGGCCTTCCAGCTCTACCAGGCGAGCCGGCGGCGTTCGTTTGTTTGTAAAGAGGATGGCCTGTGTCTTGTCGGCATTAATTTTTATTTTCCATATGTTGCTCCATTGAGTGATCTGTTCTAGGTGACGTGTGAGGTTCAGAGCGATAAATTGGAGGTTTCGGTGCGAGTTGAATACTGCAGTGTCATCCGCGTATAACGCGAGATGGTTGTTGACACGGGATGGGATGTCATTTGTGTATACTGCGTACAGAATTGGGGAGAGTAAAGACCCCTGAGGTACACCAGCTTCCACGGGCCGGATTGAGCTTCGGTTTCGGCCTTGCATGACATAAAAGGAACGCCTGGTTAAGAAGCGTTTGAGAATGTGAATTATGTGGAGAGGGCAGCCGTATTCTGCAAGTTTATATAGTAAACCGTCGTGCCATACTCTGTCAAACGCTTTTTCTATGTCCAGCAGGACCATGCCTGTACTTTTGCGCTCCAGTTGCGCTGTACGGATGGTGTCGTGGAGGCGGATGAGTTGGTGGACCGTGCCATGGCCCGCCCGAAACCCAAACTGTTGTGGAATGAGGACTGAGTGTGCGTCGAGAAAGGATTGGAGGTGGGAGAGGATAATACGTTCGAGAATCTTGCCAAGGAAGTTGAGGAGGGAAATGGGGCGGTAGTTCTGTGGGAAGAGTGGATCTTTTCGAGGTTTCGGGAGGGCAATGACACGGGCCAGCTTCCATACAGGAGGGAAGTAGTTGTAAGAAAGGCAGCTATTGTATAGATTGACCAGATAGGAAAGCGCAGTTGGAGAGAGGTGGTGAAGGAGGGCCGGCCGGATACCATCGGGACCGGGGGCTTTTCGGGATGGTATGTTGCTGATGTATGTCGCCACCTCCGGTAGAGTGACCGGTGGAAAGATGGTGTCAGTATGACGGCGAAGGAGCTGACGGACCCGGCGATGGACGCGGGTCTCGTGGGCGTCACCTTCGTCGTCGTCGACCTCGTTTAGGCGAAATTGGCGCTCGAGGGTATGTGCGAGGGCCTCCGCCTTGTCCTGAGGTGAGTACACCAGGCCTTGGGGACCATGGAGGGGCTGAGAAGGAGGAGGAGTGGATGTGGTCTCTTTTACTATGCGCCATAGACGGTCGGGGCGGTCAGCGGCGTCACGGAGGCGCCGATTCCATGTTTGATCGTGGACCTCTTGTAATCGAGCTCGAAGCTCTTGAGCTAATGCTTGCCAAATCCGCTTGTCGACTGGGTCGCGGAGGCGTTGCCACCGGCGACGAAATCGACGTTTTGTGCGGATTAATTCCTGGACGTCTGGCGGAAGGTCCAGGCGACGAGGAGGCTGAAGGACTCGTCGGGAAGAGGTGCGGTAACATTCAGTGAAGATTTTTGCTAATCGGTCCGCCGTCGGATTAATGTGGCTGCGGCGGGTGATGGGCGGAAGCTCAAGGACATGGAGGTCAACGAGTTGTTGGTAGCGTTCCCAGTTTGTATTGATAACGTAAGCCGGACGGAGCTGGTCTTGTGGACGTGCGTCAAGAAATTCGAGGGTCACCGGATTGTGATCAGAGTCAAGCTCTGAGATCACAGAGATGCGGTGGACCCACGGAATATCCCGAGCCAGAAAGATGTCAAGGATATCAGGACGGTAGCGAGCTGTTTTGTGGAAGTGAGTGGGTGAATCTGGAGCAATGACTCGGATAGCGGCATTCAGTTCGAGGTACTGAAATAGCCGACGTCCATTTGCGTTGGTAGAACGGCATCCCCACGTCCCGTGCTTGGAGTTGAAGTCCCCTCCCACGAGGACCTTGGGGCCCAGGTGGAAGAGGATATCCAAGTCGGTCGGGACTATAGCGCGAGCGGGGGAGTTGTAAGCTGCGGCAAGGGTCAACGGCAGTCCATATAGCTGTATATCTATAGCTGTGGCTTCCAGGTGTTGCATGTTCGGTATCTGCCGGAGTCGGTGCGTAATGCACTGTTTAACTAGGACAAGAGTGCCGCCGTGTGGCCGATCCGCGCGGTCGGATCGATATGCAAAGTAATTGGGAACGGAAAACTGTTGGTGAGGTTTTAGGTGCGTTTCGCAAATAAGGGCTATGTCGACACCTCTGTCTTCCAGAAAGGCTTCAAGGGAATGACGTTGGCGTAGAATACCATCGGCGTTCCAACTGATTATACGAAATGGGCGGTGTTGATTAGGGTCCATCTGAGAAGTAGGAGATGAAGGCAGAAAGGATTATCATTAGTTTACTGAATGGGTCAGAAGCAGAATTGAGTTGTTGGATAGTAGAACGAACAAGAGAGATGATTTTGGGAATGTTGAACTGCTGCAACAAGGCAGCAAGGTCAGCAAGGTGGTTGGAAAAGGGGAAGGAGAAAGTAGGGGGCGGGGGTGCAGAGGGCTCTGGAGAGGGGTTTGCAGTTCCCCAAGCTGAGTGGGGAGCAGTCGCCGGTCGTGAGGCAGGACGTCGCGGTGGCGTCGGCCCCGTGCCGGCAGCAGAGGAAGATGGTGGAGTAGGGGCGCGACGTGCTCGCAGTTGTGGAAAATTTTCAGTATTAACTGGTGGAGCAGCTGGCGTCGAAGGTGCCGAGGCTGCATGAGTGGAGGAGCTGCGAGATTTCACCAGCGCTTTTTGATATGCTGAACATTTTCTGTAATTGGCTGGGTGAGCCTGTCCGCAATTGCAGCATTTGGGCGGGTCGGTAGGTTTCTTTTGACAAAGTCGTGTGAGGTGGTCAGCGCCACACTTGACGCAACGCGGCAGGCGGCCGCAGTTGCGGGAGCCGTGTCCAAAACGCTGGCAATTGAAACATTGTGTCAAGCCAGATTCGTTACGGTATGATTCCACATCCACCTTCATGTGAAGGAGGAAATTAATTTTATAGACGTCGTATACATTTGGTGTGCAATGGAGTACAGCAACAAACAGGGGCCATTTAATATCTGTAAGTTTTCCTTGTGCGTCTGGCACCTGCTGGTGCATAACTGTGACAGATTGTACTGTGAAGCCCAGTTCCTCCAGCGCTTCCTTGACGTCAGCGGGAGGGGTCGTGGGTTCGAGGTGCCTGACGACGACCTTCAATATTTTGAGGGGGTCGAGGTCGTAAGTATGGTATTGAATGGCACGTGCTTTTAGGTACTCAATCATATACCGATAATCGGAAGGATTTTCGAATTCATATCGGATATTGCCCCTTTTGTACTGACAGGAAAAGGAACCCTTTAGGTGCCCCTTCAGTTCCTTTATTCGATCGAGGTAATTGGTTGTATCATGAACAATGATAGGTGGCACCTTTGGGGTTTTGAGAGGAGTAGGAGCCGGGAGATTGTCAGAGTTTTGTTCAGCTGGTGTGATATCATCTAAACTTTCGTATCTGTTTGACGTCGGTACTGTAACCTCGTAAGCCTCAACCATGTCGACCTGACTGGTATCAGTCGGCGCATGGGAAGCGGAGGTATTCTGAGGCGGAGCAGGGTCCTGACGGTCGGTTGATTGTTTCTTTCTGTCAGGTGCCCTGGATTCTGTTGATTCAGAATCGGTAACCGAAGGGGGATGCGCGTGCTTGCGAGAGGCATGTGAGTACGGCGCATCCCGCGCCTTCGTTGTTGATTTCATTGATTTACGACGTGTAGCGGGAGCTGCAGCGTCAGCGGAGCCGGATGTAGGGGCGGCCAGGACGGCTTCGTTGTCACCGTTAGGTATCCCGCCGGAGCCTGACCCCACGCTACTCGGCCCTGGGCCGGTCGAACCCAGCTCAACGCTGTCAAGCTGCGTCTGCTCAACCGCTTGATTGATATTTTCTTTAGTAATTTGAGTTATCGGATCCGACAGCCGCCGGTGATCTGATCGACTGGAAGATAGACAAGATTCGGACGAATACGACAATAATTCGGCGCATGACATGATATTCTTGCCAGACGAGGGAAACAACCCACGAGAACCGGCAGAGGGAGCGGCCATCGTGGCCTTTGACTCCGCCGCGGACGACGAAATCAACGCGCGCGACGACCGATAGCAACGCAGAAAATAACCGCCTCGATTGAAAGACGATGCGGAACAACGCAGAAAGCGAACGTCCGACTAACGCCGAACACAGAAAAACGCGCGGAAAATACACTCAACTATCACGTAACACAGCAAGCGCTCCGCTCTAGTCAGCGTCTCCCCACACAGTGGCACCCGCCGCACCACCACCACCACCACCGCAAACTTGACGGGACTTTCGTCCACTTATGTGCCGAAGGATCGCCTTAGGCCTGCCTTCAGATTGAGTATTAGGTTCGAAATGGCTTTGTTATGTGTCTAGGTCGGTAGAAATGATAAAGTTTGACAGATTAAAAAGATCAGTAGATACGCAACTGCAGTGAAACCGTCAATTGGGACGGTACCGGCGCTGGAGTATCAGCGTCGGATGAGTGTAAGGTGTGTCTCCAACAGCACGACTAAGAACTGTGAGGTGATCATGAGGTGAATTTTGTAGGAAGGTAAGGGTATTTGAGGCGCGAAGGCGGATTTGATGGACAAGGGGTGGAATGTGGAGAAGACGGCGGATGTCGTAGTTGGAGACATAACGTGGAGCGTTTAATATGATCCTGAGTGATTTGCTTTGCACTATTTGGACCTGGAGTACGTGAGTGTCAGCAGCTAGTCCCCATAGTTCACATCCATATAGCAGGAGTGACAGGACACAGGACGTCCAGATAAGCAACTTGGATTGTATCGAAAGGCCGGGGCTCTTCAACAGAGGGTAGAGTTTGTATATCATTCCGTAAGCCTTGTGGCAGGCGCCATCAACATGGGGTTTCCACGTGAGGCGGCTGTCGAAGGTGAGACCTAGGTATGTTACTGTCTTTGACCAAGGAATGAGTCGGCCTTCGAGTTCCACCAGGCGGGCTGGCGGAGTTCGTTTGTTTGTAAAGAGGATGGCCTGTGTCTTGTCTGCGTTAATTTTTATTTTCCATATGTTGCTCCATTGAGTGATCTGTTCTAGGTGGCGTGTAAGGTTCAGAGCGATAAACTGGAGGTTTCGGTGTGAAGTGAAGACGGCAGTATCATCAGCATAGAGGGCCAGATGGTTGGGGACACGGGATGGGATATCATTAGTGTAAATAGCATACAAAATCGGGGAGAGGAGAGACCCCTGGGGCACACCAGCTTCCACGGCCCGGATTGAGCTTCGGCTTCGGCCTTGCATGACATAAAATGTACGCCCGGTTAAGAAGCGTCGGAGAATGTGAATGATGTGGAGAGGGCAGCCATATTCGTCAAGCTTATATAGTAAGCCCTCGTGCCACACTCGGTCAAATGCTTTTTCAATGTCTAGTAGGACCATGCCTGTGCTTTGTCGCTCCAGTTGCGCCCTGCGGATGGTGTCGTGGAGGCGGATGAGTTGGTGGACCGTGCCATGGCCCGCCCGAAACCCAAACTGTTGGGGAATGAGGGTAGAATGAGAATCGAGGAAGGATTGAAGGTGGGAGAGGATGATGCGTTCTAGAATCTTGCCGAGGAAGTTGAGGAGGGAGATGGGACGGTAGTTCTGTGGGAAGAGTGGATCTTTGCGAGGTTTCGGGAGGGCAATGACACGGGCCAGTTTCCATACGGGAGGGAAGTAGTTGTAGGAAAGGCAGCTATTGTAAAGATTAACCAGGTACGAAAGCGCAACTGGAGAGAGGTGATGAAGAAGGGTCGGCCGGATACCGTCGGGACCAGGGGCCTTTCGGGCTGGAATACTACTAATGTAAGTCGCCACCACCGGGAGAGTGACCGGTGGAAAGATGGTGTCTGTACGACGGCGAAGAAGCTGACGGACCCGACGATGAACGCGGGTCTCGTGGGCGTCAGCCTCGTCGTCGTCGACTTCGTTGAGGCGAAATTGCCGCTCAAGGCTGTGTGCGAGGGCCTCCGCCTTGTCCTGCGGCGAGTAAACCAGGCCTTGGGGACCATGGAGGGGTTGAGATGGAGGGGGAGTGGTTGTAGTCTCCTTGACTATGCGCCACAGTCGGTCAGGACGGTCTGCGGCCTCTCGAAGGCGTTGGTTCCATGCCTGATCATGGACCTCTTGTAAGCGTACCCGAAGCTCTTGAGCCAGTGACTTCCAAATTCGCTTGTCGATTGGGTCGCGGAGGCGTTGCCACCGGCGACGAAATCGACGTTTGGTACGAATTAGTTCCTGGACGTCTGGCGGGAGGTCCAGGCGACGAGGAGGCTGGAGGACTCGTCGGGAAGAGGTGCGGTAGCATTCGGTGAGGATTTTTGCGAAACGGTCCGCCGACGGATCGATGTGGCTGCGGCGGGTAATGGGTGGAAGCTCAAGGACATGAAGGTCAACAAGTTGTTGATAGCGCTCCCAGTCTGTGTTGATAACGTAAGCCGGACGGAGCTGGTCTTGTGGGCGAGCGTCTAGGAATTCGAGGGTCACCGGATTGTGGTCGGAATCAAGTTCCGAAATCACAGAGATCCGGTGGACCCACGGAATGTCCCGCGCCAGGAAAATGTCGAGGATGTCAGGACGGTAAAGACCGGTTTTGTGATAGTGTGTGGGAGAGTCTGGTGCAATAACACGGATAGCGGCGTTCAGTTCTAGGTACTGGAATAGCCGACGTCCATTTGCATTTGTGGAACGGCATCCCCACGTTCCGTGCTTGGAATTGAAGTCCCCTCCCACGAGGACCTTGGGGCCCAGGTGGAAGAGGATATCCAAGTCGGCCGGGAGTATAGCTCGAGCGGGGGAGTTGTAGGCTGCGGCAAGAGTCAACGACTGTCCATATAGCTGTATATCTATAGCTGTGGCCTCCAGGTGTTGTAGTTGCGGTATCTGTCGAAGTCTGTGCGTATGGCACTGTTTGACTAGGACAAGAGTACCTCCATGTGGCCGATCCGCGCGGTCGGATCGGTATGCGTAATAATTAGGAACGGAAAACTGTTGATGTGGTTTTAAGTGCGTTTCGCAAATAAGGGCAATGTCGATCCCCCTGTCATCGAGAAAGCCCTCGAGAGAATGGCGTTGGCGGAGAACACCATCGGCGTTCCAACTGAATATACGAAATGGGCGGTGTAGATTACGGTCCATCGGAGAAGTAAGAGATGAAGGCAGACAGAATTATCATTAATTTACTGAACGGATCAGAAGCTGAATTGAGTTGTTGGATAGTTGAACGGAATGTAGAAATGATTTTGCGGATGTTGAACTGCTGCAGTAAGGCAGCAAGATCTGCAAGATGGTTTGAAAATGGGAAGGAGAAGGTAGGGGGCGGGGGTGTAGAAGGCTCTGGGGATGGGTTTGTTTTTCCCCAAGCAGAGTGGGAAGCTGTCTCTGGGCGTGAAGCTGGACGACGCGGAGGCAAGGGCCCCGGGCCGGCAGCAGAGGAAGAAGGTGAGGGAGGGGCACGACGTGCTCGCAGGTTTGGAAAGTTGGTAGTATCAGCTGGTGGAGCAGCTGGCGTCGAAGGCGCCGAGGCTGCCGGAGTGGAAGAACTGCGAGAGTTCGCTAGTGCTTTTTGATATGCAGAGCATTTACGATAATTAGCTGGGTGAGCCTGACCGCAATTACAGCATTTGGGCGGTTCATTAGTCTTCTTTTGGCAGAGTCGGGTGAGATGGTCTCCGGCACACTTGACGCAACGCGGCAGACGGCCGCAGTTGCGGGAGCCGTGACCAAAACGCTGGCAATTAAAGCATTGTGTCAAGCCAGATTCATTTCGGTAGGATTCTACATCCACTTTCATGTGCAGGAGGAATTTAATTTTGTAGACGTCGTAGACATTCGGTGTACAATGCAGTACAGCGACGAATAGAGGCCACTTGACGTCGGTCAGTTTTCCCTGTGCGTCTGGCACTTGCTGGTGCATAACAGCGACAGATTGCACAGTGAAGCCCAGCTCCTCCAGCGCTTCCTTAACGTCAGCGGGAGGGGTGGTGGGCTCAAGGTGCCTGACGACGACCTTCAAAACTTTGAAAGGGTCGAGATCATATGTGTGGTACTGAATGGCACGAGTCTTGAGATAATCGATCATGTATCGATAATCTGATGGGTGTTCAAACTCGTAACGGATATTACCTCTTTTATATTGGCAGGAAAAGGAACCCTTCAGGTGCCCCTTCAGTTCCCTGACGCGATCGAGGTAGTTGACCGTGTCGTGAACTATAATAGGTGGCACCTTGGGGGCCTTGACAGGAGTAGGAGCCGGCATATTGTCTGGAATGTCTTGGTCAGCTGGTGTGACATCATCTAAACTTTCAAATCTGTTCGACGTTGGAACTGTGACCTCGTAGTCAGTCGCCATGTCGACCAGACTGGAGTCGGTCGCCGCATGGGAAGCGGAGGCGTCCTGAGGCGAAACAGGGTCCTGACGGTCGGTTGATTGCTTCTTCCTGTCAGGCGCCCTGGATTCAGCTGATTCAGAGTCGGTATGCGAAGGGGGATGCGCATGCTTACGTGAAGCATGCGAGTATGGAGCATCCCGCGCCTTCGTGGATTTCGTCGATTTTCGACGCGTTACAGGCGGTGCAGCGTCAGCGGAGCCGGGTGTAGGGGCGGCCAGGACGGCATCGTTGTCACCGTTAGGTATCCCGCCGGAGCCTGGCCCCACGCTACTCGGCCCTGGGCCGGATGAACCCAGCTCAACGCTGTCCTGCTGCATCTGATCGGTCGCCTGATTGACTTGTTCTGACGTAAACTGAATTGTAGGATCCGACAGCCGACGGTGGACTGATCGAGAGGTAGACAGACATGACTCTGATGAGTACGACAGCAACTCCGCGCATGACATGATATTCTTGCCAGACGAGGGAAACAAACCTCGAGAACCGGCTGAAGAACTGGCCATCGTGGCCTTTGACTCCGCCGCGAACGACGAAATCAACGCGCGCGACGACCAACACCAACGCAGAAAATAACCGCTCCGACTGAAAGACGACGCGGCAAAACGTAGAAAAAGAACGTTCGACTAACGCCGAATACACAGAATCGCGCGGAAAACACACTAAACTATCGCGACGGCAGCAACACCAGTAGCAAGCGCTCCGCTCTAGTCAGCGTCTCCCCACACAGTGGCACCCGCCGCCAGCCGCCGCCGCACCTTTACCAGCTCGCCCTGTTGCGGCCGCCGACCAATGGGGCGCGCGCGCAACCGGCCGCCGCACCCGAGCCCATAAAGCACCCCCACCCCGGCTGCGCCGGCACGACGCACGCGACGCACGCACGCATTGCGGTTCGAGATGTCGATGAGAGAGGATGCTTTACTTGCGAAGGGTGTGGCGGATCGCCGTCCGTCGGGGCCAGCTCAGGCGACTGAGTTGATCCCGGTGGCGGCCCCATCCGGCCCCCCACTTATGACGAACCGGCTTTCGACAACTGACGCTGACGGGTTTGACTCATCGGATTTTGACGTGCACCCTCGTGATCGAGTGTTCATTCTAATGAACAAACTCGCCCACGGGGGCGCCTACCCTGGTCGAGAGGACGACGAGGCGGCTATACTCGCCTTCTGCAACATTCAGAAGGCTGCCGCTCTACCGCACACGAGGCAGCATGTGTCGGGTGTGCCACCGAGAGCCCCGCCGGTCGCATCGCACGATTTTGCGGTCCCGGCGGTGGCGGCCTCGGCGGGAGTTGCGCCGCTGGCCTCGACCACTGAAGAGGTCGATGTGCCCCCGGTTGCCCCCCTGGCCCCGGAGACACGAGAAGAGCCCGTGGCTGCGCTAGCTGCAGCTACCGAGATGGAGGACATGGACCTGCCCGACGCAAATCTGGCTGAGGCGATTGCCGAGTCGGAGCGCCGTGACACCGACCTTGACGCTCCCCGCGCGCCCAGAAAGCGCCGGGCTGTGACGCATGACGACTCTGACACTCCCTCTCAGACATCTGAAGGAGCGAGGCCGCGGAAGAAGGCCACCAGGGCCTCCCGCACCTCCACCACCGAGTCTGGGCTGACTCTCGCGGGCTCCTCCCGGAGCACCGCCGCGCAGAAATCGACGAAGACCACGCGGCGGCCCACTCGTTCACCTGCTGCTTCCCGACAGCCGGACGAGGATGGTTTTGTCGCCCCGCCCCGGCGGCACACTGCCAGGGCCGCTGCACTGCAGCTACCGACCCCGCTGCCGACCGCCAACACGTTTGCGGGCGTCAGCGACGAGGCGATGGAGGATGGCGCCGCGCCTCCGGCGCCGGCCCAAAAGAAGCCACCGCCTATAGTCATCCAGTGGGCTGGCGAATACAAGGAGTTCCAGCAAAAACTGGACAGGGTGGCCACGTCCGCCACTGTCAAGAACGCTGGCCGTGACCTTTACAAGGTCACAGTGTCGACCAACGAGGAGTACCGCGCGGTGATGGACGCCATCTGCAAAGATGGCCTCCCGTGCTACACGCACCCCTCCGAGCCGCTCAAACTTCTGAAGGTGGTATTCCGCCACCTTCCCCTCAAGTTTGGTGCGGACTACCTTCGCGAGGAGCTCGAGGACCTGGGCTTCGGCGTCCGGTCCACCGGACTCATGAAGTCTCCACGTACGCATCGCGACATGCCACTGTACCAGGTTGTCCTCGTTGACAACCTGGAAAATCGGAAGATTTTCCAGGTGCAGCGGGTCGGCCGTGTCAAGGTCGCAGTGGAACCTCTCCGGGCCAAAGGCAAGAGGGCCCAGTGCTTTTCCTGCCAAAGGCTCGACCATGTCTCCCGCTACTGCTCCATGTCGCCCCGCTGCGTTAAGTGCGCGGGCGGGCACGAGAGCAAGTCTTGCGGGCTTGCCAGGGAAGACAAACCGACGTGCTGCAATTGCGGCGGCACGCACGTTGCCAGCTATCGCGGCTGCTCGGCCTTCAAAAGGGGCCGAAATCAACCGAGGGGAGGGACCGCTCCTTCTCGTAAGGTGCACCCGTCCACCAGCTTTGCTGCCGCCACCAAGGGAGGACCATCAACTTCCGCCACCCGAAGTTCGGCGCAGGTGGAGCGTACGACGCGGCCACCGACCGCGCCGTCCACGGCTTCGCCCGTGGGGGTGGCAACTCCCGCGCCCACGCAGGGCGCGCGGGCTGCCGCCCCGCGCCGGCGTCGCCGGCGTGCGGGCCGGGCCACCCCCGCCGCTGCACGACGGACTGCCGAAGACACTCTGCCGCCGCAGAGGACGGCGCCTCGTGCTGCGCCGCGACCGGCTGCCGATGCTCCACGGCAGTCGCCTAGTACGGAGCGGCCGCAACCGGCCGCCCCAGTGGCGGAGGCCGCCCCAGCGGCCCCCACCGCCCCCATGGCCACCGACGCAGCTGAGCTCCGATCGCTCTTGCGGTCGTTGAGCCAGCTGCTCGAGCAGCTCCCGGTGCTCGTCACCGCGGTCACGTCGGCCCTTCAGGCCGGCGTTGCAACTCCGCCGCGCCATGGATAATCGCCATATCCATGGCCTCACCGTTTGCGCCTTCAACGCAAACAGTTTGGTCCCCCAACAAGGGGAATTCAGGGAGTTCTTGCGCGACGAGGCAATTGACATCTGCCTCGTGTGCGAGACCTTCCTGAAGCCGGGACTACACGTGCGGGTGGCCAACTATCGGTGCTACCGCACCGACAGGCTGACCCACGGCGGAGGGACGGCCATCTACATCAAGGCGTCCCTCAAACATCACGAAGTCCAGCTTCCGCCCCTTGCTGCAATGGAGGCCACTGGGGTGGCTGTCACCACGACGGCGGGGGTCATCACCTTCGTTGCGGCCTACAGGCCGCCGAGAGGACTGCTTCAGGAGGCTGACGTTGACGCCCTGCTGGCTCTGCGCGGGAAAGTCTTCATTGCGGGTGACTTGAACGCCAAGCACCCGCAGTGGAACTCCCGTATCACCAACGCCAGTGGCCGCCGCCTCCTTCGCGTCACGCAACGGCATGGCGCGATAGTACTGGGGCCTTATGAGCACACCGTCTTCCCCCATCGCGGCCAGTCTGACGTGCTCGACATCGCCGTGCTCAAAGGTGTTGGGCACTTCACGTCCGCCACCGTTAGATGTGCCATGTCGTCCGATCACCTCCCGGTGGTCTTCGACATGGACGTCATCGGTGCATCTATGCCGTCCGACCGCCACAACTTCCGAGGCATAGACGAGGCGCGCTTTCGTGCCGAGGTCCTCGACCGCCTCGAGGGCGCGCCCGATCCCGCTGTGCAAGGGGCTGACGAAGCGTTGGCCTCCTTCACGCGGCACACACTGGCTGCAGCAGAGGCGGCCACCCCCAGGCGGCCAGGACGGCCGCGAGAGATGTCGCGCCAACTCCCGCCACACATCCTCGAGGCGATCACAACCAAGAATCGCCTCTTTCGGGAGTGGCAGCTCACACGGCTGCCTGACACGAAGCGCCGCCTCAACAGGGCGCGGCGCGAGATTCGGGCCGCCATCGACGACCATCGTCATCGGGACTGGGCGGGTCTTGTGGCCACACTTACAACGACGGACGGCAGCGCTTGGCGGACCGCCAAGCGTTTCCTTCGTCGTCGTCAGCGAGTCCCGCCTCTCCATGCGGGTGCGAACGTTGTCTGCGAACCAGATGCGAAAGCAGGCATCCTCGCGGACTCGTTCGCAGAAAACTTTCAACCTGCTGACGGCGTGGTCGATCCCGATCACGTCCGTCTGGTGGCAGAGCGCCTGCCGGTTTTTCTCGCTGCGCGACAGGAAGACGACGTGATTGAGCCAATCACAGCTGAGGAAGTGGACCTGCAGCTCCGTCGGCTCAACCCGAAGAAGGCGGGTGGCACGGATGGTGTCACCAACTGCCTGTTGCAGATGCTTCCGCCGGAGGTACACCAATCTCTGGCGGACATCTTTAACAGCATCCTCCGCTCTGGGACCTTCCCTTCCGCGTGGAAACACGCGGAAGTGGTCGCCATCCCCAAGAGCGGCAAGGATCCCCGTCAGGCCGCGAACTATCGGCCGATCAGTCTGCTCCCGTCCCTCTCAAAAGTGTTTGAGAGGTTGTACGCGGAGCGGCTGCTGCGCCACGTGACGGAACAGCAACTCATTCCCGAGGAGCAGTTTGGTTTCCGGTGCGGCCACTCTACCACGCAGCAGTTGTTGCGCCTCGTGGAGCAGGCGATGCGAGCGCTGGAGACGCGGGAGTACCTAGGGGCGGTGCTTCTCGACGTCTCCAAGGCCTTCGACTGCGTGTGGCACGACGGCCTCGTGTACAAACTTTTTGCGCACGGGGTACCGACGTCGCACGTAGTCCTGCTGCGCTCGTATCTCTCGGGACGCACTTTTCACGTCCGAGCAGATGGAGGCACTTCCACCGACCGGCAGATTCGAGCGGGGGTGCCGCAGGGGTCGGTCCTCGGCCCCCTGCTGTACTCCCTGTACACCGCCGACGCCCCGCGGGTGGCACGCGTGGAGTTGGCACTTTATGCCGACGACACGGCGTTGTTCACCCGCAGCATGAACGCGGCCGAGATGCGCCGTCGCCTCCAGCTCGGATGTGACGTCCTGGGCGCCTGGTCCACGAAATGGCGCTTGAAGTTCAACGCTGCGAAGAGTCAGGCTGTCATCTTCAGCAGAAAGAGGCTGCCGCCGGACCTGCCGCCGGTCACGATCATGGGGGGCCCCATCCCCTGGTCGCGGACCGGCAACTACCTCGGGGTGACGTTGGACAGACGCCTGACGTGGCTGCCACACATCCGTGACGTCCGAGGGCGGGCAGTGGGGCGCCTTCGTGCGCTTTACCCACTGCTCAACCCTTCCTCGACTCTCCCTCCACGCCATGGCCTCACCATGTACCTGTCCCTTGTTCGGCCGGTCCTGGAATACGCGGCTGTGGTGTGGGGTAACGCGGCCGCGACGCACATTGCGACGCTCCAACGACTGCAAAACAGGGCGCTGCGACTTGCGCTCCACAAGCCACCTCGCTATCCGACGAGGCTGCTCCATGAAGAAGCTGGGATCCCCTTCCTGCGGGATCGCTTCCGGCAAATCGCCAGGCAGTTCTACAGCAATGCTGAACGGTCTGGCAGCCGCTTGATTCGTGGTCTGGGCCGCCAGGTCCACCACAGGCCAACGACTCGTTGGCCAGACCTACTGCGAGAGTAATTATCTCTCGCCGCCCGATGTCGAAACAGAGGGCGTCACAATGAACGACGCCCAGTGAGGACAGCTCACCCTGTTAGGTCCACTGCACCCACTAACGAGGTCCCCGCAGGAACAGCAGCTCCGCTGCTTAGACTGCCATTACACCTGGCTTATGTAGCCAGAGTTTTAATGCGAGTGCGAGTGCGAGTGCGCCGGCACGCACTCCGCTGCTCGACTCGCTGCCGCTCGCACCGGTCGTTTTCGTTTCCGTTTCGTGTGCACCGTCGCTAGCCCATCGCCATGTCCGGACGCGGAAAGGGAGGCAAAGTCAAGGGCAAGTCAAAGTCCCGCTCAAGCAGGGCTGGGCTCCAGTTCCCGGTCGGCAGAATCCACCGCCTCCTGCGCAAGGGAAACTACGCAGAGCGCGTCGGCGCCGGGGCGCCCGTCTACCTCGCCGCCGTCATGGAGTACCTCGCGGCTGAGGTGCTCGAGCTGGCCGGAAACGCGGCCCGCGACAACAAGAAGACGCGCATCATCCCGCGCCACCTGCAGCTTGCCATCCGCAACGACGAGGAGCTCAACAAGCTCCTGTCGGGCGTCACCATCGCACAGGGTGGTGTCCTGCCCAACATCCAGGCCGTCCTGCTGCCAAAGAAGACCGAGAAGAAGGCCTAAAGGAGGCCAGGCAATCGCAGCCGCCGCGTGCTCCCCTGCACGCAACGCGCTTTGCCGGCTCGGCCCACAACAATCGGCCCTTTTCAGGGCCACCACACAAACCTACGTCCAAAGCAAAATTTCAGTCGTCCTCGCCGCACCTTGTTTTGTTTTTTAACTTTGCACTTTCACAGCACAGCCGCCGCCGGCGCACGTCCGCCATCTTGTCGTCCACACAGCCCGTGTGGCCCAACACACACACACACACACATTTTGCACGGTCGCAGTCGCCTTCCAAACGACAACGGCAGCAATAATGACCATTGTTAAAGGGAGGCGTGTCGACACACCGCCCTCCACTCCCGCGCGCAACGGCCGTCGACACGAACGAAACAGCTGATCCGGCCGCCTTGCCTCGGAAACCCCAACGCCGCCGCAAACACACAGAGCCAAACCACGCAAGCAAATAATCACCGCCTCTCGCACAACAACACACAGCCCGCCATCTCCGTCGCGATCGATACAAAGACACACAAACGAAGCAGCTCCACACACAGCCAGCCACATGACACGTTTCCTTTCCTTCTCCCCTCCCAGTCACATCACGTCGCTCACAAACGGAAAGAAAGAAACAAAGAAAGAAAGAGAGAGAGAAACAAACAAACAACACAGCGCACACACGCAGCAACAACACAGACTCTTTCGCACTTTTCAACTTCCGAACAGTGTGGTGGCCCTGAAAAGGGCCGTTTTCTAGTCTCTCCCACCCACAAGCACGGCCGCGGGAAGGCCAGCGCCCGCTGCGACGCAGCCTAACCGCCGAAACCGTACAGGGTGCGCCCCTGCCTCTTCAGGGCGTACACCACGTCCATGGCCGTCACAGTCTTGCGCTTGGCGTGCTCAGTGTACGTCACCGCGTCGCGGATCACGTTCTCCAGGAACACCTTCAGCACCCCGCGGGTCTCCTCGTAGATCAGACCAGAGATGCGCTTCACGCCGCCCCTGCGAGCCAGGCGGCGGATGGCGGGCTTCGTGATGCCCTGGATGTTGTCGCGCAACACCTTGCGGTGCCGCTTGGCGCCACCCTTGCCGAGCCCCTTTCCTCCCTTGCCGCGGCCTGTCATCCTTCCTTCCTCGGGCAAAGCAAAACGTGCACAAACAGCAGCTGCAGCGGCTGGAGAGTCGGCTACGGTCTGCGCCCAGCGCGCCCGCCGCCCCCCTATATAGACTCTGGCCCGCCCTCCCCCCACCACGCGCAACCGAGGGCATATAAGCGCAGCACGGAGGCGCGCGGGCCCGTTGTCAAGGCAGCACCGGACGCCGCGCCGCACCTAACCTCCACGCACGCCGCTCCGCTACCGCTACCGCCATGGCCCGCACAAAGCAAACGGCCCGCAAGTCCACCGGCGGAAAGGCGCCGCGCAAACAGCTCGCCACCAAGGCGGCGAGGAAGAGCGCGCCCGCCACCGGAGGCGTCAAGAAGCCCCACCGCTACAGGCCGGGCACCGTCGCCCTGCGAGAAATCAGGCGCTACCAGAAGAGCACAGAGCTGCTCATCCGCAAGCTGCCATTCCAGCGCCTAGTGCGCGAGATCGCCCAGGACTTCAAGACCGACCTGCGCTTCCAGAGCTCCGCAGTCATGGCCCTGCAGGAGGCCAGCGAGGCCTACCTCGTCGGCCTCTTCGAAGACACCAACCTGTGCGCAATCCACGCCAAGCGCGTCACCATCATGCCCAAGGACATCCAGCTCGCGCGCCGCATCCGCGGCGAGCGCGCCTAA
Organism: Schistocerca americana; assembly: GCF_021461395.2. Classification (NCBI taxonomy): domain Eukaryota; kingdom Metazoa; phylum Arthropoda; class Insecta; order Orthoptera; family Acrididae; genus Schistocerca; species Schistocerca americana. The sequence continues at coordinate 106,815 of NW_025726730.1, forward strand.
ACCGCGCCGCGGCACCGCACCGCACAAACAAAAACGGCCCTTTTCAGGGCCACTAACATCTCTCCGTCGCGAGCAACCTTTGTCGGTCGCCTGCCTCTCGCCCCGCAACCCAAAAACAAAAACCACCACTTCCCGTCCGTCCGCCACACCCGCTCACTCTGCCTGCCTGCTAGCAGCGCGCAACAATCACACATCATCCCTCCCCGGCGCACAATACCCAACGGCCGACGTCACACCGCACGGGTGGCTGGCCGGCCGCCGCTTTCGTTTCGAAAACAAAAACAAAAACACCCGCACTCCACTCCGACGGCCAACGGCCAGGCAGGCGCGCTCGCTCGCTCTACACGCCACCGAAATCCCCCGCCGACTCCTTCCCACATCTCAACGTGCCCCCCGTTGCAAAACATAACACACACAAAGGAACAAAACAAAGACCAGACACGACTCGACAAGACGACAGACATCCGAGAAGAACGAACGCAGGCAAGCCAACCAACGTATTCAAACAAAACAACAACGTGACAGAAAACCAACCGTCGGCCGCCGCCACAAACACGGCGACAATCAACCACGACAACAACAACAACACCGCTTACCGCTACCGCCGCCCACACCCGCCACCGACCCCCGCAATCCAACCACCGCGGCACGCAAACAGCATCCCCACGGGCATACAGACAGACCCCCACACCAAACGCAACACGACAATCAAAACCTTCCCCGACGTGCTTTGATGGCCCTGAGAAGGGCCGTTTTGGGCCGCGCGTCTCTTGCGCGCCACTAGACGACGACGGGGGGTGGGGACGACGGAGCCAAGCGCCAAACCCTTCCTTTCCCATCTCTTTCTCCTCTACTCTACTTCTTCTTCTTGGGCGAAGCCTTCGCCTTAGACGGCGTCGTCGCCTTCTTCGGGCGCGGCGCCTTCGGCTTCTTCGTCGGAACCTTGGCGGCCTTCTTCGCCTTCGACGGCGACTTGGCCTTGGCCGGCTTGGCCGCAGCCGCCTTCTTCGGACCCGCGGGAGCGGCCGACGCCGCAGACGCCTTCTTGGCGGCGCCCGCCTTCCGACCGGTCGCCGCCTTCACGCCACCAGCCTTCTTTGCGCCGGCCGCACGGGCGCCCTTCTTCTCCTTGCTGGCCGGAGCGGCGCGCTTCTTCTTGGCACCGCCAGCACGAGCCTTGCCGCCCTCGGCCGCCCCCCCGCCGCCGCCGGCGCCGGCAAGCTTGAACGAGCCGGACGCGCCCTTCGTCTGCACCAGCTCGCCCGCCACGACGGCCGACTTGAGGTACTTCTTGATAAACGGCGCCAGCTTCTCCGCGTCCAGCTTGTAGTGCGCGGCTATGTACTTCTTGATCGCCTGCAGCGACGACCCGCCGCGCTCCTTCAGACTCTTGATGGCGGCCGTCACCATCTCAGAGGTGCGCGGGTGCGCAGGCTTGGCGCGCGGCTTCTTCGCAGACGACGCAGACTTGGCCTTCTTCGTAGTGCCGGTGGCGGCGGGTGCCGCAGCAGTCTCGTTCGTAGCCGCCTGATCTGCCATTTCGACGACGCGCGTAACACACAGCGAGAGCGAGCGGGACGGCAGGCACGCAAGCACAGCACAGCAGCAGAGCAGAGAATCACAAGGCCCAGCCAGTGTCGCGGGCGGGCGCGGACGGCCGAGAGAGCGGCCGCCACTCTGCGCGCCGCCGCGCCGCGCCTCCCGCGCTTGCTACCGCCCAACGTCCGACAGCCTGTGCGGAGCAGCCCCAAACCTGCGCCACAACCGCCCGCGCCTTTCAAACCACCGAGGATGGGGCTACACACAGCCACACCACAGTCGCCAACCAGTCGCCACGGCAGCGCCGCAAACCACGGCCAAACTGCAGCTACCGCGCGCTACAGCCTGGGTCGGCCCGCCGAGAATCGCCGCCCCCGCCCAAATGCCGCCCCCACAGCCCCAGCCGACGACCCGCCACAATGGCCAAACCTTCGGCAAAACTCCCACACCGTCGCCGCGGCAGCCCGGCCAGCGCGGCCGGCGCCACAGCCACACAAGCCGAGGCGTGCGGCGATGACGGCCGTGCAAACGCGCCTCCGCCGCCCCATCGCCTTCCGTCGCCCTCCCGCCGTTTCCCGATCGGCCCGCAGCCGTCGGGCCACATCGCGCGCCGTCCTCCTCCTCTCGCCGGCCAACATTCACAGCCGTTTCTCACCAATTGCCCGCCGCAAACGGACGCCGCCTGCGCAACAGGCGCCGCCGCCCCTCGCCGCTTCCGACCCAACCCCTCGACCGAGGCAAACCGCAATCCGAATCTACAGACCAACCCAATCTGCCGTCAAGCACACACGACAGCCGACCTTACACGTTACGCGTTACACATTACGTTTACACGTCTACGTTAGGTTAGGTTAGGTGGACGTGGGTTAGGTTAAGGGGACTTGGGTTAGGTTAAGCGTCAAACTTAGGTTAAGCATTCAAACACGTCAGGCGTCAGAGGTTAGGTTAGGTTAGGTTACACGTTAGGTTAAGGGGTCAGTGCTAGGTTAAGAAGCGTCAAACGTAGGTTAAAAAAGCGTTCAAACGTGAGGCGTGAGCCGGACAGCTTACCTTACGTAGACGTTAGGGGCTCACAGGCTGAGCTCACCTCGCCACACCACAGGTTAGGTTCGGTTCGGTTCGCTCGGCTCAGCGTAAAGCGCCGAGGTCAGGGTTACGTTCGTTCACCTTCGGGCGCCACACTTTCGGTTGAAAGGTCGCGACGGGACGACGTCGGCACGCACGCCGCAAACGAACAAAAACGTACAGACGACGTCGGAAACCGCCGACAGACGGGGGAGCAGCACGACCACGACCAGACACCGAGCGCGAACGAGACACACGCGAACCACCCCCACCGGCCAAAGGGCACCACACAACAACCCAGAGCACCACGTGTCGACACCAGAGCAACCCGCCGCTCACGCGACATGGCTGGCACCGAAGGGCAACCGCCCGCAACTGCGCTTTCCGCGCCGGCCCGGATGCACGTCGTGCTACAACAACACCACTACCGTACACAGCCGCTGTTCACAACATCACTATCAATGGCGCGCCCGCGGCTCGCCGCCGTCGCAGTCGCAGCCCCAACGCCAGCACTTTTGCACCACCATTCACACGCACCGCAACACAGCTCGCCGACACAGCCGAACAAAACAAACACCACACAACAACAGCAACAACAACGCCGCCGCCTCTACTTGTGCCGGCGACCCACCCCGCCGATGGCGCACCTTTCGCCAGCCGGCAATCGACACACACGCACCCACCCACCGGGGCCCAGTGCAAAAAAAAAAAAAAAAAAAAAAAAAAAAAAAAAAAAAAACACACACAAAAACAAAAAAACCAAACAACACAAACGACACGGGAAGCGCACACCGCCACTTCGCGCGCACGCCACCAACCAGTCGTCGTCTCAAAATAACAAACACAAACAAAATAAACTAACAACTAGGGCAACACAAAACAAAAACGCCTCGCACGAACCGAACCGCCCACAAAAAGGACAAGCACACGCACAGCCTCTGCTGACGACCACGACGCAGCGGCACGCTGCTCCTGTCCCGCGCCCCGCGCCCCGCGCCCCACTCGATTCACAACTCACGCGACACCGTCAACGACGGGCTCGCTTCCCGCAACCTACCACCTTTCCGCCACGACGCACAGCCCCAGCCCCACCCGACGACTGCACTTTCACCACCGCCTCCCCCTTCCCCCCCAAAACACACACACACACACACACACACACACACACAGCCAGCCAAAAACGCACTCGCGACCCACACATGCACGTGCATCGGCACACGCCAACCAGTCAACGTCGACAACCACACGCAAGGCTCGAAACGAAAACGAAACCGGCGTCCTTCCACGTTGCCATCAAGCTACGCGACACAAGACACAAGGAACCAACACAACAGCCGGCCCCACTAATTCCCACTCTCACGCCGCAAAAAGCACACCGACACCGCCAAACACGCACGCACATTCCCCTTCGCACTGACACCACCGACCGGCTCGCTACCACACACCTCTCGGCAGCCGTTTTCACGCCAATTCGCCACACCGCCCACACAGTCGACAAGCGCCCGCCCTGTACGGCACACGCAACGACGCAGCGCAGCAAAGGGCGCCCGCAACACATACCTCTCCGCCGCCCGACGCGCCAACCGCCACGCCACACCACACCGCACCGCCAGCCACTCGCAAATTGTGCACTGCCACCAGCCACACGTCCAACACGCCGCGCCGCCTCCGGCCACCCGCCAGGGGGCGCTCACGTCCGCGACAACAGCGCGGCCCGCCGGGCCGGGCCGAACCGAACCGAGCCGCCGCTGCTCTGCACTCGGCACGGCCACACCCTGCTGCAGACCGGGCTCGTCCCTCTGTACGCGTCTGCCTGCGCATCAACACAACACGACCTTTTGTTTTTTTTTTTCTCTCTCTACCGCCATCCCTTCTTCTCGCGTTTTACTCGTTGTTGCAGCAGCGGCGCACACCTACACATCCACAGCCCCAGCCGAGCCGGCCTCACCTCAGGGCCCGCCGCCAGCGTCTCCTCCTCGGGCACAGGTGCGGTGCTGTGGCCGCCCATCCAACCGCATTGCTGGCCGTCCAGCCACCAGGCGTTCCCACTGCCGCGAGCCACGCCGCGCACCGACCCTGCTGCAGAAAACGAAGCATAGCCAGAGACCGACCGATACACAAAGCAAGCCGTCGCCTCGCCTCTTGTCCTTCCTGCCTTCCTTCCGCCCCCGCCCTTCTCACACCACCGCCTCTCCACTTTCGCCCCCCCCTCCTTTTTTTTTTTTTTTTTGTTTTCTTCTTTCTTTCTTTCTTTCTTTGGCCCTCTCTCCTTCCCGCCATGGCGGTTACGGCACCGCGCTGCAGCGGCAGATTTTTTTGCGCCCACACGCCTACTCCTACCACCATTAACCTTGCCCTGCCCTGCCCTGCCCTGCCCATCAACGTCGCAGTCGAACCGACGCTTGCCAACACACTGCCCACGTTCCTTTCTCTTTTCGGCCTACGCCCATTACGCGCCGCCGCCACAGCACCTTCCCTTCCCACAACACACCGACGTCATCACACGCACCCAAAACAGGGGCCACGACCGTGTTCCTCGCCCACTCCCATCCCGCACGGTACGCACATTCCCAACTACTACCGCGCACCCTCCCTTTCCAATCTGTGTGTCTCTGTGTCTGTGTCCTGTCCGCGCGTGACGCCTCTCAACATCCGCCGTCCCCCGTCCCGTTTTCGCCCCCATGCCGTCGTCGCGCCGCCTCCTCCCCGTCCACCGCCGCCCCTGTCCGCCCCGCACCACACCATACACCGCTGCTTGTCCCGGCCGTTGCCACCAAAGGCGCCGACCGCAAACGCGCCACGCCGCAGCCCCCGTGCGTCTCGCGCTCGCTTGCATCTCCGTGCCGACGCTGCCTCTCTTCCCGCTCGCACTCGACCTCGACAACACAGTCTTTGGCTCCGCCACTGCGTGTTCCGGTGGTACGCACGCTGCAACACGTATGTATTCATTACCAGAGCGATGGCGAGGCATGACAGCATCTCTGTCTGACCAGAGAGTTCTTTATCGCTGCTAGTCGGCGCTTGGACCGCGCCAGACGACAGTAGTGGCACGCACCGGGTCGCCAGGAACAGTTGTTATATATATATTGTAGCGCGAGTCGGGAGAGGTAGTAGTCGGTCGACAGTAGTAGCGGGTGGACGGTTGTACTGAGCGGGCGTCGGCGGCGTGCTCTGCTCGTCTCGCGACTCTGGTCACGGTTCGGGACGATGTATAGTCTATTGTGTTATAATCAAAAGGTGGTGTGACGCTGCATTGCGCAAATCTGATAACGTATGTTCATTGTACTTATTTTGTTCAACAACAAAAGCCCCACTATTACTTTTTTTCTAAAGTAACTTTTGTCTCTTAACGAAAAACATTCACTTTTTAAAGACTACTTCCTATGGCATTTCCCTCCAAGGAGTGCAATTAATTACCAGCCAGCACTCATTCATTGCACACAGCTGTGTAAGGGGTATCTACAATTGAGGAGCGGATATAAATGCAATTTTTTTGTTTTTTTTTGTTTTTTTTTTTTTTTTTTTTTTTTTTTGTGTGTGTGTGTGTGTGTTGTAACCTCCCAGCAAAATTTAAAATAATGGACAATGTTATTTACGGATGCTAATGGACATTGCGCTAATTGTAACCTCGCCCACAATGAGAGGTATTGAAAATGGCAACAAAAATGTGAAATTCGCAATCTGACTCAAATATAAAGTCTTCACACAACATTTAAAAAAGTCCGTTCAGTGACAAGAAACTTCAATTAAACCGAAATATCGGTCTTTGGCCCTGTGCAAAACAATCAGAATTAAAGTCTTACCTCCGAATAAATGGATGTCACATTTCTGCTCTGGTTGTTGCGCAGCGCTTGGAGGAACTGCATTGCAAATAATAATATTCTCTTTTTTTGTGATTTTAGTGACATTTTTCTTCAAAGAAGTGGAATGAAATGTGAAGTGCAACGAACTCTTTAGTTCAATAAACAATTAAATGTTTGAAAAATGCTTTTGAAATAAAAATTATTATTGGGGAACTTGTTGGAGAATAATTACAATAAATACAATTTTTCATTATCTAATGATTATATTAATTAACAGTATACCTTATTCACCATCTTGACCAGTGTTGCCGACCGCCTACATCACACAACCGCGCTCGGCTGCTACTACTGACCGACCGCTCTGCATGACGACTATTAGCGTACTGCACGCGACGACTACTGACAGAGTACAGCCCTCAACTACACATAGCTACGGACTCGCAACGACTACTGACTGACTGAGAACCGCTCGCAACACTCGCGCAGTCCAGCGCAAACTCTCTGGTCACAGATGCTACAATGTCTCGCCATCGCTACTATGTTACATACGTGTTTCAGTGTCTTTTTCATTGGGGTAACGATCTTTGGCTCTTTTTATTCTGAATACAGGGCCAAAGGTCAACGCTGCTGCCCTTATACAATTTATCAGGTTTCATTATGTCTGTTGCAATGTTACATACGGTTCACTCTTTCATTAATATTATCGTTGGGTTTGTTTTGTAGGGACGTTAACATTCTGGCACATTTTTATTATCATCGGACTCTCTGCTATTTGTGCAGGGAGGTTATACCTGGGTCCATTTCCATTTTAATATTGATAGACTTTTTGTTTTCTCGTTGTTTTTCCTTCTTTTTTTTTTGTTTTGTTTTTCCCGCTCTCACCACCACCGCCGCATCACGCCTTCCGTTTTCTTGGTTTCTTTTCTGTTCTTCAACTGCTTCAACATCACCGCGCCCCATTTCCACACCACAGCCATCAGCCTCCAAGACGGGCGGGCGCAGTGTGCCATTTCCGGCGCACAAGCACACCCGTACGGTACTCTCCTCGCCCCCACGCCACCAACAACACAGCGACCACGCGGCTTTCAGGCATGGCACGGCACCGGCGAAATGCGCCGCCCCCGCCCCTCCGCGCATCCGTCCGTCTCGCCACGTTCACTGACAGCCGCGTCTGCGGCTACACCACGACAACCACAACACAACACCGCTCCCCTCCCTGGCAACTCACATTGTTTTTCTCCTCCTCTTTTGCACAAACCACAACGCCGAGCACAGGCGCAAACCACCCACACCGCGCCCCTCCCCGTCCCGTCTTTGGCCGCCGCTCCTCGTTTGCCCCCTCCCATCTCCCGAAATGCCATGCCAGCAGCGTTACGCATGCCCCTCCCCTGTCCACACAACACTACCGCCTAACGAACAGCCTTCCGGGCCACATGCAGGGCACGCCCACCTCCAAACACTGCCAATTCACGGACGCACGCACACACACACTCACTTTCTCGACACCTTTCTGTACGGAGGGTGCGTCATCTCGACCGTGACAGAGTGACGGCAACTATCGACGATCCATTTCCCCCCAATGGTAAAACATGTCCACTAACACCTACATACATCATTCACGTACACAGACAATAGCATACACACAATGGGAGGGCACACGAACATGGACGGCACGGCACTGTCATACACTCTTCCTCAGAACCATATCAACAAACGTTACGTACATCCGGGAAAGCGAAAGCGAAAGCAAAAGCAAAGGCAAAGCCCAATGCAGCCGTCAAAGGTAACGTTCACCACGGCAGACACTTGCAGCCGCGCCGCCGTTAAACGCATTTCAGTGCGGCTCCAATACGCCTCCGACACGGGAACGTTCCGTTGCTCTACGAATGCGTTTCTCCCCTTTTTCCCTTCCTCTCTCTTTTGCCCCCCCTCCTTGCACTCTTGCCTCATTCCTCACGTTCTGCCCAGACATTCGACCGATCAAAGTCAACCTTTCGTTACCGTTCTCAGCGCGACGGTGTACAACAGTATGACGGGTGTGCCCAAGACTTCGGTTCAGTTGCGTGACGCCCGTCTATCGCGCCGATCGACAGTTACTCAGGGGGCGACGGATCGGACCACGTCACCGACACACAAAACACTTTCAAACAAACAAATACGCACCGGATGGACACAGACAAACACGTGTACAGACATTCGCCAAACAAACGACCGCCGCCGCCGCCGCCGCCGCCGCCGTCGTCGTCTAGCGTCGCGCTTACTGTACTGCACTGGACACGCGTGCATCTTGAATGACGACATCGGTGTGCGTGCGTCGTACGCAATCAGTCAGACACGGCTATCAAACATCAGAGTCGAATGGTACATCATCGTGCGTGTTCGCCGTACACGTACAGTACAATACAACAACAATGCGTCTTAATGGCACGTTCATTTCAACGTCACTCACACACCTCCACGCTGCAGTTACGTCGCACCATTGTCAAACTCGGCGTACAGCAAAGGGAATAGTGGGCGGCAAAAAAAAAAAAAAACAACCAAACAAAAACATTTCACATTTCACCCTCGCCATGTATGATGTGCAAAAAAACAAACCCGCAAACGGCCGTCGTTACGGTGACACAAAAGTCGCCGATCGCACAGTCCCCCCTCGCAGACGGGTAACACACACACACACACCAACAACACCAATGGGTCAAAAACCACGCCAACGAGGCGTGCCACCATTCCACGCCACGGCGACCATCCTCGTGGCCGTACCCTGCGCAACACGCTTTGACGCGCCCCCCCACCCACAATCAAAATGCACACATACATCACAGCTGTCCACACAAACAACAACAACAATTCCGCCCTTCCCGCAAAAGGCAAGTTGGTGGCCCTGAAAAGGGCCGTTTTGCCGCTCTCGCAACGGAGGAGCCTTCTCCATCCTTCCTTCCATTCCAGAGCCACCTCCTTACTTGGAGCTCGTGTACTTGGTCACCGCCTTCGTGCCCTCGCTCACGGCGTGCTTGGCCAGCTCGCCAGGCAGCAACAGCCGCACAGCGGTCTGGATCTCGCGGGACGTGATGGTCGAGCGCTTGTTGTAGTGCGCCAGCCGAGAAGCCTCGGCCGCAATGCGCTCGAAAATGTCGTTCACGAAGCTGTTCATGATGCTCATCGCCTTCGACGAGATGCCCGTGTCAGGGTGCACCTGCTTCAGCACCTTGTAGATGTAGATGGCATAGCTCTCCTTCCTCTTGCGCTTCTTCTTCTTGTCGCCCTTCGAAATGTTCTTCTGCGCCTTGCCAGCCTTCTTGGCGGCCTTCCCGCTAGTCTTGGGCGGCATCTCGAACCAACGTACGGCAGCAGCAACACCAGTACCAAGCGCTCCGCTCTAGTCAGCGTCTCCCCACACAGTGGCACCCGCCGCCAGCCGCCGCCGCACCTTTACCAGCTCGCCCTGTTGCGGCCGCCGACCAATGGGGCGCGCGCGCAACCGGCCGCCGCACCCGAGCCCATAAAGCACCCCCACCCCGGCTGCGCCGGCACGCACTCCGCTGCTCGACTCGCTGCCGCTCGCACCGGTCGTTTTCGTTTCCGTTTCGTGTGCACCGTCGCTAGCCCATCGCCATGTCCGGACGCGGAAAGGGAGGCAAAGTCAAGGGCAAGTCAAAGTCCCGCTCAAGCAGGGCTGGGCTCCAGTTCCCGGTCGGCAGAATCCACCGCCTCCTGCGCAAGGGAAACTACGCAGAGCGCGTCGGCGCCGGGGCGCCCGTCTACCTCGCCGCCGTCATGGAGTACCTCGCGGCTGAGGTGCTCGAGCTGGCCGGAAACGCGGCCCGCGACAACAAGAAGACGCGCATCATCCCGCGCCACCTGCAGCTTGCCATCCGCAACGACGAGGAGCTCAACAAGCTCCTGTCGGGCGTCACCATCGCACAGGGTGGTGTCCTGCCCAACATCCAGGCCGTCCTGCTGCCAAAGAAGACCGAGAAGAAGGCCTAAAGGAGGCCAGGCAATCGCAGCCGCCGCGTGCTCCCCTGCACGCAACGCGCTTTGCCGGCTCGGCCCACAACAATCGGCCCTTTTCAGGGCCACCACACAAACCTACGTCCAAAGCAAAATTTCAGTCGTCCTCGCCGCACCTTGTTTTGTTTTTTAACTTTGCACTTTCACAGCACAGCCGCCGCCGGCGCACGTCCGCCATCTTGTCGTCCACACAGCCCGTGTGGCCCAACACACACACACACACACATTTTGCACGGTCGCAGTCGCCTTCCAAACGACAACGGCAGCAATAATGACCATTGTTAAAGGGAGGCGTGTCGACACACCGCCCTCCACTCCCGCGCGCAACGGCCGTCGACACGAACGAAACAGCTGATCCGGCCGCCTTGCCTCGGAAACCCCAACGCCGCCGCAAACACACAGAGCCAAACCACGCAAGCAAATAATCACCGCCTCTCGCACAACAACACACAGCCCGCCATCTCCGTCGCGATCGATACAAAGACACACAAACGAAGCAGCTCCACACACAGCCAGCCACATGACACGTTTCCTTTCCTTCTCCCCTCCCAGTCACATCACGTCGCTCACAAACGGAAAGAAAGAAACAAAGAAAGAAAGAGAGAGAGAAACAAACAAACAACACAGCGCACACACGCAGCAACAACACAGACTCTTTCGCACTTTTCAACTTCCGAACAGTGTGGTGGCCCTGAAAAGGGCCGTTTTCTAGTCTCTCCCACCCACAAGCACGGCCGCGGGAAGGCCAGCGCCCGCTGCGACGCAGCCTAACCGCCGAAACCGTACAGGGTGCGCCCCTGCCTCTTCAGGGCGTACACCACGTCCATGGCCGTCACAGTCTTGCGCTTGGCGTGCTCAGTGTACGTCACCGCGTCGCGGATCACGTTCTCCAGGAACACCTTCAGCACCCCGCGGGTCTCCTCGTAGATCAGACCAGAGATGCGCTTCACGCCGCCCCTGCGAGCCAGGCGGCGGATGGCGGGCTTCGTGATGCCCTGGATGTTGTCGCGCAACACCTTGCGGTGCCGCTTGGCGCCACCCTTGCCGAGCCCCTTTCCTCCCTTGCCGCGGCCTGTCATCCTTCCTTCCTCGGGCAAAGCAAAACGTGCACAAACAGCAGCTGCAGCGGCTGGAGAGTCGGCTACGGTCTGCGCCCAGCGCGCCCGCCGCCCCCCTATATAGACTCTGGCCCGCCCTCCCCCCACCACGCGCAACCGAGGGCATATAAGCGCAGCACGGAGGCGCGCGGGCCCGTTGTCAAGGCAGCACCGGACGCCGCGCCGCACCTAACCTCCACGCACGCCGCTCCGCTACCGCTACCGCCATGGCCCGCACAAAGCAAACGGCCCGCAAGTCCACCGGCGGAAAGGCGCCGCGCAAACAGCTCGCCACCAAGGCGGCGAGGAAGAGCGCGCCCGCCACCGGAGGCGTCAAGAAGCCCCACCGCTACAGGCCGGGCACCGTCGCCCTGCGAGAAATCAGGCGCTACCAGAAGAGCACAGAGCTGCTCATCCGCAAGCTGCCATTCCAGCGCCTAGTGCGCGAGATCGCCCAGGACTTCAAGACCGACCTGCGCTTCCAGAGCTCCGCAGTCATGGCCCTGCAGGAGGCCAGCGAGGCCTACCTCGTCGGCCTCTTCGAAGACACCAACCTGTGCGCAATCCACGCCAAGCGCGTCACCATCATGCCCAAGGACATCCAGCTCGCGCGCCGCATCCGCGGCGAGCGCGCCTAAACCGCGCCGCGGCACCGCACCGCACAAACAAAAACGGCCCTTTTCAGGGCCACTAACATCTCTCCGTCGCGAGCAACCTTTGTCGGTCGCCTGCCTCTCGCCCCGCAACCCAAAAACAAAAACCACCACTTCCCGTCCGTCCGCCACACCCGCTCACTCTGCCTGCCTGCTAGCAGCGCGCAACAATCACACATCATCCCTCCCCGGCGCACAATACCCAACGGCCGACGTCACACCGCACGGGTGGCTGGCCGGCCGCCGCTTTCGTTTCGAAAACAAAAACAAAAACACCCGCACTCCACTCCGACGGCCAACGGCCAGGCAGGCGCGCTCGCTCGCTCTACACGCCACCGAAATCCCCCGCCGACTCCTTCCCACATCTCAACGTGCCCCCCGTTGCAAAACATAACACACACAAAGGAACAAAACAAAGACCAGACACGACTCGACAAGACGACAGACATCCGAGAAGAACGAACGCAGGCAAGCCAACCAACGTATTCAAACAAAACAACAACGTGACAGAAAACCAACCGTCGGCCGCCGCCACAAACACGGCGACAATCAACCACGACAACAACAACAACACCGCTTACCGCTACCGCCGCCCACACCCGCCACCGACCCCCGCAATCCAACCACCGCGGCACGCAAACAGCATCCCCACGGGCATACAGACAGACCCCCACACCAAACGCAACACGACAATCAAAACCTTCCCCGACGTGCTTTGATGGCCCTGAGAAGGGCCGTTTTGGGCCGCGCGTCTCTTGCGCGCCACTAGACGACGACGGGGGGTGGGGACGACGGAGCCAAGCGCCAAACCCTTCCTTTCCCATCTCTTTCTCCTCTACTCTACTTCTTCTTCTTGGGCGAAGCCTTCGCCTTAGACGGCGTCGTCGCCTTCTTCGGGCGCGGCGCCTTCGGCTTCTTCGTCGGAACCTTGGCGGCCTTCTTCGCCTTCGACGGCGACTTGGCCTTGGCCGGCTTGGCCGCAGCCGCCTTCTTCGCACCCGCGGGAGCGGCCGACGCCGCAGACGCCTTCTTGGCGGCGCCCGCCTTCCGACCGGTCGCCGCCTTCACGCCACCAGCCTTCTTTGCGCCGGCCGCACGGGCGCCCTTCTTCTCCTTGCTGGCCGGAGCGGCGCGCTTCTTCTTGGCACCGCCAGCACGAGCCTTGCCGCCCTCGGCCGCCCCCCCGCCGCCGCCGGCGCCGGCAAGCTTGAACGAGCCGGACGCGCCCTTCCCCTTCGTCTGCACCAGCTCGCCCGCCACGACGGCCGACTTGAGGTACTTCTTGATAAACGGCGCCAGCTTCTCCGCGTCCAGCTTGTAGTGCGCGGCTATGTACTTCTTGATCGCCTGCAGCGACGACCCGCCGCGCTCCTTCAGACTCTTGATGGCGGCCGTCACCATCTCAGAGGTGCGCGGGTGCGCAGGCTTGGCGCGCGGCTTCTTCGCAGACGACGCAGACTTGGCCTTCTTCGTAGTGCCGGTGGCGGCGGGTGCCGCAGCAGTCTCGTTCGTAGCCGCCTGATCTGCCATTTCGACGACGCGCGTAACACACAGCGAGAGCGAGCGGGACGGCAGGCACGCAAGCACAGCACAGCAGCAGAGCAGAGAATCACAAGGCCCAGCCAGTGTCGCGGGCGGGCGCGGACGGCCGAGAGAGCGGCCGCCACTCTGCGCGCCGCCGCGCCGCGCCTCCCGCGCTTGCTACCGCCCAACGTCCGACAGCCTGTGCGGAGCAGCCCCAAACCTGCGCCACAACCGCCCGCGCCTTTCAAACCACCGAGGATGGGGCTACACACAGCCACACCACAGTCGCCAACCAGTCGCCACGGCAGCGCCGCAAACCACGGCCAAACTGCAGCTACCGCGCGCTACAGCCTGGGTCGGCCCGCCGAGAATCGCCGCCCCCGCCCAAATGCCGCCCCCACAGCCCCAGCCGACGACCCGCCACAATGGCCAAACCTTCGGCAAAACTCCCACACCGTCGCCGCGGCAGCCCGGCCAGCGCGGCCGGCGCCACAGCCACACAAGCCGAGGCGTGCGGCGATGACGGCCGTGCAAACGCGCCTCCGCCGCCCCATCGCCTTCCGTCGCCCTCCCGCCGTTTCCCGATCGGCCCGCAGCCGTCGGGCCACATCGCGCGCCGTCCTCCTCCTCTCGCCGGCCAACATTCACAGCCGTTTCTCACCAATTGCCCGCCGCAAACGGACGCCGCCTGCGCAACAGGCGCCGCCGCCCCTCGCCGCTTCCGACCCAACCCCTCGACCGAGGCAAACCGCAATCCGAATCTACAGACCAACCCAATCTGCCGTCAAGCACACACGACAGCCGACCTTACACGTTACGCGTTACACATTACGTTTACACGTCTACGTTAGGTTAGGTTAGGTGGACGTGGGTTAGGTTAAGGGGACTTGGGTTAGGTTAAGCGTCAAACTTAGGTTAAGCATTCAAACACGTCAGGCGTCAGAGGTTAGGTTAGGTTAGGTTACACGTTAGGTTAAGGGGTCAGTGCTAGGTTAAGAAGCGTCAAACGTAGGTTAAAAAAGCGTTCAAACGTGAGGCGTGAGCCGGACAGCTTACCTTACGTAGACGTTAGGGGCTCACAGGCTGAGCTCACCTCGCCACACCACAGGTTAGGTTCGGTTCGGTTCGCTCGGCTCAGCGTAAAGCGCCGAGGTCAGGGTTACGTTCGTTCACCTTCGGGCGCCACACTTTCGGTTGAAAGGTCGCGACGGGACGACGTCGGCACGCACGCCGCAAACGAACAAAAACGTACAGACGACGTCGGAAACCGCCGACAGACGGGGGAGCAGCACGACCACGACCAGACACCGAGCGCGAACGAGACACACGCGAACCACCCCCACCGGCCAAAGGGCACCACACAACAACCCAGAGCACCACGTGTCGACACCAGAGCAACCCGCCGCTCACGCGACATGGCTGGCACCGAAGGGCAACCGCCCGCAACTGCGCTTTCCGCGCCGGCCCGGATGCACGTCGTGCTACAACAACACCACTACCGTACACAGCCGCTGTTCACAACATCACTATCAATGGCGCGCCCGCGGCTCGCCGCCGTCGCAGTCGCAGCCCCAACGCCAGCACTTTTGCACCACCATTCACACGCACCGCAACACAGCTCGCCGACACAGCCGAACAAAACAAACACCACACAACAACAGCAACAACAACGCCGCCGCCTCTACTTGTGCCGGCGACCCACCCCGCCGATGGCGCACCTTTCGCCAGCCGGCAATCGACACACACGCACCCACCCACCGGGGCCCAGTGCAAAAAAAAAAAAAAAAAAAAAAAAAAAAAAAAACACACAAAAACAAAAAAACCAAACAACACAAACGACACGGGAAGCGCACACCGCCACTTCGCGCGCACGCCACCAACCAGTCGTCGTCTCAAAATAACAAACACAAACAAAATAAACTAACAACTAGGGCAACACAAAACAAAAACGCCTCGCACGAACCGAACCGCCCACAAAAAGGACAAGCACACGCACAGCCTCTGCTGACGACCACGACGCAGCGGCACGCTGCTCCTGTCCCGCGCCCCGCGCCCCGCGCCCCGCGCCCTACTCGATTCACAACTCACGCGACACCGTCAACGACGGGCTCGCTTCCCGCAACCTACCACCTTTCCGCCACGACGCACAGCCCCAGCCCCACCCGACGACTGCACTTTCACCACCGCCTCCCCCTTCCCCCCCAAAACACACACACACACACACACACACACACACACACACACACACAGCCAGCCAAAAACGCACTCGCGACCCACACATGCACGTGCATCGGCACACGCCAACCAGTCAACGTCGACAACCACACGCAAGGCTCGAAACGAAAACGAAACCGGCGTCCTTCCACGTTGCCATCAAGCTACGCGACACAAGACACAAGGAACCAACACAACAGCCGGCCCCACTAATTCCCACTCTCACGCCGCAAAAAGCACACCGACACCGCCAAACACGCACGCACATTCCCCTTCGCACTGACACCACCGACCGGCTCGCTACCACACACCTCTCGGCAGCCGTTTTCACGCCAATTCGCCACACCGCCCACACAGTCGACAAGCGCCCGCCCTGTACGGCACACGCAACGACGCAGCGCAGCAAAGGGCGCCCGCAACACATACCTCTCCGCCGCCCGACGCGCCAACCGCCACGCCACACCACACCGCACCGCCAGCCACTCGCAAATTGTGCACTGCCACCAGCCACACGTCCAACACGCCGCGCCGCCTCCGGCCACCCGCCAGGGGGCGCTCACGTCCGCGACAACAGCGCGGCCCGCCGGGCCGGGCCGAACCGAACCGAGCCGCCGCTGCTCTGCACTCGGCACGGCCACACCCTGCTGCAGACCGGGCTCGTCCCTCTGTACGCGTCTGCCTGCGCATCAACACAACACGACCTTTTGTTTTTTTTTTTTCTCTCTCTACCGCCATCCCTTCTTCTCGCGTTTTACTCGTTGTTGCAGCAGCGGCGCACACCTACACATCCACAGCCCCAGCCGAGCCGGCCTCACCTCAGGGCCCGCCGCCAGCGTCTCCTCCTCGGGCACAGGTGCGGTGCTGTGGCCGCCCATCCAACCGCATTGCTGGCCGTCCAGCCACCAGGCGTTCCCACTGCCGCGAGCCACGCCGCGCACCGACCCTGCTGCAGAAAACGAAGCATAGCCAGAGACCGACCGATACACAAAGCAAGCCGTCGCCTCGCCTCTTGTCCTTCCTGCCTTCCTTCCGCCCCCGCCCTTCTCACACCACCGCCTCTCCACTTTCGCCCCCCCCTCCTTTTTTTTTTTTTTTTTGTTTTCTTCTTTCTTTCTTTCTTTCTTTGGCCCTCTCTCCTTCCCGCCATGGCGGTT
Source organism: Schistocerca americana (assembly GCF_021461395.2). Classification (NCBI taxonomy): domain Eukaryota; kingdom Metazoa; phylum Arthropoda; class Insecta; order Orthoptera; family Acrididae; genus Schistocerca; species Schistocerca americana. The sequence goes on from NW_025726730.1 coordinate 123,875, forward strand.
ACGGCACCGCGCTGCAGCGGCAGATTTTTTTGCGCCCACACGCCTACTCCTACCACCATTAACCTTGCCCTGCCCTGCCCTGCCCTGCCCTGCCCTGCCCATCAACGTCGCAGTCGAACCGACGCTTGCCAACACACTGCCCACGTTCCTTTCTCTTTTCGGCCTACGCCCATTACGCGCCGCCGCCACAGCACCTTCCCTTCCCACAACACACCGACGTCATCACACGCACCCAAAACAGGGGCCACGACCGTGTTCCTCGCCCACTCCCATCCCGCACGGTACGCACATTCCCAACTACTACCGCGCACCCTCCCTTTCCAATCTGTGTGTCTCTGTGTCTGTGTCCTGTCCGCGCGTGACGCCTCTCAACATCCGCCGTCCCCCGTCCCGTTTTCGCCCCCATGCCGTCGTCGCGCCGCCTCCTCCCCGTCCACCGCCGCCCCTGTCCGCCCCGCACCACACCATACACCGCTGCTTGTCCCGGCCGTTGCCACCAAAGGCGCCGACCGCAAACGCGCCACGCCGCAGCCCCCGTGCGTCTCGCGCTCGCTTGCATCTCCGTGCCGACGCTGCCTCTCTTCCCGCTCGCACTCGACCTCGACAACACAGTCTTTGGCTCCGCCACTGCGTGTTCCGGTGGTACGCACGCTGCAACACGTATGTATTCATTACCAGAGCGATGGCGAGGCATGACAGCATCTCTGTCTGACCAGAGAGTTCTTTATCGCTGCTAGTCGGCGCTTGGACCGCGCCAGACGACAGTAGTGGCACGCACCGGGTCGCCAGGAACAGTTGTTATATATATATTGTAGCGCGAGTCGGGAGAGGTAGTAGTCGGTCGACAGTAGTAGCGGGTGGACGGTTGTACTGAGCGGGCGTCGGCGGCGTGCTCTGCTCGTCTCGCGACTCTGGTCACGGTTCGGGACGATGTATAGTCTATTGTGTTATAATCAAAAGGTGGTGTGACGCTGCATTGCGCAAATCTGATAACGTATGTTCATTGTACTTATTTTGTTCAACAACAAAAGCCCCACTATTACTTTTTTTCTAAAGTAACTTTTGTCTCTTAACGAAAAACATTCACTTTTTAAAGACTACTTCCTATGGCATTTCCCTCCAAGGAGTGCAATTAATTACCAGCCAGCACTCATTCATTGCACACAGCTGTGTAAGGGGTATCTACAATTGAGGAGCGGATATAAATGCAATTTTTTTGTTTTTTTTTGTTTTTTTTTTTTTTTTTTTTTTTTTTTTGTGTGTGTGTGTGTGTGTTGTAACCTCCCAGCAAAATTTAAAATAATGGACAATGTTATTTACGGATGCTAATGGACATTGCGCTAATTGTAACCTCGCCCACAATGAGAGGTATTGAAAATGGCAACAAAAATGTGAAATTCGCAATCTGACTCAAATATAAAGTCTTCACACAACATTTAAAAAAGTCCGTTCAGTGACAAGAAACTTCAATTAAACCGAAATATCGGTCTTTGGCCCTGTGCAAAACAATCAGAATTAAAGTCTTACCTCCGAATAAATGGATGTCACATTTCTGCTCTGGTTGTTGCGCAGCGCTTGGAGGAACTGCATTGCAAATAATAATATTCTCTTTTTTTGTGATTTTAGTGACATTTTTCTTCAAAGAAGTGGAATGAAATGTGAAGTGCAACGAACTCTTTAGTTCAATAAACAATTAAATGTTTGAAAAATGCTTTTGAAATAAAAATTATTATTGGGGAACTTGTTGGAGAATAATTACAATAAATACAATTTTTCATTATCTAATGATTATATTAATTAACAGTATACCTTATTCACCATCTTGACCAGTGTTGCCGACCGCCTACATCACACAACCGCGCTCGGCTGCTACTACTGACCGACCGCTCTGCATGACGACTATTAGCGTACTGCACGCGACGACTACTGACAGAGTACAGCCCTCAACTACACATAGCTACGGACTCGCAACGACTACTGACTGACTGAGAACCGCTCGCAACACTCGCGCAGTCCAGCGCAAACTCTCTGGTCACAGATGCTACAATGTCTCGCCATCGCTACTATGTTACATACGTGTTTCAGTGTCTTTTTCATTGGGGTAACGATCTTTGGCTCTTTTTATTCTGAATACAGGGCCAAAGGTCAACGCTGCTGCCCTTATACAATTTATCAGGTTTCATTATGTCTGTTGCAATGTTACATACGGTTCACTCTTTCATTAATATTATCGTTGGGTTTGTTTTGTAGGGACGTTAACATTCTGGCACATTTTTATTATCATCGGACTCTCTGCTATTTGTGCAGGGAGGTTATACCTGGGTCCATTTCCATTTTAATATTGATAGACTTTTTGTTTTCTCGTTGTTTTTCCTTCTTTTTTTTTTTGTTTTGTTTTTCCCGCTCTCACCACCACCGCCGCATCACGCCTTCCGTTTTCTTGGTTTCTTTTCTGTTCTTCAACTGCTTCAACATCACCGCGCCCCATTTCCACACCACAGCCATCAGCCTCCAAGACGGGCGGGCGCAGTGTGCCATTTCCGGCGCACAAGCACACCCGTACGGTACTCTCCTCGCCCCCACGCCACCAACAACACAGCGACCACGCGGCTTTCAGGCATGGCACGGCACCGGCGAAATGCGCCGCCCCCGCCCCTCCGCGCATCCGTCCGTCTCGCCACGTTCACTGACAGCCGCGTCTGCGGCTACACCACGACAACCACAACACAACACCGCTCCCCTCCCTGGCAACTCACATTGTTTTTCTCCTCCTCTTTTGCACAAACCACAACGCCGAGCACAGGCGCAAGCCACCCACACCGCGCCCCTCCCCGTCCCGTCTTTGGCCGCCGCTCCTCGTTTGCCCCCTCCCATCTCCCGAAATGCCATGCCAGCAGCGTTACGCATGCCCCTCCCCTGTCCACACAACACTACCGCCTAACGAACAGCCTTCCGGGCCACATGCAGGGCACGCCCACCTCCAAACACTGCCAATTCACGGACGCACGCACACACACACTCACTTTCTCGACACCTTTCTGTACGGAGGGTGCGTCATCTCGACCGTGACAGAGTGACGGCAACTATCGACGATCCATTTCCCCCCAATGGTAAAACATGTCCACTAACACCTACATACATCATTCACGTACACAGACAATAGCATACACACAATGGGAGGGCACACGAACATGGACGGCACGGCACTGTCATACACTCTTCCTCAGAACCATATCAACAAACGTTACGTACATCCGGGAAAGCGAAAGCGAAAGCAAAAGCAAAGGCAAAGCCCAATGCAGCCGTCAAAGGTAACGTTCACCACGGCAGACACTTGCAGCCGCGCCGCCGTTAAACGCATTTCAGTGCGGCTCCAATACGCCTCCGACACGGGAACGTTCCGTTGCTCTACGAATGCGTTTCTCCCCTTTTTCCCTTCCTCTCTCTTTTGCCCCCCCTCCTTGCACTCTTGCCTCATTCCTCACGTTCTGCCCAGACATTCGACCGATCAAAGTCAACCTTTCGTTACCGTTCTCAGCGCGACGGTGTACAACAGTATGACGGGTGTGCCCAAGACTTCGGTTCAGTTGCGTGACGCCCGTCTATCGCGCCGATCGACAGTTACTCAGGGGGCGACGGATCGGACCACGTCACCGACACACAAAACACTTTCAAACAAACAAATACGCACCGGATGGACACAGACAAACACGTGTACAGACATTCGCCAAACAAACGACCGCCGCCGCCGCCGCCGCCGCCGCCGTCGTCGTCTAGCGTCGCGCTTACTGTACTGCACTGGACACGCGTGCATCTTGAATGACGACATCGGTGTGCGTGCGTCGTACGCAATCAGTCAGACACGGCTATCAAACATCAGAGTCGAATGGTACATCATCGTGCGTGTTCGCCGTACACGTACAGTACAATACAACAACAATGCGTCTTAATGGCACGTTCATTTCAACGTCACTCACACACCTCCACGCTGCAGTTACGTCGCACCATTGTCAAACTCGGCGTACAGCAAAGGGAATAGTGGGCGGCAAAAAAAAAAAAAAACAACCAAACAAAAACATTTCACATTTCACCCTCGCCATGTATGATGTGCAAAAAAACAAACCCGCAAACGGCCGTCGTTACGGTGACACAAAAGTCGCCGATCGCACAGTCCCCCCTCGCAGACGGGTAACACGCACACACACACCAACAACACCAATGGGTCAAAAACCACGCCAACGAGGCGTGCCACCATTCCACGCCACGGCGACCAACCTCGTGGCCGTACCCCGCGCAACACGCTTTGACGCGCCCCCCCACCCACAATCAAAATGCACACATACATCACAGCCGTCCACACAAACAACAACAACAATTCCGCCCTTCCCGCAAAAGGCAAGTTGGTGGCCCTGAAAAGGGCCGTTTTGCCGCTCTCGCAACGGAGGAGCCTTCTCCATCCTTCCTTCCATTCCAGAGCCACCTCCTTACTTGGAGCTCGTGTACTTGGTCACCGCCTTCGTGCCCTCGCTCACGGCGTGCTTGGCCAGCTCGCCAGGCAGCAACAGCCGCACAGCGGTCTGGATCTCGCGGGACGTGATGGTCGAGCGCTTGTTGTAGTGCGCCAGCCGAGAAGCCTCGGCCGCAATGCGCTCGAAAATGTCGTTCACGAAGCTGTTCATGATGCTCATCGCCTTCGACGAGATGCCCGTGTCAGGGTGCACCTGCTTCAGCACCTTGTAGATGTAGATGGCATAGCTCTCCTTCCTCTTGCGCTTCTTCTTCTTGTCGCCCTTCGAAATGTTCTTCTGCGCCTTGCCAGCCTTCTTGGCGGCCTTCCCGCTAGTCTTGGGCGGCATCTCGAACCAACGTACGGCAGCAGCAACACCAGTACCAAGCGCTCCGCTCTAGTCAGCGTCTCCCCACACAGTGGCACCCGCCGCCAGCCGCCGCCGCACCTTTACCAGCTCGCCCTGTTGCGGCCGCCGACCAATGGGGCGCGCGCGCAACCGGCCGCCGCACCCGAGCCCATAAAGCACCCCCACCCCGGGTGCAGGGGCAGAATTTGCCATGGAGAAATTCTGCGAAGTACCTCGGTGTCACACTTGACAGACGCCTGACATGGAAGTGCCACATAGAGGAGCTTCGCAGAAAGGCTCACGCCAGGATGCAGATTCTGTACCCTGTCTTGAACAGCACCAGTTCCCTCGACCCCGCAACAGGAGTAGCGATCTATCGAAGTCTAATTCGACCGATACTGGAATATGCGTGCCCTGTATGGGGCTACGCAGCCAGATCGACGATAGATCGCTTACAAAAGACTCAAAACAGAGCGTTAAGACGAGCCCTACACGTCCCCACGCGCTTCCCCACGGCAGATTTGCACGAAGCCGCAGACATAGAGCCAATCACCACAAGATTCCGCGCCCTGGCAGAAGTGTTCTACGCCACGGCGCGGAAGTCAGAAAACGAATTAATCAACACCCTTGGGCAATACGAACCCCATAGGCAGAGATATAACAGACCCAAGTCGCTACTCCTGCAGTAGCAGAAAAAGAACAACTAAAGAAAACTCTCAACGAACAGCAACCAACAAAAGCAAAGAAACAAAAACAACACAAAAGAAAAGAGGAGGAAATGTCCTAATGTGACAACAACCTCCACCAGCACACCCTCTAAAGGTAGAGGAATAAAAGAGAGAAGAAGCTAGCTGCGCCGGCACGCACTCCGCTGCTCGACTCGCTGCCGCTCGCACCGGTCGTTTTCGTTTCCGTTTCGTGTGCACCGTCGCTAGCCCATCGCCATGTCCGGACGCGGAAAGGGAGGCAAAGTCAAGGGCAAGTCAAAGTCCCGCTCAAGCAGGGCTGGGCTCCAGTTCCCGGTCGGCAGAATCCACCGCCTCCTGCGCAAGGGAAACTACGCAGAGCGCGTCGGCGCCGGGGCGCCCGTCTACCTCGCCGCCGTCATGGAGTACCTCGCGGCTGAGGTGCTCGAGCTGGCCGGAAACGCGGCCCGCGACAACAAGAAGACGCGCATCATCCCGCGCCACCTGCAGCTTGCCATCCGCAACGACGAGGAGCTCAACAAGCTCCTGTCGGGCGTCACCATCGCACAGGGTGGTGTCCTGCCCAACATCCAGGCCGTCCTGCTGCCAAAGAAGACCGAGAAGAAGGCCTAAAGGAGGCCAGGCAATCGCAGCCGCCGCGTGCTCCCCTGCACGCAACGCGCTTTGCCGGCTCGGCCCACAACAATCGGCCCTTTTCAGGGCCACCACACAAACCTACGTCCAAAGCAAAATTTCAGTCGTCCTCGCCGCACCTTGTTTTGTTTTTTAACTTTGCACTTTCACAGCACAGCCGCCGCCGGCGCACGTCCGCCATCTTGTCGTCCACACAGCCCGTGTGGCCCAACACACACACACACACACATTTTGCACGGTCGCAGTCGCCTTCCAAACGACAACGGCAGCAATAATGACCATTGTTAAAGGGAGGCGTGTCGACACACCGCCCTCCACTCCCGCGCGCAACGGCCGTCGACACGAACGAAACAGCTGATCCGGCCGCCTTGCCTCGGAAACCCCAACGCCGCCGCAAACACACAGAGCCAAACCACGCAAGCAAATAATCACCGCCTCTCGCACAACAACACACAGCCCGCCATCTCCGTCGCGATCGATACAAAGACACACAAACGAAGCAGCTCCACACACAGCCAGCCACATGACACGTTTCCTTTCCTTCTCCCCTCCCAGTCACATCACGTCGCTCACAAACGGAAAGAAAGAAACAAAGAAAGAAAGAGAGAGAGAAACAAACAAACAACACAGCGCACACACGCAGCAACAACACAGACTCTTTCGCACTTTTCAACTTCCGAACAGTGTGGTGGCCCTGAAAAGGGCCGTTTTCTAGTCTCTCCCACCCACAAGCACGGCCGCGGGAAGGCCAGCGCCCGCTGCGACGCAGCCTAACCGCCGAAACCGTACAGGGTGCGCCCCTGCCTCTTCAGGGCGTACACCACGTCCATGGCCGTCACAGTCTTGCGCTTGGCGTGCTCAGTGTACGTCACCGCGTCGCGGATCACGTTCTCCAGGAACACCTTCAGCACCCCGCGGGTCTCCTCGTAGATCAGACCAGAGATGCGCTTCACGCCGCCCCTGCGAGCCAGGCGGCGGATGGCGGGCTTCGTGATGCCCTGGATGTTGTCGCGCAACACCTTGCGGTGCCGCTTGGCGCCACCCTTGCCGAGCCCCTTTCCTCCCTTGCCGCGGCCTGTCATCCTTCCTTCCTCGGGCAAAGCAAAACGTGCACAAACAGCAGCTGCAGCGGCTGGAGAGTCGGCTACGGTCTGCGCCCAGCGCGCCCGCCGCCCCCCTATATAGACTCTGGCCCGCCCTCCCCCCACCACGCGCAACCGAGGGCATATAAGCGCAGCACGGAGGCGCGCGGGCCCGTTGTCAAGGCAGCACCGGACGCCGCGCCGCACCTAACCTCCACGCACGCCGCTCCGCTACCGCTACCGCCATGGCCCGCACAAAGCAAACGGCCCGCAAGTCCACCGGCGGAAAGGCGCCGCGCAAACAGCTCGCCACCAAGGCGGCGAGGAAGAGCGCGCCCGCCACCGGAGGCGTCAAGAAGCCCCACCGCTACAGGCCGGGCACCGTCGCCCTGCGAGAAATCAGGCGCTACCAGAAGAGCACAGAGCTGCTCATCCGCAAGCTGCCATTCCAGCGCCTAGTGCGCGAGATCGCCCAGGACTTCAAGACCGACCTGCGCTTCCAGAGCTCCGCAGTCATGGCCCTGCAGGAGGCCAGCGAGGCCTACCTCGTCGGCCTCTTCGAAGACACCAACCTGTGCGCAATCCACGCCAAGCGCGTCACCATCATGCCCAAGGACATCCAGCTCGCGCGCCGCATCCGCGGCGAGCGCGCCTAAACCGCGCCGCGGCACCGCACCGCACAAACAAAAACGGCCCTTTTCAGGGCCACTAACATCTCTCCGTCGCGAGCAACCTTTGTCGGTCGCCTGCCTCTCGCCCCGCAACCCAAAAACAAAAACCACCACTTCCCGTCCGTCCGCCACACCCGCTCACTCTGCCTGCCTGCTAGCAGCGCGCAACAATCACACATCATCCCTCCCCGGCGCACAATACCCAACGGCCGACGTCACACCGCACGGGTGGCTGGCCGGCCGCCGCTTTCGTTTCGAAAACAAAAACAAAAACACCCGCACTCCACTCCGACGGCCAACGGCCAGGCAGGCGCGCTCGCTCGCTCTACACGCCACCGAAATCCCCCGCCGACTCCTTCCCACATCTCAACGTGCCCCCCGTTGCAAAACATAACACACACAAAGGAACAAAACAAAGACCAGACACGACTCGACAAGACGACAGACATCCGAGAAGAACGAACGCAGGCAAGCCAACCAACGTATTCAAACAAAACAACAACGTGACAGAAAACCAACCGTCGGCCGCCGCCACAAACACGGCGACAATCAACCACGACAACAACAACAACACCGCTTACCGCTACCGCCGCCCACACCCGCCACCGACCCCCGCAATCCAACCACCGCGGCACGCAAACAGCATCCCCACGGGCATACAGACAGACCCCCACACCAAACGCAACACGACAATCAAAACCTTCCCCGACGTGCTTTGATGGCCCTGAGAAGGGCCGTTTTGGGCCGCGCGTCTCTTGCGCGCCACTAGACGACGACGGGGGGTGGGGACGACGGAGCCAAGCGCCAAACCCTTCCTTTCCCATCTCTTTCTCCTCTACTCTACTTCTTCTTCTTGGGCGAAGCCTTCGCCTTAGACGGCGTCGTCGCCTTCTTCGGGCGCGGCGCCTTCGGCTTCTTCGTCGGAACCTTGGCGGCCTTCTTCGCCTTCGACGGCGACTTGGCCTTGGCCGGCTTGGCCGCAGCCGCCTTCTTCGCACCCGCGGGAGCGGCCGACGCCGCAGACGCCTTCTTGGCGGCGCCCGCCTTCCGACCGGTCGCCGCCTTCACGCCACCAGCCTTCTTTGCGCCGGCCGCACGGGCGCCCTTCTTCTCCTTGCTGGCCGGAGCGGCGCGCTTCTTCTTGGCACCGCCAGCACGAGCCTTGCCGCCCTCGGCCGCCCCCCCGCCGCCGCCGGCGCCGGCAAGCTTGAACGAGCCGGACGCGCCCTTCCCCTTCGTCTGCACCAGCTCGCCCGCCACGACGGCCGACTTGAGGTACTTCTTGATAAACGGCGCCAGCTTCTCCGCGTCCAGCTTGTAGTGCGCGGCTATGTACTTCTTGATCGCCTGCAGCGACGACCCGCCGCGCTCCTTCAGACTCTTGATGGCGGCCGTCACCATCTCAGAGGTGCGCGGGTGCGCAGGCTTGGCGCGCGGCTTCTTCGCAGACGACGCAGACTTGGCCTTCTTCGTAGTGCCGGTGGCGGCGGGTGCCGCAGCAGTCTCGTTCGTAGCCGCCTGATCTGCCATTTCGACGACGCGCGTAACACACAGCGAGAGCGAGCGGGACGGCAGGCACGCAAGCACAGCACAGCAGCAGAGCAGAGAATCACAAGGCCCAGCCAGTGTCGCGGGCGGGCGCGGACGGCCGAGAGAGCGGCCGCCACTCTGCGCGCCGCCGCGCCGCGCCTCCCGCGCTTGCTACCGCCCAACGTCCGACAGCCTGTGCGGAGCAGCCCCAAACCTGCGCCACAACCGCCCGCGCCTTTCAAACCACCGAGGATGGGGCTACACACAGCCACACCACAGTCGCCAACCAGTCGCCACGGCAGCGCCGCAAACCACGGCCAAACTGCAGCTACCGCGCGCTACAGCCTGGGTCGGCCCGCCGAGAATCGCCGCCCCCGCCCAAATGCCGCCCCCACAGCCCCAGCCGACGACCCGCCACAATGGCCAAACCTTCGGCAAAACTCCCACACCGTCGCCGCGGCAGCCCGGCCAGCGCGGCCGGCGCCACAGCCACACAAGCCGAGGCGTGCGGCGATGACGGCCGTGCAAACGCGCCTCCGCCGCCCCATCGCCTTCCGTCGCCCTCCCGCCGTTTCCCGATCGGCCCGCAGCCGTCGGGCCACATCGCGCGCCGTCCTCCTCCTCTCGCCGGCCAACATTCACAGCCGTTTCTCACCAATTGCCCGCCGCAAACGGACGCCGCCTGCGCAACAGGCGCCGCCGCCCCTCGCCGCTTCCGACCCAACCCCTCGACCGAGGCAAACCGCAATCCGAATCTACAGACCAACCCAATCTGCCGTCAAGCACACACGACAGCCGACCTTACACGTTACGCGTTACACATTACGTTTACACGTCTACGTTAGGTTAGGTTAGGTGGACGTGGGTTAGGTTAAGGGGACTTGGGTTAGGTTAAGCGTCAAACTTAGGTTAAGCATTCAAACACGTCAGGCGTCAGAGGTTAGGTTAGGTTAGGTTACACGTTAGGTTAAGGGGTCAGTGCTAGGTTAAGAAGCGTCAAACGTAGGTTAAAAAAGCGTTCAAACGTGAGGCGTGAGCCGGACAGCTTACCTTACGTAGACGTTAGGGGCTCACAGGCTGAGCTCACCTCGCCACACCACAGGTTAGGTTCGGTTCGGTTCGCTCGGCTCAGCGTAAAGCGCCGAGGTCAGGGTTACGTTCGTTCACCTTCGGGCGCCACACTTTCGGTTGAAAGGTCGCGACGGGACGACGTCGGCACGCACGCCGCAAACGAACAAAAACGTACAGACGACGTCGGAAACCGCCGACAGACGGGGGAGCAGCACGACCACGACCAGACACCGAGCGCGAACGAGACACACGCGAACCACCCCCACCGGCCAAAGGGCACCACACAACAACCCAGAGCACCACGTGTCGACACCAGAGCAACCCGCCGCTCACGCGACATGGCTGGCACCGAAGGGCAACCGCCCGCAACTGCGCTTTCCGCGCCGGCCCGGATGCACGTCGTGCTACAACAACACCACTACCGTACACAGCCGCTGTTCACAACATCACTATCAATGGCGCGCCCGCGGCTCGCCGCCGTCGCAGTCGCAGCCCCAACGCCAGCACTTTTGCACCACCATTCACACGCACCGCAACACAGCTCGCCGACACAGCCGAACAAAACAAACACCACACAACAACAGCAACAACAACGCCGCCGCCTCTACTTGTGCCGGCGACCCACCCCGCCGATGGCGCACCTTTCGCCAGCCGGCAATCGACACACACGCACCCACCCACCGGGGCCCAGTGCAAAAAAAAAAAAAAAAAAAAAAAAAAAAAAAAACACACACAAAAACAAAAAAACCAAACAACACAAACGACACGGGAAGCGCACACCGCCACTTCGCGCGCACGCCACCAACCAGTCGTCGTCTCAAAATAACAAACACAAACAAAATAAACTAACAACTAGGGCAACACAAAACAAAAACGCCTCGCACGAACCGAACCGCCCACAAAAAGGACAAGCACACGCACAGCCTCTGCTGACGACCACGACGCAGCGGCACGCTGCTCCTGTCCCGCGCCCCGCGCCCCGCGCCCCACTCGATTCACAACTCACGCGACACCGTCAACGACGGGCTCGCTTCCCGCAACCTACCACCTTTCCGCCACGACGCACAGCCCCAGCCCCACCCGACGACTGCACTTTCACCACCGCCTCCCCCTTCCCCCCCAAAACACACACACACACACACACACACACACACACACACACACAGCCAGCCAAAAACGCACTCGCGACCCACACATGCACGTGCATCGGCACACGCCAACCAGTCAACGTCGACAACCACACGCAAGGCTCGAAACGAAAACGAAACCGGCGTCCTTCCACGTTGCCATCAAGCTACGCGACACAAGACACAAGGAACCAACACAACAGCCGGCCCCACTAATTCCCACTCTCACGCCGCAAAAAGCACACCGACACCGCCAAACACGCACGCACATTCCCCTTCGCACTGACACCACCGACCGGCTCGCTACCACACACCTCTCGGCAGCCGTTTTCACGCCAATTCGCCACACCGCCCACACAGTCGACAAGCGACCGCCCTGTACGGCACACGCAACGACGCAGCGCAGCAAAGGGCGCCCGCGACACATACCTCTCCGCCGCCCGACGCGCCAACCGCCACGCCACACCACACCGCACCGCCAGCCACTCGCAAATTGTGCACTGCCACCAGCCACACGTCCAACACGCCGCGCCGCCTCCGGCCACCCGCCAGGGGGCGCTCACGTCCGCGACAACAGCGCGGCCCGCCGGGCCGGGCCGAACCGAACCGAGCCGCCGCTGCTCTGCACTCGGCACGGCCACACCCTGCTGCAGACCGGGCTCGTCCCTCTGTACGCGTCTGCCTGCGCATCAACACAACACGACCTTTTGTTTTTTTTTTTTCTCTCTCTACCGCCATCCCTTCTTCTCGCGTTTTACTCGTTGTTGCAGCAGCGGCGCACACCTACACATCCACAGCCCCAGCCGAGCCGGCCTCACCTCAGGGCCCGCCGCCAGCGTCTCCTCCTCGGGCACAGGTGCGGTGCTGTGGCCGCCCATCCAACCGCATTGCTGGCCGTCCAGCCACCAGGCGTTCCCACTGCCGCGAGCCACGCCGCGCACCGACCCTGCTGCAGAAAACGAAGCATAGCCAGAGACCGACCGATACACAAAGCAAGCCGTCGCCTCGCCTCTTGTCCTTCCTGCCTTCCTTCCGCCCCCGCCCTTCTCACACCACCGCCTCTCCACTTTCGCCCCCCCCTCCTTTTTTTTTTTTTTTTTGTTTTCTTCTTTCTTTCTTTCTTTCTTTGGCCCTCTCTCCTTCCCGCCATGGCGGTTACGGCACCGCGCTGCAGCGGCAGATTTTTTTGCGCCCACACGCCTACTCCTACCACCATTAACCTTGCCCTGCCCTGCCCTGCCCTGCCCTGCCCTGCCCATCAACGTCGCAGTCGAACCGACGCTTGCCAACACACTGCCCACGTTCCTTTCTCTTTTCGGCCTACGCCCATTACGCGCCGCCGCCACAGCACCTTCCCTTCCCACAACACACCGACGTCATCACACGCACCCAAAACAGGGGCCACGACCGTGTTCCTCGCCCACTCCCATCCCGCACGGTACGCACATTCCCAACTACTACCGCGCACCCTCCCTTTCCAATCTGTGTGTCTCTGTGTCTGTGTCCTGTCCGCGCGTGACGCCTCTCAACATCCGCCGTCCCCCGTCCCGTTTTCGCCCCCATGCCGTCGTCGCGCCGAATCCTCCCCGTCCACCGCCGCCCCTGTCCGCCCCGCACCACACCATACACCGCTGCTTGTCCCGGCCGTTGCCACCAAAGGCGCCGACCGCAAACGCGCCACGCCGCAGCCCCCGTGCGTCTCGCGCTCGCTTGCATCTCCGTGCCGACGCTGCCTCTCTTCCCGCTCGCACTCGACCTCGACAACACAGTCTTTGGCTCCGCCACTGCGTGTTCCGGTGGTACGCACGCTGCAACACGTATGTATTCATTACCAGAGCGATGGCGAGGCATGACAGCATCTCTGTCTGACCAGAGAGTTCTTTATCGCTGCTAGTCGGCGCTTGGACCGCGCCAGACGACAGTAGTGGCACGCACCGGGTCGCCAGGAACAGTTGTTATATATATATTGTAGCGCGAGTCGGGAGAGGTAGTAGTCGGTCGACAGTAGTAGCGGGTGGACGGTTGTACTGAGCGGGCGTCGGCGGCGTGCTCTGCTCGTCTCGCGACTCTGGTCACGGTTCGGGACGATGTATAGTCTATTGTGTTATAATCAAAAGGTGGTGTGACGCTGCATTGCGCAAATCTGATAACGTATGTTCATTGTACTTATTTTGTTCAACAACAAAAGCCCCACTATTACTTTTTTTCTAAAGTAACTTTTGTCTCTTAACGAAAAACATTCACTTTTTAAAGACTACTTCCTATGGCATTTCCCTCCAAGGAGTGCAATTAATTACCAGCCAGCACTCATTCATTGCACACAGCTGTGTAAGGGGTATCTACAATTGAGGAGCGGATATAAATGCAATTTTTTTGTTTTTTTTTGTTTTTTTTTTTTTTTTTTTTTTTTTTTTTGTGTGTGTGTGTGTGTGTTGTAACCTCCCAGCAAAATTTAAAATAATGGACAATGTTATTTACGGATGCTAATGGACATTGCGCTAATTGTAACCTCGCCCACAATGAGAGGTATTGAAAATGGCAACAAAAATGTGAAATTCGCAATCTGACTCAAATATAAAGTCTTCACACAACATTTAAAAAAGTCCGTTCAGTGACAAGAAACTTCAATTAAACCGAAATATCGGTCTTTGGCCCTGTGCAAAACAATCAGAATTAAAGTCTTACCTCCGAATAAATGGATGTCACATTTCTGCTCTGGTTGTTGCGCAGCGCTTGGAGGAACTGCATTGCAAATAATAATATTCTCTTTTTTTGTGATTTTAGTGACATTTTTCTTCAAAGAAGTGGAATGAAATGTGAAGTGCAACGAACTCTTTAGTTCAATAAACAATTAAATGTTTGAAAAATGCTTTTGAAATAAAAATTATTATTGGGGAACTTGTTGGAGAATAATTACAATAAATACAATTTTTCATTATCTAATGATTATATTAATTAACAGTATACCTTATTCACCATCTTGACCAGTGTTGCCGACCGCCTACATCACACAACCGCGCTCGGCTGCTACTACTGACCGACCGCTCTGCATGACGACTATTAGCGTACTGCACGCGACGACTACTGACAGAGTACAGCCCTCAACTACACATAGCTACGGACTCGCAACGACTACTGACTGACTGAGAACCGCTCGCAACACTCGCGCAGTCCAGCGCAAACTCTCTGGTCACAGATGCTACAATGTCTCGCCATCGCTACTATGTTACATACGTGTTTCAGTGTCTTTTTCATTGGGGTAACGATCTTTGGCTCTTTTTATTCTGAATACAGGGCCAAAGGTCAACGCTGCTGCCCTTATACAATTTATCAGGTTTCATTATGTCTGTTGCAATGTTACATACGGTTCACTCTTTCATTAATATTATCGTTGGGTTTGTTTTGTAGGGACGTTAACATTCTGGCACATTTTTATTATCATCGGACTCTCTGCTATTTGTGCAGGGAGGTTATACCTGGGTCCATTTCCATTTTAATATTGATAGACTTTTTGTTTTCTCGTTGTTTTTCCTTCTTTTTTTTTTGTTTTGTTTTTCCCGCTCTCACCACCACCGCCGCATCACGCCTTCCGTTTTCTTGGTTTCTTTTCTGTTCTTCAACTGCTTCAACATCACCGCGCCCCATTTCCACACCACAGCCATCAGCCTCCAAGACGGGCGGGCGCAGTGTGCCATTTCCGGCGCACAAGCACACCCGTACGGTACTCTCCTCGCCCCCACGCCACCAACAACACAGCGACCACGCGGCTTTCAGGCATGGCACGGCACCGGCGAAATGCGCCGCCCCCGCCCCTCCGCGCATCCGTCCGTCTCGCCACGTTCACTGACAGCCGCGTCTGCGGCTACACCACGACAACCACAACACAACACCGCTCCCCTCCCTGGCAACTCACATTGTTTTTCTCCTCCTCTTTTGCACAAACCACAACGCCGAGCACAGGCGCAAGCCACCCACACCGCGCCCCTCCCCGTCCCGTCTTTGGCCGCCGCTCCTCGTTTGCCCCCTCCCATCTCCCGAAATGCCATGCCAGCAGCGTTACGCATGCCCCTCCCCTGTCCACACAACACTACCGCCTAACGAACAGCCTTCCGGGCCACATGCAGGGCACGCCCACCTCCAAACACTGCCAATTCACGGACGCACGCACACACACACTCACTTTCTCGACACCTTTCTGTACGGAGGGTGCGTCATCTCGACCGTGACAGAGTGACGGCAACTATCGACGATCCATTTCCCCCCAATGGTAAAACATGTCCACTAACACCTACATACATCATTCACGTACACAGACAATAGCATACACACAATGGGAGGGCACACGAACATGGACGGCACGGCACTGTCATACACTCTTCCTCAGAACCATATCAACAAACGTTACGTACATCCGGGAAAGCGAAAGCGAAAGCAAAAGCAAAGGCAAAGCCCAATGCAGCCGTCAAAGGTAACGTTCACCACGGCAGACACTTGCAGCCGCGCCGCCGTTAAACGCATTTCAGTGCGGCTCCAATACGCCTCCGACACGGGAACGTTCCGTTGCTCTACGAATGCGTTTCTCCCCTTTTTCCCTTCCTCTCTCTTTTGCCCCCCCTCCTTGCACTCTTGCCTCATTCCTCACGTTCTGCCCAGACATTCGACCGATCAAAGTCAACCTTTCGTTACCGTTCTCAGCGCGACGGTGTACAACAGTATGACGGGTGTGCCCAAGACTTCGGTTCAGTTGCGTGACGCCCGTCTATCGCGCCGATCGACAGTTACTCAGGGGGCGACGGATCGGACCACGTCACCGACACACAAAACACTTTCAAACAAACAAATACGCACCGGATGGACACAGACAAACACGTGTACAGACATTCGCCAAACAAACGACCGCCGCCGCCGCCGCCGCCGCCGCCGTCGTCGTCTAGCGTCGCGCTTACTGTACTGCACTGGACACGCGTGCATCTTGAATGACGACATCGGTGTGCGTGCGTCGTACGCAATCAGTCAGACACGGCTATCAAACATCAGAGTCGAATGGTACATCATCGTGCGTGTTCGCCGTACACGTACAGTACAATACAACAACAATGCGTCTTAATGGCACGTTCATTTCAACGTCACTCACACACCTCCACGCTGCAGTTACGTCGCACCATTGTCAAACTCGGCGTACAGCAAAGGGAATAGTGGGCGGCAAAAAAAAAAAAAAACAACCAAACAAAAACATTTCACATTTCACCCTCGCCATGTATGATGTGCAAAAAAACAAACCCGCAAACGGCCGTCGTTACGGTGACACAAAAGTCGCCGATCGCACAGTCCCCCCTCGCAGACGGGTAACACACACACACACACCAACAACACCAATGGGTCAAAAACCACGCCAACGAGGCGTGCCACCATTCCACGCCACGGCGACCAACCTCGTGGCCGTACCCCGCGCAACACGCTTTGACGCGCCCCCCCACCCACAATCAAAATGCACACATACATCACAGCCGTCCACACAAACAACAACAACAATTCCGCCCTTCCCGCAAAAGGCAGGTTGGTGGCCCTGAAAAGGGCCGTTTTGCCGCTCTCGCAACGGAGGAGCCTTCTCCATCCTTCCTTCCATTCCAGAGCCACCTCCTTACTTGGAGCTCGTGTACTTGGTCACCGCCTTCGTGCCCTCGCTCACGGCGTGCTTGGCCAGCTCGCCAGGCAGCAACAGCCGCACAGCGGTCTGGATCTCGCGGGACGTGATGGTCGAGCGCTTGTTGTAGTGCGCCAGCCGAGAAGCCTCGGCCGCAATGCGCTCGAAAATGTCGTTCACGAAGCTGTTCATGATGCTCATCGCCTTCGACGAGATGCCCGTGTCAGGGTGCACCTGCTTCAGCACCTTGTAGATGTAGATGGCATAGCTCTCCTTCCTCTTGCGCTTCTTCTTCTTGTCGCCCTTCGAAATGTTCTTCTGCGCCTTGCCAGCCTTCTTGGCGGCCTTCCCGCTAGTCTTGGGCGGCATCTCGAACCAACGTACGGCAGCAGCAACACCAGTACCAAGCGCTCCGCTCTAGTCAGCGTCTCCCCACACAGTGGCACCCGCCGACTGACTGGGGTGTCTGATGGGTCGTAGACCCCTATATATTCCGAGGCCCGGGACAAAGTGTCTCTTCCCTCGTGTCTGATGTTTGGGTTTATGGATGGGGGTTATTTAACTCGTTTGAGGAATTCTGGGTGTTGGTTGATTAGGGAATAGGATGTCTGAACTCGGCATCGTCTTGACTTCCTGTGCCCCAACGCGCCGATGACGTTAAGGCTCGGAGAACGTACATGACCCTTGCCCCATGAGGAGGTCACGAATTGCGTTCCCGGCGTCTTGCGGTATATGTCGGGAGGTTGTTGGCTGCTGTGGAGCAGCCTTCACCTGAACGTTCTTCGTCTGAGGTTCTTCGGTTCTTCTGAGGTTCTTCGGTTCTTCGGAGACCTGAGCTGCCTTTGGCTTGGTGGCTGCCTCAACCTTGCGGGGGGTGGCCAGTTTGAGCAGCTCGTCTAGGTCTTTGGAGATCTGCACCGCCTGTTTCTTCTTGGGTGGCGGCTGAGCGTGATCTGCCTCCGAATCAGTCGTGTCCATTGCTTCTGTGGGCTCCCGCCCCGAGGGGGGGGGGAGCAGGTGCGGGGGGCCGCAAGGCTTTCGTGGCAGAAGCCACTTCAGCCCGCAGCCGCTGTATTTCTCGGTGCGCCGCAGCGAGCTCGTCTCGTAGGGCGGTCCTCTCTGCCGCAAATGCAGCTTTGAGGTCCGCCACTGCTTCTTCTGTCGCCGCACGGAGCTTGTTGTGCGGCACTGCGGCGTCGTGGCTTCTTCTTGCGGGGGGCGGAGGGACCCCCTGTTGATGTTGCTGCTCTGTCCCTTCCGCAGGCGTTGACCCACGGCCAGGACGTTTCCTTCGTCGCTTCTTCTTCCTCTTATTGCTCCCGCGTCCCCAGTTAACGATGTAACTGCAGCCACGGAAGCTTGCGACGTGCTTTCCTCCACAGTTAGCGCACTTCGGCGCCACGTCGCGCGGCTTTGTGCAGTCGCGGGTGTCGTGCGCTTCCGCGCACTTCATGCAGACCACTTGGTTGCGCCGGCAGTATTTAGCCACGTGGCCAATCTGCTGGCAGCGAAAGCACTGCACGTCTCGGCGTGGTTTGCCGCCACCAAAACCAAGCGCCTCAGTGACGAGACGCTCCATTAAGGCGGCAACAATGCGCCGGCCCGGCTTCCCATCTCTTCTGGGCGGCATCTGGGCAGCAGCGGCGACGGCAGCAACACCAGTAGCAAGCGCTCCGCTCTAGTCAGCGTCTCCCCACACAGCGGCACCCGCCGCCAGCCGCCGCCGCACCTTTACCAGCTCGCCCTGTTGCGGCCGCCGACCAATGGGGCGCGCGCGCAACCGGCCGCCGCACCCGAGCCCATAAAGCACCCCCACCCCGGCTGGAACAAAAACACGAGGAGGCTGCTCAACAGACTACAACGAGAGTTGAAAGTTGCACTCACTGAGTATCGCAACCAGCAATGGTCAGAACGACTATCAACTCTCAAACTAGACGACCACAGCTTGTGGCAAGCCACGAAGCAGTTCACAAGAAGACGCGCAAAAATGCCCCCTCTGCATGGCGAACGTGGACTGCAATTCAGCACTGAAGACAAAGCAAATGCGCTAGCAGACGTGTTCGAAAAACAATTTACGCCAGCAGAGGTACAGGACAGAGAACACGTTGCAATCGTCCGCAGACAACTGGCCACCTTTTTAGAGGCAGACGACGACGATGAATACACGCCGCTCTTTAGTTCCGAAGACGTGACGAGTGTCATCAAATCGCTGCCAACAAGAAAGGCACCAGGCCACGACCAGCTCACCAACGAACTATTAAAACACATCCCGCCCATGGCAATAACACACTTAGCAGATATCCTAAACGAAATTACGCGATCGCAAAAATTCCCGACACAGTGGAAACACGCTGAAGTAGTCTCGATCGCAAAACCTGGAAAAGACCCGGTGTTCCCGCAACACTATAGACCGATTAGTCTACTGCCTACCCTCAGTAAACTATACGAGCGTCTCCTCTTAGTACCGATACAGGATCACATCAGAAGAGAGCAAATCCTGCCCAAATTCCAGTTTGGGTTCCGCCCACAACATTCGGCCCCCCAACAAATAATGAGGGTAGTAGAAGCAGCCACAGAAAGCTTCAACTGCAAAGGCTACTGCGGGATCGTCTTACTAGACGTGGCAAAAGCCTTTGATTCAGTTTGGCACACCGGGCTACTCCATAAATTGTACACCCAGGGCTTCCCCGGAAAGATTGTGAAACTTATAAAAAGCTATCTCTCCGGTAGGACATTCTCCGTAAAAGTAGAAACATCACTGTCAAGCAGGAGAAGAATACAAGCAGGGGTTCCACAGGGTTCGGTTCTTGGTCCAACCCTGTACAGTCTCTACACCGCAGACATACCAACCACCCAACACGTACAAACAGCACAGTACGCTGATGACACCGCATTCTTCTCCTGCTCAACAAACAGGAACCTGGTCACGAGACGTCTTCAAACCGCCCTAAATAAAACAGATGAATGGGCCAAACAATGGCGAATCTCACTAAACTCTGAGAAGACCCAAGCCATGCTAATGACTAGACGTCTCGGTAAACGCCGCCCCCCCAGAAGACCCTACCAAATGCTGCACCTGCAGGGCCAAAACCTCCCCTGGAGAGACACTGCGAGGTACCTCGGTGTGACACTAGACAAGCGCCTGACTTGGAAGTGCCACATCGAGGAAGTTCGCAAAAAGGCCCTAGGCAGGATGCAGATCCTCTATCCAATATTGAACAGAGAAAGTTCCCTTGACCCGAACACAGGAGTAGCCGTATATCGAAGTCTAATTAGACCGATACTGGAGTATGCGTGCCCTGTATGGGGTTACGCTGCCAGATCGACGGTAGAACGGTTACAAAAGATCCAGAACAGAGCGCTTAGAAGAGCGCTACACACACCGCCGCGCTTTCCGACGGAAGACCTCCACATAGCGGCAGACATCGAAAAACTAAACACGCGATTCCGTACCCTGGCGGAGCAGTTTTACGCCAACGCGGAAAGGTCGCCAAACGACTTAATAAACTCACTTGGTCGGTACAACAACGTACCAGACCGATACAAGAGACCAAAAGCAATACTCCTCGCATAATAATAAAAAAAAAATAATAATAATAAAAACAAACCCGTTACTAATAGTGACAGAAAAGAAACCAGAATACTCTAAAGAATAGAACAATCAAAAGACAAGAACATCCAAATACTCCACCAAAAATTGAAGGAAATGTCCGAGTGGGACAACAACCTTCACAGAAAACAACCTCTGAAGACAGAGGAAGAAATTAGAGTGAGCTGCTGCTGCTGCGCCGGCACGCACTCCGCTGCTCGACTCGCTGCCGCTCGCACCGGTCGTTTTCGTTTCCGTTTCGTGTGCACCGTCGCTAGCCCATCGCCATGTCCGGACGCGGAAAGGGAGGCAAAGTCAAGGGCAAGTCAAAGTCCCGCTCAAGCAGGGCTGGGCTCCAGTTCCCGGTCGGCAGAATCCACCGCCTCCTGCGCAAGGGAAACTACGCAGAGCGCGTCGGCGCCGGGGCGCCCGTCTACCTCGCCGCCGTCATGGAGTACCTCGCGGCTGAGGTGCTCGAGCTGGCCGGAAACGCGGCCCGCGACAACAAGAAGACGCGCATCATCCCGCGCCACCTGCAGCTTGCCATCCGCAACGACGAGGAGCTCAACAAGCTCCTGTCGGGCGTCACCATCGCACAGGGTGGTGTCCTGCCCAACATCCAGGCCGTCCTGCTGCCAAAGAAGACCGAGAAGAAGGCCTAAAGGAGGCCAGGCAATCGCAGCCGCCGCGTGCTCCCCTGCACGCAACGCGCTTTGCCGGCTCGGCCCACAACAATCGGCCCTTTTCAGGGCCACCACACAAACCTACGTCCAAAGCAAAATTTCAGTCGTCCTCGCCGCACCTTGTTTTGTTTTTTAACTTTGCACTTTCACAGCACAGCCGCCGCCGGCGCACGTCCGCCATCTTGTCGTCCACACAGCCCGTGTGGCCCAACACACACACACACACACATTTTGCACGGTCGCAGTCGCCTTCCAAACGACAACGGCAGCAATAATGACCATTGTTAAAGGGAGGCGTGTCGACACACCGCCCTCCACTCCCGCGCGCAACGGCCGTCGACACGAACGAAACAGCTGATCCGGCCGCCTTGCCTCGGAAACCCCAACGCCGCCGCAAACACACAGAGCCAAACCACGCAAGCAAATAATCACCGCCTCTCGCACAACAACACACAGCCCGCCATCTCCGTCGCGATCGATACAAAGACACACAAACGAAGCAGCTCCACACACAGCCAGCCACATGACACGTTTCCTTTCCTTCTCCCCTCCCAGTCACATCACGTCGCTCACAAACGGAAAGAAAGAAACAAAGAAAGAAAGAGAGAGAGAAACAAACAAACAACACAGCGCACACACGCAGCAACAACACAGACTCTTTCGCACTTTTCAACTTCCGAACAGTGTGGTGGCCCTGAAAAGGGCCGTTTTCTAGTCTCTCCCACCCACAAGCACGGCCGCGGGAAGGCCAGCGCCCGCTGCGACGCAGCCTAACCGCCGAAACCGTACAGGGTGCGCCCCTGCCTCTTCAGGGCGTACACCACGTCCATGGCCGTCACAGTCTTGCGCTTGGCGTGCTCAGTGTACGTCACCGCGTCGCGGATCACGTTCTCCAGGAACACCTTCAGCACCCCGCGGGTCTCCTCGTAGATCAGACCAGAGATGCGCTTCACGCCGCCCCTGCGAGCCAGGCGGCGGATGGCGGGCTTCGTGATGCCCTGGATGTTGTCGCGCAACACCTTGCGGTGCCGCTTGGCGCCACCCTTGCCGAGCCCCTTTCCTCCCTTGCCGCGGCCTGTCATCCTTCCTTCCTCGGGCAAAGCAAAACGTGCACAAACAGCAGCTGCAGCGGCTGGAGAGTCGGCTACGGTCTGCGCCCAGCGCGCCCGCCGCCCCCCTATATAGACTCTGGCCCGCCCTCCCCCCACCACGCGCAACCGAGGGCATATAAGCGCAGCACGGAGGCGCGCGGGCCCGTTGTCAAGGCAGCACCGGACGCCGCGCCGCACCTAACCTCCACGCACGCCGCTCCGCTACCGCTACCGCCATGGCCCGCACAAAGCAAACGGCCCGCAAGTCCACCGGCGGAAAGGCGCCGCGCAAACAGCTCGCCACCAAGGCGGCGAGGAAGAGCGCGCCCGCCACCGGAGGCGTCAAGAAGCCCCACCGCTACAGGCCGGGCACCGTCGCCCTGCGAGAAATCAGGCGCTACCAGAAGAGCACAGAGCTGCTCATCCGCAAGCTGCCATTCCAGCGCCTAGTGCGCGAGATCGCCCAGGACTTCAAGACCGACCTGCGCTTCCAGAGCTCCGCAGTCATGGCCCTGCAGGAGGCCAGCGAGGCCTACCTCGTCGGCCTCTTCGAAGACACCAACCTGTGCGCAATCCACGCCAAGCGCGTCACCATCATGCCCAAGGACATCCAGCTCGCGCGCCGCATCCGCGGCGAGCGCGCCTAAACCGCGCCGCGGCACCGCACCGCACAAACAAAAACGGCCCTTTTCAGGGCCACTAACATCTCTCCGTCGCGAGCAACCTTTGTCGGTCGCCTGCCTCTCGCCCCGCAACCCAAAAACAAAAACCACCACTTCCCGTCCGTCCGCCACACCCGCTCACTCTGCCTGCCTGCTAGCAGCGCGCAACAATCACACATCATCCCTCCCCGGCGCACAATACCCAACGGCCGACGTCACACCGCACGGGTGGCTGGCCGGCCGCCGCTTTCGTTTCGAAAACAAAAACAAAAACACCCGCACTCCACTCCGACGGCCAACGGCCAGGCAGGCGCGCTCGCTCGCTCTACACGCCACCGAAATCCCCCGCCGACTCCTTCCCACATCTCAACGTGCCCCCCGTTGCAAAACATAACACACACAAAGGAACAAAACAAAGACCAGACACGACTCGACAAGACGACAGACATCCGAGAAGAACGAACGCAGGCAAGCCAACCAACGTATTCAAACAAAACAACAACGTGACAGAAAACCAACCGTCGGCCGCCGCCACAAACACGGCGACAATCAACCACGACAACAACAACAACACCGCTTACCGCTACCGCCGCCCACACCCGCCACCGACCCCCGCAATCCAACCACCGCGGCACGCAAACAGCATCCCCACGGGCATACAGACAGACCCCCACACCAAACGCAACACGACAATCAAAACCTTCCCCGACGTGCTTTGATGGCCCTGAGAAGGGCCGTTTTGGGCCGCGCGTCTCTTGCGCGCCACTAGACGACGACGGGGGGTGGGGACGACGGAGCCAAGCGCCAAACCCTTCCTTTCCCATCTCTTTCTCCTCTACTCTACTTCTTCTTCTTGGGCGAAGCCTTCGCCTTAGACGGCGTCGTCGCCTTCTTCGGGCGCGGCGCCTTCGGCTTCTTCGTCGGAACCTTGGCGGCCTTCTTCGCCTTCGACGGCGACTTGGCCTTGGCCGGCTTGGCCGCAGCCGCCTTCTTCGCACCCGCGGGAGCGGCCGACGCCGCAGACGCCTTCTTGGCGGCGCCCGCCTTCCGACCGGTCGCCGCCTTCACGCCACCAGCCTTCTTTGCGCCGGCCGCACGGGCGCCCTTCTTCTCCTTGCTGGCCGGAGCGGCGCGCTTCTTCTTGGCACCGCCAGCACGAGCCTTGCCGCCCTCGGCCGCCCCCCCGCCGCCGCCGGCGCCGGCAAGCTTGAACGAGCCGGACGCGCCCTTCCCCTTCGTCTGCACCAGCTCGCCCGCCACGACGGCCGACTTGAGGTACTTCTTGATAAACGGCGCCAGCTTCTCCGCGTCCAGCTTGTAGTGCGCGGCTATGTACTTCTTGATCGCCTGCAGCGACGACCCGCCGCGCTCCTTCAGACTCTTGATGGCGGCCGTCACCATCTCAGAGGTGCGCGGGTGCGCAGGCTTGGCGCGCGGCTTCTTCGCAGACGACGCAGACTTGGCCTTCTTCGTAGTGCCGGTGGCGGCGGGTGCCGCAGCAGTCTCGTTCGTAGCCGCCTGATCTGCCATTTCGACGACGCGCGTAACACACAGCGAGAGCGAGCGGGACGGCAGGCACGCAAGCACAGCACAGCAGCAGAGCAGAGAATCACAAGGCCCAGCCAGTGTCGCGGGCGGGCGCGGACGGCCGAGAGAGCGGCCGCCACTCTGCGCGCCGCCGCGCCGCGCCTCCCGCGCTTGCTACCGCCCAACGTCCGACAGCCTGTGCGGAGCAGCCCCAAACCTGCGCCACAACCGCCCGCGCCTTTCAAACCACCG
This sequence comes from Schistocerca americana, assembly GCF_021461395.2. Taxonomy (NCBI): domain Eukaryota; kingdom Metazoa; phylum Arthropoda; class Insecta; order Orthoptera; family Acrididae; genus Schistocerca; species Schistocerca americana. The sequence continues at coordinate 149,000 of NW_025726730.1, forward strand.
AGGATGGGGCTACACACAGCCACACCACAGTCGCCAACCAGTCGCCACGGCAGCGCCGCAAACCACGGCCAAACTGCAGCTACCGCGCGCTACAGCCTGGGTCGGCCCGCCGAGAATCGCCGCCCCCGCCCAAATGCCGCCCCCACAGCCCCAGCCGACGACCCGCCACAATGGCCAAACCTTCGGCAAAACTCCCACACCGTCGCCGCGGCAGCCCGGCCAGCGCGGCCGGCGCCACAGCCACACAAGCCGAGGCGTGCGGCGATGACGGCCGTGCAAACGCGCCTCCGCCGCCCCATCGCCTTCCGTCGCCCTCCCGCCGTTTCCCGATCGGCCCGCAGCCGTCGGGCCACATCGCGCGCCGTCCTCCTCCTCTCGCCGGCCAACATTCACAGCCGTTTCTCACCAATTGCCCGCCGCAAACGGACGCCGCCTGCGCAACAGGCGCCGCCGCCCCTCGCCGCTTCCGACCCAACCCCTCGACCGAGGCAAACCGCAATCCGAATCTACAGACCAACCCAATCTGCCGTCAAGCACACACGACAGCCGACCTTACACGTTACGCGTTACACATTACGTTTACACGTCTACGTTAGGTTAGGTTAGGTGGACGTGGGTTAGGTTAAGGGGACTTGGGTTAGGTTAAGCGTCAAACTTAGGTTAAGCATTCAAACACGTCAGGCGTCAGAGGTTAGGTTAGGTTAGGTTACACGTTAGGTTAAGGGGTCAGTGCTAGGTTAAGAAGCGTCAAACGTAGGTTAAAAAAGCGTTCAAACGTGAGGCGTGAGCCGGACAGCTTACCTTACGTAGACGTTAGGGGCTCACAGGCTGAGCTCACCTCGCCACACCACAGGTTAGGTTCGGTTCGGTTCGCTCGGCTCAGCGTAAAGCGCCGAGGTCAGGGTTACGTTCGTTCACCTTCGGGCGCCACACTTTCGGTTGAAAGGTCGCGACGGGACGACGTCGGCACGCACGCCGCAAACGAACAAAAACGTACAGACGACGTCGGAAACCGCCGACAGACGGGGGAGCAGCACGACCACGACCAGACACCGAGCGCGAACGAGACACACGCGAACCACCCCCACCGGCCAAAGGGCACCACACAACAACCCAGAGCACCACGTGTCGACACCAGAGCAACCCGCCGCTCACGCGACATGGCTGGCACCGAAGGGCAACCGCCCGCAACTGCGCTTTCCGCGCCGGCCCGGATGCACGTCGTGCTACAACAACACCACTACCGTACACAGCCGCTGTTCACAACATCACTATCAATGGCGCGCCCGCGGCTCGCCGCCGTCGCAGTCGCAGCCCCAACGCCAGCACTTTTGCACCACCATTCACACGCACCGCAACACAGCTCGCCGACACAGCCGAACAAAACAAACACCACACAACAACAGCAACAACAACGCCGCCGCCTCTACTTGTGCCGGCGACCCACCCCGCCGATGGCGCACCTTTCGCCAGCCGGCAATCGACACACACGCACCCACCCACCGGGGCCCAGTGCAAAAAAAAAAAAAAAAAAAAAAAAAAAAAAAAAAAACACACAAAAACAAAAAAACCAAACAACACAAACGACACGGGAAGCGCACACCGCCACTTCGCGCGCACGCCACCAACCAGTCGTCGTCTCAAAATAACAAACACAAACAAAATAAACTAACAACTAGGGCAACACAAAACAAAAACGCCTCGCACGAACCGAACCGCCCACAAAAAGGACAAGCACACGCACAGCCTCTGCTGACGACCACGACGCAGCGGCACGCTGCTCCTGTCCCGCGCCCCGCGCCCCGCGCCCCACTCGATTCACAACTCACGCGACACCGTCAACGACGGGCTCGCTTCCCGCAACCTACCACCTTTCCGCCACGACGCACAGCCCCAGCCCCACCCGACGACTGCACTTTCACCACCGCCTCCCCCTTCCCCCCCAAAACACACACACACACACACACACACACACACACACACACACACAGCCAGCCAAAAACGCACTCGCGACCCACACATGCACGTGCATCGGCACACGCCAACCAGTCAACGTCGACAACCACACGCAAGGCTCGAAACGAAAACGAAACCGGCGTCCTTCCACGTTGCCATCAAGCTACGCGACACAAGACACAAGGAACCAACACAACAGCCGGCCCCACTAATTCCCACTCTCACGCCGCAAAAAGCACACCGACACCGCCAAACACGCACGCACATTCCCCTTCGCACTGACACCACCGACCGGCTCGCTACCACACACCTCTCGGCAGCCGTTTTCACGCCAATTCGCCACACCGCCCACACAGTCGACAAGCGCCCGCCCTGTACGGCACACGCAACGACGCAGCGCAGCAAAGGGCGCCCGCAACACATACCTCTCCGCCGCCCGACGCGCCAACCGCCACGCCACACCACACCGCACCGCCAGCCACTCGCAAATTGTGCACTGCCACCAGCCACACGTCCAACACGCCGCGCCGCCTCCGGCCACCCGCCAGGGGGCGCTCACGTCCGCGACAACAGCGCGGCCCGCCGGGCCGGGCCGAACCGAACCGAGCCGCCGCTGCTCTGCACTCGGCACGGCCACACCCTGCTGCAGACCGGGCTCGTCCCTCTGTACGCGTCTGCCTGCGCATCAACACAACACGACCTTTTGTTTTTTTTTTTTCTCTCTCTACCGCCATCCCTTCTTCTCGCGTTTTACTCGTTGTTGCAGCAGCGGCGCACACCTACACATCCACAGCCCCAGCCGAGCCGGCCTCACCTCAGGGCCCGCCGCCAGCGTCTCCTCCTCGGGCACAGGTGCGGTGCTGTGGCCGCCCATCCAACCGCATTGCTGGCCGTCCAGCCACCAGGCGTTCCCACTGCCGCGAGCCACGCCGCGCACCGACCCTGCTGCAGAAAACGAAGCATAGCCAGAGACCGACCGATACACAAAGCAAGCCGTCGCCTCGCCTCTTGTCCTTCCTGCCTTCCTTCCGCCCCCGCCCTTCTCACACCACCGCCTCTCCACTTTCGCCCCCCCCTCCTTTTTTTTTTTTTTTTTGTTTTCTTCTTTCTTTCTTTCTTTCTTTGGCCCTCTCTCCTTCCCGCCATGGCGGTTACGGCACCGCGCTGCAGCGGCAGATTTTTTTGCGCCCACACGCCTACTCCTACCACCATTAACCTTGCCCTGCCCTGCCCTGCCCTGCCCTGCCCTGCCCATCAACGTCGCAGTCGAACCGACGCTTGCCAACACACTGCCCACGTTCCTTTCTCTTTTCGGCCTACGCCCATTACGCGCCGCCGCCACAGCACCTTCCCTTCCCACAACACACCGACGTCATCACACGCACCCAAAACAGGGGCCACGACCGTGTTCCTCGCCCACTCCCATCCCGCACGGTACGCACATTCCCAACTACTACCGCGCACCCTCCCTTTCCAATCTGTGTGTCTCTGTGTCTGTGTCCTGTCCGCGCGTGACGCCTCTCAACATCCGCCGTCCCCCGTCCCGTTTTCGCCCCCATGCCGTCGTCGCGCCGCCTCCTCCCCGTCCACCGCCGCCCCTGTCCGCCCCGCACCACACCATACACCGCTGCTTGTCCCGGCCGTTGCCACCAAAGGCGCCGACCGCAAACGCGCCACGCCGCAGCCCCCGTGCGTCTCGCGCTCGCTTGCATCTCCGTGCCGACGCTGCCTCTCTTCCCGCTCGCACTCGACCTCGACAACACAGTCTTTGGCTCCGCCACTGCGTGTTCCGGTGGTACGCACGCTGCAACACGTATGTATTCATTACCAGAGCGATGGCGAGGCATGACAGCATCTCTGTCTGACCAGAGAGTTCTTTATCGCTGCTAGTCGGCGCTTGGACCGCGCCAGACGACAGTAGTGGCACGCACCGGGTCGCCAGGAACAGTTGTTATATATATATTGTAGCGCGAGTCGGGAGAGGTAGTAGTCGGTCGACAGTAGTAGCGGGTGGACGGTTGTACTGAGCGGGCGTCGGCGGCGTGCTCTGCTCGTCTCGCGACTCTGGTCACGGTTCGGGACGATGTATAGTCTATTGTGTTATAATCAAAAGGTGGTGTGACGCTGCATTGCGCAAATCTGATAACGTATGTTCATTGTACTTATTTTGTTCAACAACAAAAGCCCCACTATTACTTTTTTTCTAAAGTAACTTTTGTCTCTTAACGAAAAACATTCACTTTTTAAAGACTACTTCCTATGGCATTTCCCTCCAAGGAGTGCAATTAATTACCAGCCAGCACTCATTCATTGCACACAGCTGTGTAAGGGGTATCTACAATTGAGGAGCGGATATAAATGCAATTTTTTTGTTTTTTTTTGTTTTTTTTTTTTTTTTTTTTTTTTTTGTGTGTGTGTGTGTGTGTTGTAACCTCCCAGCAAAATTTAAAATAATGGACAATGTTATTTACGGATGCTAATGGACATTGCGCTAATTGTAACCTCGCCCACAATGAGAGGTATTGAAAATGGCAACAAAAATGTGAAATTCGCAATCTGACTCAAATATAAAGTCTTCACACAACATTTAAAAAAGTCCGTTCAGTGACAAGAAACTTCAATTAAACCGAAATATCGGTCTTTGGCCCTGTGCAAAACAATCAGAATTAAAGTCTTACCTCCGAATAAATGGATGTCACATTTCTGCTCTGGTTGTTGCGCAGCGCTTGGAGGAACTGCATTGCAAATAATAATATTCTCTTTTTTTGTGATTTTAGTGACATTTTTCTTCAAAGAAGTGGAATGAAATGTGAAGTGCAACGAACTCTTTAGTTCAATAAACAATTAAATGTTTGAAAAATGCTTTTGAAATAAAAATTATTATTGGGGAACTTGTTGGAGAATAATTACAATAAATACAATTTTTCATTATCTAATGATTATATTAATTAACAGTATACCTTATTCACCATCTTGACCAGTGTTGCCGACCGCCTACATCACACAACCGCGCTCGGCTGCTACTACTGACCGACCGCTCTGCATGACGACTATTAGCGTACTGCACGCGACGACTACTGACAGAGTACAGCCCTCAACTACACATAGCTACGGACTCGCAACGACTACTGACTGACTGAGAACCGCTCGCAACACTCGCGCAGTCCAGCGCAAACTCTCTGGTCACAGATGCTACAATGTCTCGCCATCGCTACTATGTTACATACGTGTTTCAGTGTCTTTTTCATTGGGGTAACGATCTTTGGCTCTTTTTATTCTGAATACAGGGCCAAAGGTCAACGCTGCTGCCCTTATACAATTTATCAGGTTTCATTATGTCTGTTGCAATGTTACATACGGTTCACTCTTTCATTAATATTATCGTTGGGTTTGTTTTGTAGGGACGTTAACATTCTGGCACATTTTTATTATCATCGGACTCTCTGCTATTTGTGCAGGGAGGTTATACCTGGGTCCATTTCCATTTTAATATTGATAGACTTTTTGTTTTCTCGTTGTTTTTCCTTCTTTTTTTTTTGTTTTGTTTTTCCCGCTCTCACCACCACCGCCGCATCACGCCTTCCGTTTTCTTGGTTTCTTTTCTGTTCTTCAACTGCTTCAACATCACCGCGCCCCATTTCCACACCACAGCCATCAGCCTCCAAGACGGGCGGGCGCAGTGTGCCATTTCCGGCGCACAAGCACACCCGTACGGTACTCTCCTCGCCCCCACGCCACCAACAACACAGCGACCACGCGGCTTTCAGGCATGGCACGGCACCGGCGAAATGCGCCGCCCCCGCCCCTCCGCGCATCCGTCCGTCTCGCCACGTTCACTGACAGCCGCGTCTGCGGCTACACCACGACAACCACAACACAACACCGCTCCCCTCCCTGGCAACTCACATTGTTTTTCTCCTCCTCTTTTGCACAAACCACAACGCCGAGCACAGGCGCAAGCCACCCACACCGCGCCCCTCCCCGTCCCGTCTTTGGCCGCCGCTCCTCGTTTGCCCCCTCCCATCTCCCGAAATGCCATGCCAGCAGCGTTACGCATGCCCCTCCCCTGTCCACACAACACTACCGCCTAACGAACAGCCTTCCGGGCCACATGCAGGGCACGCCCACCTCCAAACACTGCCAATTCACGGACGCACGCACACACACACTCACTTTCTCGACACCTTTCTGTACGGAGGGTGCGTCATCTCGACCGTGACAGAGTGACGGCAACTATCGACGATCCATTTCCCCCCAATGGTAAAACATGTCCACTAACACCTACATACATCATTCACGTACACAGACAATAGCATACACACAATGGGAGGGCACACGAACATGGACGGCACGGCACTGTCATACACTCTTCCTCAGAACCATATCAACAAACGTTACGTACATCCGGGAAAGCGAAAGCGAAAGCAAAAGCAAAGGCAAAGCCCAATGCAGCCGTCAAAGGTAACGTTCACCACGGCAGACACTTGCAGCCGCGCCGCCGTTAAACGCATTTCAGTGCGGCTCCAATACGCCTCCGACACGGGAACGTTCCGTTGCTCTACGAATGCGTTTCTCCCCTTTTTCCCTTCCTCTCTCTTTTGCCCCCCCTCCTTGCACTCTTGCCTCATTCCTCACGTTCTGCCCAGACATTCGACCGATCAAAGTCAACCTTTCGTTACCGTTCTCAGCGCGACGGTGTACAACAGTATGACGGGTGTGCCCAAGACTTCGGTTCAGTTGCGTGACGCCCGTCTATCGCGCCGATCGACAGTTACTCAGGGGGCGACGGATCGGACCACGTCACCGACACACAAAACACTTTCAAACAAACAAATACGCACCGGATGGACACAGACAAACACGTGTACAGACATTCGCCAAACAAACGACCGCCGCCGCCGCCGCCGCCGCCGCCGTCGTCGTCTAGCGTCGCGCTTACTGTACTGCACTGGACACGCGTGCATCTTGAATGACGACATCGGTGTGCGTGCGTCGTACGCAATCAGTCAGACACGGCTATCAAACATCAGAGTCGAATGGTACATCATCGTGCGTGTTCGCCGTACACGTACAGTACAATACAACAACAATGCGTCTTAATGGCACGTTCATTTCAACGTCACTCACACACCTCCACGCTGCAGTTACGTCGCACCATTGTCAAACTCGGCGTACAGCAAAGGGAATAGTGGGCGGCAAAAAAAAAAAAAAACAACCAAACAAAAACATTTCACATTTCACCCTCGCCATGTATGATGTGCAAAAAAACAAACCCGCAAACGGCCGTCGTTACGGTGACACAAAAGTCGCCGATCGCACAGTCCCCCCTCGCAGACGGGTAACACACACACACACACCAACAACACCAATGGGTCAAAAACCACGCCAACGAGGCGTGCCACCATTCCACGCCACGGCGACCAACCTCGTGGCCGTACCCCGCGCAACACGCTTTGACGCGCCCCCCCACCCACAATCAAAATGCACACATACATCACAGCCGTCCACACAAACAACAACAACAATTCCGCCCTTCCCGCAAAAGGCAAGTTGGTGGCCCTGAAAAGGGCCGTTTTGCCGCTCTCGCAACGGAGGAGCCTTCTCCATCCTTCCTTCCATTCCAGAGCCACCTCCTTACTTGGAGCTCGTGTACTTGGTCACCGCCTTCGTGCCCTCGCTCACGGCGTGCTTGGCCAGCTCGCCAGGCAGCAACAGCCGCACAGCGGTCTGGATCTCGCGGGACGTGATGGTCGAGCGCTTGTTGTAGTGCGCCAGCCGAGAAGCCTCGGCCGCAATGCGCTCGAAAATGTCGTTCACGAAGCTGTTCATGATGCTCATCGCCTTCGACGAGATGCCCGTGTCAGGGTGCACCTGCTTCAGCACCTTGTAGATGTAGATGGCATAGCTCTCCTTCCTCTTGCGCTTCTTCTTCTTGTCGCCCTTCGAAATGTTCTTCTGCGCCTTGCTGCCGCAGAGACTAGCTCTGCTCCCCCCCAAGAGTAGGGAAATTGCACGTCAGGGCCTGGTCAACGGCCAGATACCCGCGCGTGTTAGAACTGTTAGGGTCGGACTGTTCTGCCTGATACCTAACGGTGCCAACCGAAAGCAGACACCGACACCCCCTGGCAGCCATCCTTCCGAGTCTGGACATGGACACCCCAGTGAAACTCACGATTATAGAGAAAGAAAATTCCCCTGGCTGCTACGAGGTCAACAGGACGGACCTAACGGGCAGCCAGGGCGGGATGAGCCCGAGCTCGCGATTGCTGTTGCTCAACGCAATCGCGGGTCTCACCGGTAGGGACAGACGTAAATATGAGAAGAAGCTCGAAAGAGCGTGGAAAGAACCACCGATATTGCCCAAGGGTGACAGAACACCACCAAGTGCCCGTCTAATCAAGGCGAAGTCAAAGAAGTCACCGAAACGCAACAAAGTCAAACCAGGGTCACCGGTAAAGAAGCGAAAGACCACCTCGCGTAAAACCGTCGCTGCGCGGCGGCCGGAAGTGGCGGACGCGGCCGGGTCGGCCGCGCCTGAGCCGACCGCGCCTGCCAACACAAAGGCCGACCGGGCCACGTGCAGCGGCGGCCAGCAGGGCCAGGTAGCAGCGGAACAAAGCGCCTGCGCTGTGACGGCTAGCGCGCCCCCCGAGGCGGCCGGGCGGCTGCGCCCCGAGGTGAATGCGCAAAAGCACGAAGGCGCGGAGGCGGGTGCGCGCGGGCGGCGGAAGGAAACCGATACCGCCGGCGCGGGCTCGCCACCGCGGGGGAATGCCGGAGCGGAGGAACCTCGGAGCGTTGCTGGGGTGTGCGCTGAGGGGAGCGAGCGATGCGGAAGCAGCGCAGAGATCGCCACGCAGGAAATTGACGACGAGGGATTCCAGCTGGCACGTAAAACCGCCAGACGATCCCCCGTCTTAGACACACCAGCCCCAATACACACCGCCAACAGATTCGACGCGGTGGGAGAATCTGCGCAAAATGCACCGCCAGAAGCAGATGACACTGAGGGAAACGAACAACACAAATCCCTCAGAATCCCGCCCATAGTCGTGCAGTTCGAAAATGACTATAAAGCACTGTACGATGTCATCACGAACACGGTAGGGCAAGACAGATTCACCGCCAAAACAACTGGCGGTGACAAAGTTAAGATCACTCTTAGAAACGTCGACGACTACAAGGCAGTGAGGAAGGTGCTAGAGGAGCGGAAACTTCATTTCTACACCTTCCCACTAGCAGCGAGAAGGCCGATTAGACTGGTGTTCCGCGGTGTACCACATACCACCGACACTGCGGACATCAAACAGTTCCTTCAGGAGGAAGGTTTCGAGGTTAGTTCGGTGGTGTTGACGCGACCGAACCGACCCTGGCCCCTTCATACGGTCACCCTCCCAGACTCTGCCCAAAACCGAAAGATCTGGGAGGTCAAAAGGATACTGGCGCTAACGGTCACTCCCGAGAAGCTCAAAAAGAGATCGGGACCAGGCCGCTGCTATAACTGCCAGGCCCTAGGACACATCGCGCGAGACTGCACGATGCCAGTGGTGTGCGTCAGATGCACTGAACACCACACTTACGAGCAGTGCAAACTGCCAAGGGGGGAGGGAAAAGAAAAGTGCGCCAATTGCAGGGGAGCGCACCCAGCCAGCTACTTAGGATGTCCTGAGTACAGAGCTGCAAGGGACAGGCAGAGGGGCAAAGCTATCAATAAAACCCCGAATCACAATAGGAGCATGCCAGCACCCAGGCCACCCCCCCCACCACCCCAGAGAAGAAACCAGGACACAGTAAGAACACAGGTCTTCGCATCTACCAAATATTCCCGAGCACTTACCGGTGACCCACCCGACCCGCCGAACCACCTACCACCACCACCACACACCAGTAAACAGGTTCCTCAAGCTGATGGAAGCCCTAGGGAAGTCAGTCCACCACGCCATCCACAAACCAGTCCGCGAGAAGCAGTCGAGTCTGCTGCAATCCAGCAACTCGCGTCGTCCATCCGACTGCTACAGGCACAGATGACCCAGCTAGTGGGCATTCTAGCAACATTGACGCAGCTCCCCGCCGACCTCAGATCGGCAGCACAGCAGTCGCCTGTAGCAGCGACAGCCACAGGAAAAATTGTCCCCCACCATGGATAGGAGACCTAATATACAAGGTCTCAAAATATGCGCGTTTAACGCAGACAACCTTACTCGCCAACCCACGGAGTTTAGAGAATTCATACAGGAAGAAAAAGTTGACATATGCCTAGTGGGAGAAACATTCCTCAAACCAGGACTAAGAGTTTCTGTACCAAACTACATTTGTTACAGAAACGACCGACCCACTCACGGAGGCGGGGTAGCGGTCTATGTCAAAAAAGGTATCAGACACCATCAAATATACCCCCCCAATACAGCAGAAATAGAAACAGCGGCAATCGAAGTGGCTACAGTAACTGGCCCCCTAACAGTCGTTGCAGTGTATCGCCCCCCTTCCCAAAGACTAGAAGAGGACGACATAGCTGCACTAAGTCGCATTAGAGGCAAACTACTAATAGCAGGGGACCTAAATGCCAAGCACGCGGACTGGAACTCGAGACGCCGAAATCAAGCTGGTCAACAACTGCAACGACTCGCGCGCACACACCAGTTACAAATATGGGGCCCAGAGGAACCGACACACTTCCCAAAGAACGGAGGAAGACCGGACGTCCTCGACATAGCCATCACAAAGAATCTGGTGGGCTTTGTATCCGCGACATCGGTAAACAGAATGTCGTCGGACCACAATCCCGTGATTTTCGAGGTCGACATGGGAGAATGGCTCTCTAGCCCACAACGGCATGCGACATACAAGCGCATCAATAAGGAGCAATTCAGCAATGCAGTAGCAGCTGAACTTGCCCAGACCCCGCCTCCAACTGCAGAGACAGCAGAACAGGCACTAGACGACCTCACAAGAGCGATCCTACAAGCTGCTGAGGGAGCCACACCGCCTCCTGCGGGGCCCCCCCGCTCCAGGCAACTCCCCCCGCACTTGCTTGCGCAAATACGGCACAAAAACAGGATCGCCAAAGAGTGGAAGCTCACCAGAAATAGGGATACACGGAGGCTACTCAATAGGCTACAGAGAGAGCTGAAAGCCGATCTCAATGAGTACCGCAACCAACAATGGTCGGCAAGGCTCTCAGCTCTCAAACTAGACGACAATAGTTTATGGCAAGCCACCAAACAGTACACAAAAAGACGCGCAAAAATGCCACCACTCCATGGCGAACGCGGACTGCAGTTCAGCCCCATCGACAAAGCTAACGCACTAGCCGACGTGTTCGAAAAACAGTTCAGACCAGCAGAAGTACAGGACAGAGAACACGTCGCAACAGTCCGCAGAGAACTGGCCGTGTTCCTGGAAGCAGACGACGAAGATGACTACACGCCACTCTTCAATACTGAAGATGTGGCGCGCTGCATCAAGTCCCTGCCCACCAGGAAAACCCCGGGTCACGACCAGGTCACAAATGAATTGCTGAAACTCCTCCCGCCTCTGGCAATCACCCACCTGACCGATATAGTTAATGAACTGACGCGATCACAAAAATTCCCGGCGCAGTGGAAGCACGCAGAAGTTATTGCGATCGCGAAACCAGGAAAAGACCCGGTGTTCCCGCAACACTATAGACCAATTAGTCTACTGCCTACCCTCAGTAAACTTTACGAGCGCCTCCTACTAACCCCCATACAGGACTATATCACAAGAGAGCAGATTCTGCCGAAATTCCAATTCGGATTTAGGCAAAGACACTCCGCCCCCCAGCAAATCATGAGGGTGGTTGAAGCAGCCACAGACAGCTTCAACCGAAAGGGCTACTGCGGGCTTGTCTTGTTAGACGTAGCAAAAGCCTTCGACTCAGTCTGGCACACCGGGATATTACACAAGATGTACACCCTAGGCTTCCCCGGAAAGATAGTCAAAATCGTTAAAAACTATCTCTCCGGTAGGACTTTCTCAGTCAAGATCGATGGATCCCTGTCGACCAGGAGAAGAATCAGTGCAGGCGTGCCCCAGGGCTCAGTCCTGGGACCCGTCCTCTACAGTGTCTACACTGCTGACATCCCTACGACTCAGCATGTAAACACTGCACAGTACGCAGACGACACTGCATTCTTCTCCTGCTCGACAAACAGGAACCTGGTTACAAGGCGTCTGCAAACCGCCCTAAACAGGACGGAAAACTGGGCAAAGCAGTGGCGCATCTCAATTAACTCTGAGAAAACACAAGCCATGCTGCTCACCAGACGCTATGGGAAACGCCGACCCCCAAGAAGACCATACCAACTGCTGAGATTGCAGGGGCAGAATTTGCCATGGAGAAATTCTGCGAAGTACCTCGGTGTCACACTTGACAGACGCCTGACATGGAAGTGCCACATAGAGGAGCTTCGCAGAAAGGCTCACGCCAGGATGCAGATTCTGTACCCTGTCTTGAACAGCACCAGTTCCCTCGACCCCGCAACAGGAGTAGCGATCTATCGAAGTCTAATTCGACCGATACTGGAATATGCGTGCCCTGTATGGGGCTACGCAGCCAGATCGACGATAGATCGCTTACAAAAGACTCAAAACAGAGCGTTAAGACGAGCCCTACACGTCCCCACGCGCTTCCCCACGGCAGATTTGCACGAAGCCGCAGACATAGAGCCAATCACCACAAGATTCCGCGCCCTGGCAGAAGTGTTCTACGCCACGGCGCGGAAGTCAGAAAACGAATTAATCAACACCCTTGGGCAATACGAACCCCATAGGCAGAGATATAACAGACCCAAGTCGCTACTCCTGCAGTAGCAGAAAAAGAACAACTAAAGAAAACTCTCAACGAACAGCAACCAACAAAAGCAAAGAAACAAAAACAACACAAAAGAAAAGAGGAGGAAATGTCCTAATGTGACAACAACCTCCACCAGCACACCCTCTAAAGGTAGAGGAATAAAAGAGAGAAGAAGCTAGCTGCGCCGGCACGCACTCCGCTGCTCGACTCGCTGCCGCTCGCACCGGTCGTTTTCGTTTCCGTTTCGTGTGCACCGTCGCTAGCCCATCGCCATGTCCGGACGCGGAAAGGGAGGCAAAGTCAAGGGCAAGTCAAAGTCCCGCTCAAGCAGGGCTGGGCTCCAGTTCCCGGTCGGCAGAATCCACCGCCTCCTGCGCAAGGGAAACTACGCAGAGCGCGTCGGCGCCGGGGCGCCCGTCTACCTCGCCGCCGTCATGGAGTACCTCGCGGCTGAGGTGCTCGAGCTGGCCGGAAACGCGGCCCGCGACAACAAGAAGACGCGCATCATCCCGCGCCACCTGCAGCTTGCCATCCGCAACGACGAGGAGCTCAACAAGCTCCTGTCGGGCGTCACCATCGCACAGGGTGGTGTCCTGCCCAACATCCAGGCCGTCCTGCTGCCAAAGAAGACCGAGAAGAAGGCCTAAAGGAGGCCAGGCAATCGCAGCCGCCGCGTGCTCCCCTGCACGCAACGCGCTTTGCCGGCTCGGCCCACAACAATCGGCCCTTTTCAGGGCCACCACACAAACCTACGTCCAAAGCAAAATTTCAGTCGTCCTCGCCGCACCTTGTTTTGTTTTTTAACTTTGCACTTTCACAGCACAGCCGCCGCCGGCGCACGTCCGCCATCTTGTCGTCCACACAGCCCGTGTGGCCCAACACACACACACACACACATTTTGCACGGTCGCAGTCGCCTTCCAAACGACAACGGCAGCAATAATGACCATTGTTAAAGGGAGGCGTGTCGACACACCGCCCTCCACTCCCGCGCGCAACGGCCGTCGACACGAACGAAACAGCTGATCCGGCCGCCTTGCCTCGGAAACCCCAACGCCGCCGCAAACACACAGAGCCAAACCACGCAAGCAAATAATCACCGCCTCTCGCACAACAACACACAGCCCGCCATCTCCGTCGCGATCGATACAAAGACACACAAACGAAGCAGCTCCACACACAGCCAGCCACATGACACGTTTCCTTTCCTTCTCCCCTCCCAGTCACATCACGTCGCTCACAAACGGAAAGAAAGAAACAAAGAAAGAAAGAGAGAGAGAAACAAACAAACAACACAGCGCACACACGCAGCAACAACACAGACTCTTTCGCACTTTTCAACTTCCGAACAGTGTGGTGGCCCTGAAAAGGGCCGTTTTCTAGTCTCTCCCACCCACAAGCACGGCCGCGGGAAGGCCAGCGCCCGCTGCGACGCAGCCTAACCGCCGAAACCGTACAGGGTGCGCCCCTGCCTCTTCAGGGCGTACACCACGTCCATGGCCGTCACAGTCTTGCGCTTGGCGTGCTCAGTGTACGTCACCGCGTCGCGGATCACGTTCTCCAGGAACACCTTCAGCACCCCGCGGGTCTCCTCGTAGATCAGACCAGAGATGCGCTTCACGCCGCCCCTGCGAGCCAGGCGGCGGATGGCGGGCTTCGTGATGCCCTGGATGTTGTCGCGCAACACCTTGCGGTGCCGCTTGGCGCCACCCTTGCCGAGCCCCTTTCCTCCCTTGCCGCGGCCTGTCATCCTTCCTTCCTCGGGCAAAGCAAAACGTGCACAAACAGCAGCTGCAGCGGCTGGAGAGTCGGCTACGGTCTGCGCCCAGCGCGCCCGCCGCCCCCCTATATAGACTCTGGCCCGCCCTCCCCCCACCACGCGCAACCGAGGGCATATAAGCGCAGCACGGAGGCGCGCGGGCCCATTCCGAGCTGCGATGTCTCTTGCGAATGTTGTGTGTTCTGGAGCTGAGGGTGTGGCGGATCGCCGCCTGGCGGAGCTAGCTTCGTCGGCGGCCCCATCCGGCCCCCCACCTACGACAACCCGGCAACTTGACCCGGACCCTGAGATGGCTCATTCTTTGGATTCTCCGCCTGGACGTACTGTCTCCTCCGCGGGCGGCTTACCGCCGACGCCGTCCTTTTCTGCAGATTCTTCAGGGCGATGTGGTATCGATTCAGAAATCGATACCGCCGCCCTTAGGCGGTTAGATAGGGCACATGGCGCGTCAGGGCCCCCTTCACGTGGGACCAGCCCGCGCGCGCCGAGGCAAAGTCAGGATTTCCTTCGTCCCTCGTCCGCCCTCGACATGCCGGACATTTCTGATGCGGTCAATGTCCCTGAGGAGTCGGACTGCGATTCCCTTGGCTGCTTCATGGATGACAGTGACATCGCGGAGGGCCTGGAGGAACACTTCACCGCTCTCCGTGACGCTGCAGAGGAAGAGGGCCAACAGGTCGACCCTGTCCGGCGTCAGACCGCCCTCTACCCCAACATGACTGCCGCGGCCGCCGACAGCGATACCGGGGGCGGGATGGAGTTCGACGACGACCATCGGCGCCCGGTCGCTGAGCGCCGGAAGCGGCAGTTAGCCTCATCATCGGACTCTGAGGCCCCTCCGCCCGCTGACCGCGGGCACACCAAGAAGAAGAAGGCCGTTATTGACGCGGAGGGCTTCCAGGTGCCGCGCAAAACGGCACCTCGTCGCCAGATCACCACGTCCTTGTCGGACGTGCCCGTCAGCAACGCGTTCGCGGCTATTGATGGTGCCGCGGACGCCCCACCCCCTCCCCCGCCCCCA
Source organism: Schistocerca americana (assembly GCF_021461395.2). Taxonomy (NCBI): domain Eukaryota; kingdom Metazoa; phylum Arthropoda; class Insecta; order Orthoptera; family Acrididae; genus Schistocerca; species Schistocerca americana. Next base: position 164,573 of record NW_025726730.1, read on the forward strand.
CCACCGTCGGCCACCCCTCCTGCCCCCCCACCCATATCCATCCAACACAAGGGGCCCTTCAAGGTGCTTTTAGATCTCCTCACTACTCACACTGACTTCCCCTTCCGTATAAAATGGGTGGGTAATGATGACTATCGCCTGTTTGTACAGTCCCCCGCTGACCTTGCTAAGTCCCTTATTATCCTAAGCAAGTTCAACGTCGGTTTCTCCACCCCTCCTAAACGGGCCCGCCGCATCAGGGTTGTTGTCAGGGGGCTCCCTATGGAGTATTCTGATGATGACCTGCGGACGGCGCTTGCGTCTTTGAACATTACCCCTACAGTTATATCCCGGATCATCTCCCCTCGAACCCGACGCCCCACCCCTCTCTTTTTCGTCTCCGCTCCTGACACGCCGGAGAACCACCCCCTTCTCACCCTCTCGCTCCTCGATCACGTTAGCGTGACGATGGAGAAGCCGCGCTCCAGGAGGATGACCCTGGTCTGCTACCGCTGCCAGGGATTGGCGCACTTCGCGGGTGACTGCACCCGCGAGGTGCGTTGCGTAAAGTGTGCTGGAGGTCACGCCTCCTCGGAGTGCTCTAAACCCCGAGACGTCCCCCCCACCTGCGCCCGCTGTGGCGGGAATCACACTGGCAGTTATATGGGCTGTCCCAGAATTAAGTCTTTCAAGGCAAGCCAGAAACGGTTTGCAGGGACATCGGCGGCGGCCCGCCCGGGCACCAGTTACTCTGGTGCGCTGGTCGGCTCGGCGTCGCGGGCCCACCCCCACCTTGCGTCTCGTTCCCATCCCGTCCCTCTGGGCTCCTACCCACCCCCGCTCCTCTCCCTCCCCATTGTACCCCCTCCAACAGCCTTCCCTCCCCTCCCCACCCAGCAGGTGTCAAGCACTGCTTCCCCCTCCTCCCAGCGGGTGTCACGCTCCGCTGTTCCTTCCCCATCCCCCCGGCAGGCGTTAAGCACTGCCTCCCCCTCTCCCACCCCGGTACACTCTCAACAGCACCCTGTCCCCACCCCTTCCTCTGTTCCCACCCCCCTTGGTGACCTCATCGCCACTGTTGTTGAGGCACTGACCTCAGCCATTTCCGCCACCTTCACCTCCCTCCTCCAATCCCTCCCACACCAACTTGCCACCGCCCTCTCCCAATCCATGTCCCCCATCGCCCCTCCCGCTCCCATTCCAACCAGTCATGGCTGTTAGACATCACGGATTGACAACCATGATCTGGAATGCCAACGGTCTCCACAAACAACAGGGCGAGTTCCGACAGTTCCTCCTGGATGAGAGGGTTGATGTTTGCCTTGTTGCTGAGACGCACCTCAAACCCGGTGTTTTTGTCCGTGTAGCAAACTACTCCTGCTACCGGACAGACAGGCCCACCGCCTATGGTGGCACGGCGGTGTACGTGCGTAACTCCCTCCGCCACCACCCTATTCCCCTCCCCCCACTTCACACTGTGGAAGCCACTGGCATTGTCGTCCACACGGTGAGGGGTCCCATTACGTTCGTGGCTCTCTACAGGCCACCACGAGGCCTTCTCGAAACACCGGACTATGAAGCATTGCTGTCGCTCGGCAACGACGTCTTCGTTGGCGGTGACTTCAATGCCAAACATGCTGCCTGGAACAGTAGGTTAACCAACACATCAGGTCGTCGACTCCTCCGGGTCGCAGAGCGGCATCATGCCCGCACCATCGGCCCGCACGACCCCACCATTTACCCCTCTGGTGGACGTGCCCCAGATGTCCTAGACATCGCAGTGGTGAAGGGTCTACCCCACCCCATCACTGCAGCCACCCGCATCGCTCTAGCCTCCGATCACCGACCGGTCATCTGTTCCATCGATCTCGCTGGAACCTCGACCGTGCCGAGGGAGGGCCTAGACATCCGCGGTATTGACTGGCAGTCCTACCAGAGACGGGTCGAAGCAGCCCTACCCACACTACCTGCTGCCGATCACACGGACGCAGATCGTACCCTCATCCACCTCACCACTGTTGTGCTAGATGCTGCAACAGCAGCGACCCCTCCCCATCCGCACCGGCCCCCGGATCATCTGCGTCCGCTCCCCCCCCACATCCTTGCTCTCATCACAGAGAAAAACCGGACCACCCGTGAATGGCAGCTCACTCGGAATCCGGCAACCAAGCGCCTCATCAATAGATTACAGCGCCAAATCAAGGCTGCGGTGCAAGACCACCGCAATCAGGCTTGGGAGAACAAAATCTCTGCCATTGACCTGCGTGACCCGTCTGCTTGGCGGCTCACAAAAAGCCTTCTGCGACGAGGGCAACGGATCCCCCCCCTACAGGTCGGCGATGACTTTGTGTCCGAACCAGACGCCAAGGCTAACGCCTTGGCTGATGTCTTCGCGCGCAACTTCACCCCGGTCAATGACCCCATTGACCCCGGCCATATTCGCCTGGTCACGGCACGTCTCCCTCAATTCCTTGCCGTCCAGGACCCTGAGGATGAAATCACCCCCATTAACGAAGAGGAGGTTGCACTGCAATTGCGGTACCTCAAATCCAAGAAAGCTGGCGGCCCCGATAATGTGACGAATGCCCTCCTCAAGCAATTACCCCCAGCTTCTATTCCCATCCTGACGGCCACATTCAACAACATCCTCACAACCAGGCAATATCCCTCTGCCTGGAAACACGCTGAAGTGGTCGCCATACCCAAGGCTGGGAAGGATCTTCGTTCCCCTGCCAGCTACCGCCCCATCAGCCTCTTGCCCACCATCTCCAAGGTGTTCGAGAGGCTGTACCTTAAACGACTGCTCATCCACATTGCCCGAGAACGAGTCCTCCCTGATGAGCAGTTTGGCTTCAGGCAGGGCCACGCCACCACTCACCAACTCCTGCGCCTAGTAGAAGAGGCACTGGACGCCATTGAACGTAGGGAGTACTTCGGGGCCATACTCCTCGACGTGTCCAGGGCGTTTGACTCGGTCTGGCACGAAGGGCTGCTCTACAAATTATTCTCCCTTGGCTTCCCAGTGTCCCATGTACGGCTAATAGCCACATACCTGGAAGGTCGCACCTTCCATGTTAGGATCCCTGACGGGAAATCCACGCGACGACGCATCAGGGCAGGAGTACCACAGGGCAGCGTACTTGGGCCGCTACTCTACTCCCTCTTCACAGCTGATCTGCCCTCTGCGCCGAGGGTACATTTAGCTCTCTACGCAGATGACACTGCACTCTTCTCTCGTTCTCGGAGTGCGGCAGTTCTTCAACAGCAGCTCCAGGGGGCTACAGATTCCCTAACCGACTGGGCTAGGACCTGGCGTCTGGCATTTAATCCCTCCAAGACCCAAGCCCTTATCATCTGCCGACGCCGTATTCCCGTTCGGCTCCCTCAGGTGGCGGTCCTTGGTACCCCAGTCCCCTGGACTCGTACTGCAAAGTACTTGGGTGTTACCCTGGACCAACGCCTAACCTGGCGCCCCCACATCGACGAGGTGCGTCGTAAGGCAATGGGGCGGCTATGCCTGCTCTACCCTCTCATCCACCCAACCTCTTCCCTCCCCACGCACCTTGCTGTTAGACTGTACACCTCCCTTGTTCGCCCCATCCTTGAATACGCGGTGGTGGTGTGGGGCAATGCTGCCCCCACCCACCTCCGCCGACTCCAAACCGTCCAGAACCGGGCTCTCCGGCGTGCCCTCCACCTCCCCTTCGACTTCCCAACCCGCGAGCTCCACCTCCTGGCTGAAGTGCCGCTCCTTCGTACCCGCATCCTCTCCGCCGCCCACTCCTTTTACCACAAAACTCGTCACTCTCCTAATCCCTTAATCCTTTCCCTGGGCACCCGTGTTCACCGACTAGCCACCACTTGATGGCCCGACCTTTTATTTCGCCCCCCGTGACCTCGCCTGCACCAGGCCCCTCATCTCATCTCATGCCGACTACCTCCCTCACGTCATAGATTATTCCCCCCCACATGCCATGTCATTCGCTCCCCCAACACGCCTCCCCCTTCCCCCCACACTACCCCCAATGTTGGCCTAATCATGATAGGCCCTTCTTTTTTCCACTTCTTCAACTGTCACCCTCTGACTTCTTTCTCTTTCCCCCTCCCCCCAATTCGCCATGTCAAGAATGCTTGCCGCCGCCATCGCGTCGCCGCTACGAAGCAGAAGAGGCCAGGATAATGGCCGTTCGCTTTCACTCACTCTCACTATTCCTCCTTCTGTCCTTTCTTCTGTAACTAATCGTAATTCCCGGCCAGTCAATTGGGCCGTTCGTTTTCCTTTTCTCTCACTGTCTCTCTTACTATCCTTTCCTCTTTCTTTTAATAAAAAAAAAAAAAAAAAAAAAAAAATAAAAAAAAAAAAAAAAAAAAAAAAAAAAAAAAAAATATTGCACATAGAATCAAGCAGAACAATAACGCCATGAAATTTCGATAGCCACACCGTCATGCCAGAAGGTGAAGCGCCTTGTTGCGCTAGTACTTCGCCCTCAGTCGAGGATATCTTCCTCAGTCCATTGTGCAGGTGCAGGCGCGCGCGGGCCCGTTGTCAAGGCAGCACCGGACGCCGCGCCGCACCTAACCTCCACGCACGCCGCTCCGCTACCGCTACCGCCATGGCCCGCACAAAGCAAACGGCCCGCAAGTCCACCGGCGGAAAGGCGCCGCGCAAACAGCTCGCCACCAAGGCGGCGAGGAAGAGCGCGCCCGCCACCGGAGGCGTCAAGAAGCCCCACCGCTACAGGCCGGGCACCGTCGCCCTGCGAGAAATCAGGCGCTACCAGAAGAGCACAGAGCTGCTCATCCGCAAGCTGCCATTCCAGCGCCTAGTGCGCGAGATCGCCCAGGACTTCAAGACCGACCTGCGCTTCCAGAGCTCCGCAGTCATGGCCCTGCAGGAGGCCAGCGAGGCCTACCTCGTCGGCCTCTTCGAAGACACCAACCTGTGCGCAATCCACGCCAAGCGCGTCACCATCATGCCCAAGGACATCCAGCTCGCGCGCCGCATCCGCGGCGAGCGCGCCTAAACCGCGCCGCGGCACCGCACCGCACAAACAAAAACGGCCCTTTTCAGGGCCACTAACATCTCTCCGTCGCGAGCAACCTTTGTCGGTCGCCTGCCTCTCGCCCCGCAACCCAAAAACAAAAACCACCACTTCCCGTCCGTCCGCCACACCCGCTCACTCTGCCTGCCTGCTAGCAGCGCGCAACAATCACACATCATCCCTCCCCGGCGCACAATACCCAACGGCCGACGTCACACCGCACGGGTGGCTGGCCGGCCGCCGCTTTCGTTTCGAAAACAAAAACAAAAACACCCGCACTCCACTCCGACGGCCAACGGCCAGGCAGGCGCGCTCGCTCGCTCTACACGCCACCGAAATCCCCCGCCGACTCCTTCCCACATCTCAACGTGCCCCCCGTTGCAAAACATAACACACACAAAGGAACAAAACAAAGACCAGACACGACTCGACAAGACGACAGACATCCGAGAAGAACGAACGCAGGCAAGCCAACCAACGTATTCAAACAAAACAACAACGTGACAGAAAACCAACCGTCGGCCGCCGCCACAAACACGGCGACAATCAACCACGACAACAACAACAACACCGCTTACCGCTACCGCCGCCCACACCCGCCACCGACCCCCGCAATCCAACCACCGCGGCACGCAAACAGCATCCCCACGGGCATACAGACAGACCCCCACACCAAACGCAACACGACAATCAAAACCTTCCCCGACGTGCTTTGATGGCCCTGAGAAGGGCCGTTTTGGGCCGCGCGTCTCTTGCGCGCCACTAGACGACGACGGGGGGTGGGGACGACGGAGCCAAGCGCCAAACCCTTCCTTTCCCATCTCTTTCTCCTCTACTCTACTTCTTCTTCTTGGGCGAAGCCTTCGCCTTAGACGGCGTCGTCGCCTTCTTCGGGCGCGGCGCCTTCGGCTTCTTCGTCGGAACCTTGGCGGCCTTCTTCGCCTTCGACGGCGACTTGGCCTTGGCCGGCTTGGCCGCAGCCGCCTTCTTCGCACCCGCGGGAGCGGCCGACGCCGCAGACGCCTTCTTGGCGGCGCCCGCCTTCCGACCGGTCGCCGCCTTCACGCCACCAGCCTTCTTTGCGCCGGCCGCACGGGCGCCCTTCTTCTCCTTGCTGGCCGGAGCGGCGCGCTTCTTCTTGGCACCGCCAGCACGAGCCTTGCCGCCCTCGGCCGCCCCCCCGCCGCCGCCGGCGCCGGCAAGCTTGAACGAGCCGGACGCGCCCTTCCCCTTCGTCTGCACCAGCTCGCCCGCCACGACGGCCGACTTGAGGTACTTCTTGATAAACGGCGCCAGCTTCTCCGCGTCCAGCTTGTAGTGCGCGGCTATGTACTTCTTGATCGCCTGCAGCGACGACCCGCCGCGCTCCTTCAGACTCTTGATGGCGGCCGTCACCATCTCAGAGGTGCGCGGGTGCGCAGGCTTGGCGCGCGGCTTCTTCGCAGACGACGCAGACTTGGCCTTCTTCGTAGTGCCGGTGGCGGCGGGTGCCGCAGCAGTCTCGTTCGTAGCCGCCTGATCTGCCATTTCGACGACGCGCGTAACACACAGCGAGAGCGAGCGGGACGGCAGGCACGCAAGCACAGCACAGCAGCAGAGCAGAGAATCACAAGGCCCAGCCAGTGTCGCGGGCGGGCGCGGACGGCCGAGAGAGCGGCCGCCACTCTGCGCGCCGCCGCGCCGCGCCTCCCGCGCTTGCTACCGCCCAACGTCCGACAGCCTGTGCGGAGCAGCCCCAAACCTGCGCCACAACCGCCCGCGCCTTTCAAACCACCGAGGATGGGGCTACACACAGCCACACCACAGTCGCCAACCAGTCGCCACGGCAGCGCCGCAAACCACGGCCAAACTGCAGCTACCGCGCGCTACAGCCTGGGTCGGCCCGCCGAGAATCGCCGCCCCCGCCCAAATGCCGCCCCCACAGCCCCAGCCGACGACCCGCCACAATGGCCAAACCTTCGGCAAAACTCCCACACCGTCGCCGCGGCAGCCCGGCCAGCGCGGCCGGCGCCACAGCCACACAAGCCGAGGCGTGCGGCGATGACGGCCGTGCAAACGCGCCTCCGCCGCCCCATCGCCTTCCGTCGCCCTCCCGCCGTTTCCCGATCGGCCCGCAGCCGTCGGGCCACATCGCGCGCCGTCCTCCTCCTCTCGCCGGCCAACATTCACAGCCGTTTCTCACCAATTGCCCGCCGCAAACGGACGCCGCCTGCGCAACAGGCGCCGCCGCCCCTCGCCGCTTCCGACCCAACCCCTCGACCGAGGCAAACCGCAATCCGAATCTACAGACCAACCCAATCTGCCGTCAAGCACACACGACAGCCGACCTTACACGTTACGCGTTACACATTACGTTTACACGTCTACGTTAGGTTAGGTTAGGTGGACGTGGGTTAGGTTAAGGGGACTTGGGTTAGGTTAAGCGTCAAACTTAGGTTAAGCATTCAAACACGTCAGGCGTCAGAGGTTAGGTTAGGTTAGGTTACACGTTAGGTTAAGGGGTCAGTGCTAGGTTAAGAAGCGTCAAACGTAGGTTAAAAAAGCGTTCAAACGTGAGGCGTGAGCCGGACAGCTTACCTTACGTAGACGTTAGGGGCTCACAGGCTGAGCTCACCTCGCCACACCACAGGTTAGGTTCGGTTCGGTTCGCTCGGCTCAGCGTAAAGCGCCGAGGTCAGGGTTACGTTCGTTCACCTTCGGGCGCCACACTTTCGGTTGAAAGGTCGCGACGGGACGACGTCGGCACGCACGCCGCAAACGAACAAAAACGTACAGACGACGTCGGAAACCGCCGACAGACGGGGGAGCAGCACGACCACGACCAGACACCGAGCGCGAACGAGACACACGCGAACCACCCCCACCGGCCAAAGGGCACCACACAACAACCCAGAGCACCACGTGTCGACACCAGAGCAACCCGCCGCTCACGCGACATGGCTGGCACCGAAGGGCAACCGCCCGCAACTGCGCTTTCCGCGCCGGCCCGGATGCACGTCGTGCTACAACAACACCACTACCGTACACAGCCGCTGTTCACAACATCACTATCAATGGCGCGCCCGCGGCTCGCCGCCGTCGCAGTCGCAGCCCCAACGCCAGCACTTTTGCACCACCATTCACACGCACCGCAACACAGCTCGCCGACACAGCCGAACAAAACAAACACCACACAACAACAGCAACAACAACGCCGCCGCCTCTACTTGTGCCGGCGACCCACCCCGCCGATGGCGCACCTTTCGCCAGCCGGCAATCGACACACACGCACCCACCCACCGGGGCCCAGTGCAAAAAAAAAAAAAAAAAAAAAAAAAAAAAAAAAACACACAAAAACAAAAAAACCAAACAACACAAACGACACGGGAAGCGCACACCGCCACTTCGCGCGCACGCCACCAACCAGTCGTCGTCTCAAAATAACAAACACAAACAAAATAAACTAACAACTAGGGCAACACAAAACAAAAACGCCTCGCACGAACCGAACCGCCCACAAAAAGGACAAGCACACGCACAGCCTCTGCTGACGACCACGACGCAGCGGCACGCTGCTCCTGTCCCGCGCCCCGCGCCCCGCGCCCCACTCGATTCACAACTCACGCGACACCGTCAACGACGGGCTCGCTTCCCGCAACCTACCACCTTTCCGCCACGACGCACAGCCCCAGCCCCACCCGACGACTGCACTTTCACCACCGCCTCCCCCTTCCCCCCCAAAACACACACACACACACACACACACACACACACACACACACAGCCAGCCAAAAACGCACTCGCGACCCACACATGCACGTGCATCGGCACACGCCAACCAGTCAACGTCGACAACCACACGCAAGGCTCGAAACGAAAACGAAACCGGCGTCCTTCCACGTTGCCATCAAGCTACGCGACACAAGACACAAGGAACCAACACAACAGCCGGCCCCACTAATTCCCACTCTCACGCCGCAAAAAGCACACCGACACCGCCAAACACGCACGCACATTCCCCTTCGCACTGACACCACCGACCGGCTCGCTACCACACACCTCTCGGCAGCCGTTTTCACGCCAATTCGCCACACCGCCCACACAGTCGACAAGCGCCCGCCCTGTACGGCACACGCAACGACGCAGCGCAGCAAAGGGCGCCCGCAACACATACCTCTCCGCCGCCCGACGCGCCAACCGCCACGCCACACCACACCGCACCGCCAGCCACTCGCAAATTGTGCACTGCCACCAGCCACACGTCCAACACGCCGCGCCGCCTCCGGCCACCCGCCAGGGGGCGCTCACGTCCGCGACAACAGCGCGGCCCGCCGGGCCGGGCCGAACCGAACCGAGCCGCCGCTGCTCTGCACTCGGCACGGCCACACCCTGCTGCAGACCGGGCTCGTCCCTCTGTACGCGTCTGCCTGCGCATCAACACAACACGACCTTTTGTTTTTTTTTTTTCTCTCTCTACCGCCATCCCTTCTTCTCGCGTTTTACTCGTTGTTGCAGCAGCGGCGCACACCTACACATCCACAGCCCCAGCCGAGCCGGCCTCACCTCAGGGCCCGCCGCCAGCGTCTCCTCCTCGGGCACAGGTGCGGTGCTGTGGCCGCCCATCCAACCGCATTGCTGGCCGTCCAGCCACCAGGCGTTCCCACTGCCGCGAGCCACGCCGCGCACCGACCCTGCTGCAGAAAACGAAGCATAGCCAGAGACCGACCGATACACAAAGCAAGCCGTCGCCTCGCCTCTTGTCCTTCCTGCCTTCCTTCCGCCCCCGCCCTTCTCACACCACCGCCTCTCCACTTTCGCCCCCCCCTCCTTTTTTTTTTTTTTTTTTGTTTTCTTCTTTCTTTCTTTCTTTCTTTGGCCCTCTCTCCTTCCCGCCATGGCGGTTACGGCACCGCGCTGCAGCGGCAGATTTTTTTGCGCCCACACGCCTACTCCTACCACCATTAACCTTGCCCTGCCCTGCCCTGCCCTGCCCTGCCCTGCCCATCAACGTCGCAGTCGAACCGACGCTTGCCAACACACTGCCCACGTTCCTTTCTCTTTTCGGCCTACGCCCATTACGCGCCGCCGCCACAGCACCTTCCCTTCCCACAACACACCGACGTCATCACACGCACCCAAAACAGGGGCCACGACCGTGTTCCTCGCCCACTCCCATCCCGCACGGTACGCACATTCCCAACTACTACCGCGCACCCTCCCTTTCCAATCTGTGTGTCTCTGTGTCTGTGTCCTGTCCGCGCGTGACGCCTCTCAACATCCGCCGTCCCCCGTCCCGTTTTCGCCCCCATGCCGTCGTCGCGCCGCCTCCTCCCCGTCCACCGCCGCCCCTGTCCGCCCCGCACCACACCATACACCGCTGCTTGTCCCGGCCGTTGCCACCAAAGGCGCCGACCGCAAACGCGCCACGCCGCAGCCCCCGTGCGTCTCGCGCTCGCTTGCATCTCCGTGCCGACGCTGCCTCTCTTCCCGCTCGCACTCGACCTCGACAACACAGTCTTTGGCTCCGCCACTGCGTGTTCCGGTGGTACGCACGCTGCAACACGTATGTATTCATTACCAGAGCGATGGCGAGGCATGACAGCATCTCTGTCTGACCAGAGAGTTCTTTATCGCTGCTAGTCGGCGCTTGGACCGCGCCAGACGACAGTAGTGGCACGCACCGGGTCGCCAGGAACAGTTGTTATATATATATTGTAGCGCGAGTCGGGAGAGGTAGTAGTCGGTCGACAGTAGTAGCGGGTGGACGGTTGTACTGAGCGGGCGTCGGCGGCGTGCTCTGCTCGTCTCGCGACTCTGGTCACGGTTCGGGACGATGTATAGTCTATTGTGTTATAATCAAAAGGTGGTGTGACGCTGCATTGCGCAAATCTGATAACGTATGTTCATTGTACTTATTTTGTTCAACAACAAAAGCCCCACTATTACTTTTTTTCTAAAGTAACTTTTGTCTCTTAACGAAAAACATTCACTTTTTAAAGACTACTTCCTATGGCATTTCCCTCCAAGGAGTGCAATTAATTACCAGCCAGCACTCATTCATTGCACACAGCTGTGTAAGGGGTATCTACAATTGAGGAGCGGATATAAATGCAATTTTTTTGTTTTCTTTTTTTTTTTTTTTTTTTTTGTGTGTGTGTGTGTGTGTTGTAACCTCCCAGCAAAATTTAAAATAATGGACAATGTTATTTACGGATGCTAATGGACATTGCGCTAATTGTAACCTCGCCCACAATGAGAGGTATTGAAAATGGCAACAAAAATGTGAAATTCGCAATCTGACTCAAATATAAAGTCTTCACACAACATTTAAAAAAGTCCGTTCAGTGACAAGAAACTTCAATTAAACCGAAATATCGGTCTTTGGCCCTGTGCAAAACAATCAGAATTAAAGTCTTACCTCCGAATAAATGGATGTCACATTTCTGCTCTGGTTGTTGCGCAGCGCTTGGAGGAACTGCATTGCAAATAATAATATTCTCTTTTTTTGTGATTTTAGTGACATTTTTCTTCAAAGAAGTGGAATGAAATGTGAAGTGCAACGAACTCTTTAGTTCAATAAACAATTAAATGTTTGAAAAATGCTTTTGAAATAAAAATTATTATTGGGGAACTTGTTGGAGAATAATTACAATAAATACAATTTTTCATTATCTAATGATTATATTAATTAACAGTATACCTTATTCACCATCTTGACCAGTGTTGCCGACCGCCTACATCACACAACCGCGCTCGGCTGCTACTACTGACCGACCGCTCTGCATGACGACTATTAGCGTACTGCACGCGACGACTACTGACAGAGTACAGCCCTCAACTACACATAGCTACGGACTCGCAACGACTACTGACTGACTGAGAACCGCTCGCAACACTCGCGCAGTCCAGCGCAAACTCTCTGGTCACAGATGCTACAATGTCTCGCCATCGCTACTATGTTACATACGTGTTTCAGTGTCTTTTTCATTGGGGTAACGATCTTTGGCTCTTTTTATTCTGAATACAGGGCCAAAGGTCAACGCTGCTGCCCTTATACAATTTATCAGGTTTCATTATGTCTGTTGCAATGTTACATACGGTTCACTCTTTCATTAATATTATCGTTGGGTTTGTTTTGTAGGGACGTTAACATTCTGGCACATTTTTATTATCATCGGACTCTCTGCTATTTGTGCAGGGAGGTTATACCTGGGTCCATTTCCATTTTAATATTGATAGACTTTTTGTTTTCTCGTTGTTTTTCCTTCTTTTTTTTTTGTTTTGTTTTTCCCGCTCTCACCACCACCGCCGCATCACGCCTTCCGTTTTCTTGGTTTCTTTTCTGTTCTTCAACTGCTTCAACATCACCGCGCCCCATTTCCACACCACAGCCATCAGCCTCCAAGACGGGCGGGCGCAGTGTGCCATTTCCGGCGCACAAGCACACCCGTACGGTACTCTCCTCGCCCCCACGCCACCAACAACACAGCGACCACGCGGCTTTCAGGCATGGCACGGCACCGGCGAAATGCGCCGCCCCCGCCCCTCCGCGCATCCGTCCGTCTCGCCACGTTCACTGACAGCCGCGTCTGCGGCTACACCACGACAACCACAACACAACACCGCTCCCCTCCCTGGCAACTCACATTGTTTTTCTCCTCCTCTTTTGCACAAACCACAACGCCGAGCACAGGCGCAAGCCACCCACACCGCGCCCCTCCCCGTCCCGTCTTTGGCCGCCGCTCCTCGTTTGCCCCCTCCCATCTCCCGAAATGCCATGCCAGCAGCGTTACGCATGCCCCTCCCCTGTCCACACAACACTACCGCCTAACGAACAGCCTTCCGGGCCACATGCAGGGCACGCCCACCTCCAAACACTGCCAATTCACGGACGCACGCACACACACACTCACTTTCTCGACACCTTTCTGTACGGAGGGTGCGTCATCTCGACCGTGACAGAGTGACGGCAACTATCGACGATCCATTTCCCCCCAATGGTAAAACATGTCCACTAACACCTACATACATCATTCACGTACACAGACAATAGCATACACACAATGGGAGGGCACACGAACATGGACGGCACGGCACTGTCATACACTCTTCCTCAGAACCATATCAACAAACGTTACGTACATCCGGGAAAGCGAAAGCGAAAGCAAAAGCAAAGGCAAAGCCCAATGCAGCCGTCAAAGGTAACGTTCACCACGGCAGACACTTGCAGCCGCGCCGCCGTTAAACGCATTTCAGTGCGGCTCCAATACGCCTCCGACACGGGAACGTTCCGTTGCTCTACGAATGCGTTTCTCCCCTTTTTCCCTTCCTCTCTCTTTTGCCCCCCCTCCTTGCACTCTTGCCTCATTCCTCACGTTCTGCCCAGACATTCGACCGATCAAAGTCAACCTTTCGTTACCGTTCTCAGCGCGACGGTGTACAACAGTATGACGAGTGTGCCCAAGACTTCGGTTCAGTTGCGTGACGCCCGTCTATCGCGCCGATCGACAGTTACTCAGGGGGCGACGGATCGGACCACGTCACCGACACACAAAACACTTTCAAACAAACAAATACGCACCGGATGGACACAGACAAACACGTGTACAGACATTCGCCAAACAAACGACCGCCGCCGCCGCCGCCGCCGCCGCCGTCGTCGTCTAGCGTCGCGCTTACTGTACTGCACTGGACACGCGTGCATCTTGAATGACGACATCGGTGTGCGTGCGTCGTACGCAATCAGTCAGACACGGCTATCAAACATCAGAGTCGAATGGTACATCATCGTGCGTGTTCGCCGTACACGTACAGTACAATACAACAACAATGCGTCTTAATGGCACGTTCATTTCAACGTCACTCACACACCTCCACGCTGCAGTTACGTCGCACCATTGTCAAACTCGGCGTACAGCAAAGGGAATAGTGGGCGGCAAAAAAAAAAAAAAAACAACCAAACAAAAACATTTCACATTTCACCCTCGCCATGTATGATGTGCAAAAAAACAAACCCGCAAACGGCCGTCGTTACGGTGACACAAAAGTCGCCGATCGCACAGTCCCCCCTCGCAGACGGGTAACACACACACACACACCAACAACACCAATGGGTCAAAAACCACGCCAACGAGGCGTGCCACCATTCCACGCCACGGCGACCAACCTCGTGGCCGTACCCCGCGCAACACGCTTTGACGCGCCCCCCCACCCACAATCAAAATGCACACATACATCACAGCCGTCCACACAAACAACAACAACAATTCCGCCCTTCCCGCAAAAGGCAAGTTGGTGGCCCTGAAAAGGGCCGTTTTGCCGCTCTCGCAACGGAGGAGCCTTCTCCATCCTTCCTTCCATTCCAGAGCCACCTCCTTACTTGGAGCTCGTGTACTTGGTCACCGCCTTCGTGCCCTCGCTCACGGCGTGCTTGGCCAGCTCGCCAGGCAGCAACAGCCGCACAGCGGTCTGGATCTCGCGGGACGTGATGGTCGAGCGCTTGTTGTAGTGCGCCAGCCGAGAAGCCTCGGCCGCAATGCGCTCGAAAATGTCGTTCACGAAGCTGTTCATGATGCTCATCGCCTTCGACGAGATGCCCGTGTCAGGGTGCACCTGCTTCAGCACCTTGTAGATGTAGATGGCATAGCTCTCCTTCCTCTTGCGCTTCTTCTTCTTGTCGCCCTTCGAAATGTTCTTCTGCGCCTTGCCAGCCTTCTTGGCGGCCTTCCCGCTAGTCTTGGGCGGCATCTCGAACCAACGTACGGCAGCAGCAACACCAGTACCAAGCGCTCCGCTCTAGTCAGCGTCTCCCCACACAGTGGCACCCGCCGCCAGCCGCCGCCGCACCTTTACCAGCTCGCCCTGTTGCGGCCGCCGACCAATGGGGCGCGCGCGCAACCGGCCGCCGCACCCGAGCCCATAAAGCACCCCCACCCCGGCTGCGCCGGCACGCACTCCGCTGCTCGACTCGCTGCCGCTCGCACCGGTCGTTTTCGTTTCCGTTTCGTGTGCACCGTCGCTAGCCCATCGCCATGTCCGGACGCGGAAAGGGAGGCAAAGTCAAGGGCAAGTCAAAGTCCCGCTCAAGCAGGGCTGGGCTCCAGTTCCCGGTCGGCAGAATCCACCGCCTCCTGCGCAAGGGAAACTACGCAGAGCGCGTCGGCGCCGGGGCGCCCGTCTACCTCGCCGCCGTCATGGAGTACCTCGCGGCTGAGGTGCTCGAGCTGGCCGGAAACGCGGCCCGCGACAACAAGAAGACGCGCATCATCCCGCGCCACCTGCAGCTTGCCATCCGCAACGACGAGGAGCTCAACAAGCTCCTGTCGGGCGTCACCATCGCACAGGGTGGTGTCCTGCCCAACATCCAGGCCGTCCTGCTGCCAAAGAAGACCGAGAAGAAGGCCTAAAGGAGGCCAGGCAATCGCAGCCGCCGCATGCTCCCCTGCACGCAACGCGCTTTGCCGGCTCGGCCCACAACAATCGGCCCTTTTCAGGGCCACCACACAAACCTACGTCCAAAGCAAAATTTCAGTCGTCCTCGCCGCACCTTGTTTTGTTTTTTAACTTTGCACTTTCACAGCACAGCCGCCGCCGGCGCACGTCCGCCATCTTGTCGTCCACACAGCCCGTGTGGCCCAACACACACACACACACACATTTTGCACGGTCGCAGTCGCCTTCCAAACGACAACGGCAGCAATAATGACCATTGTTAAAGGGAGGCGTGTCGACACACCGCCCTCCACTCCCGCGCGCAACGGCCGTCGACACGAACGAAACAGCTGATCCGGCCGCCTTGCCTCGGAAACCCCAACGCCGCCGCAAACACACAGAGCCAAACCACGCAAGCAAATAATCACCGCCTCTCGCACAACAACACACAGCCCGCCATCTCCGTCGCGATCGATACAAAGACACACAAACGAAGCAGCTCCACACACAGCCAGCCACATGACACGTTTCCTTTCCTTCTCCCCTCCCAGTCACATCACGTCGCTCACAAACGGAAAGAAAGAAACAAAGAAAGAAAGAGAGAGAGAAACAAACAAACAACACAGCGCACACACGCAGCAACAACACAGACTCTTTCGCACTTTTCAACTTCCGAACAGTGTGGTGGCCCTGAAAAGGGCCGTTTTCTAGTCTCTCCCACCCACAAGCACGGCCGCGGGAAGGCCAGCGCCCGCTGCGACGCAGCCTAACCGCCGAAACCGTACAGGGTGCGCCCCTGCCTCTTCAGGGCGTACACCACGTCCATGGCCGTCACAGTCTTGCGCTTGGCGTGCTCAGTGTACGTCACCGCGTCGCGGATCACGTTCTCCAGGAACACCTTCAGCACCCCGCGGGTCTCCTCGTAGATCAGACCAGAGATGCGCTTCACGCCGCCCCTGCGAGCCAGGCGGCGGATGGCGGGCTTCGTGATGCCCTGGATGTTGTCGCGCAACACCTTGCGGTGCCGCTTGGCGCCACCCTTGCCGAGCCCCTTTCCTCCCTTGCCGCGGCCTGTCATCCTTCCTTCCTCGGGCAAAGCAAAACGTGCACAAACAGCAGCTGCAGCGGCTGGAGAGTCGGCTACGGTCTGCGCCCAGCGCGCCCGCCGCCCCCCTATATAGACTCTGGCCCGCCCTCCCCCCACCACGCGCAACCGAGGGCATATAAGCGCAGCACGGAGGCGCGCGGGCCCGTTGTCAAGGCAGCACCGGACGCCGCGCCGCACCTAACCTCCACGCACGCCGCTCCGCTACCGCTACCGCCATGGCCCGCACAAAGCAAACGGCCCGCAAGTCCACCGGCGGAAAGGCGCCGCGCAAACAGCTCGCCACCAAGGCGGCGAGGAAGAGCGCGCCCGCCACCGGAGGCGTCAAGAAGCCCCACCGCTACAGGCCGGGCACCGTCGCCCTGCGAGAAATCAGGCGCTACCAGAAGAGCACAGAGCTGCTCATCCGCAAGCTGCCATTCCAGCGCCTAGTGCGCGAGATCGCCCAGGACTTCAAGACCGACCTGCGCTTCCAGAGCTCCGCAGTCATGGCCCTGCAGGAGGCCAGCGAGGCCTACCTCGTCGGCCTCTTCGAAGACACCAACCTGTGCGCAATCCACGCCAAGCGCGTCACCATCATGCCCAAGGACATCCAGCTCGCGCGCCGCATCCGCGGCGAGCGCGCCTAAACCGCGCCGCGGCACCGCACCGCACAAACAAAAACGGCCCTTTTCAGGGCCACTAACATCTCTCCGTCGCGAGCAACCTTTGTCGGTCGCCTGCCTCTCGCCCCGCAACCCAAAAACAAAAACCACCACTTCCCGTCCGTCCGCCACACCCGCTCACTCTGCCTGCCTGCTAGCAGCGCGCAACAATCAAACATCATCCCTCCCCGGCGCACAATACCCAACGGCCGACGTCACACCGCACGGGTGGCTGGCCGGCCGCCGCTTTCGTTTCGAAAACAAAAACAAAAACACCCGCACTCCACTCCGACGGCCAACGGCCAGGCAGGCGCGCTCGCTCGCTCTACACGCCACCGAAATCCCCCGCCGACTCCTTCCCACATCTCAACGTGCCCCCCGTTGCAAAACATAACACACACAAAGGAACAAAACAAAGACCAGACACGACTCGACAAGACGACAGACATCCGAGAAGAACGAACGCAGGCAAGCCAACCAACGTATTCAAACAAAACAACAACGTGACAGAAAACCAACCGTCGGCCGCCGCCACAAACACGGCGACAATCAACCACGACAACAACAACAACACCGCTTACCGCTACCGCCGCCCACACCCGCCACCGACCCCCGCAATCCAACCACCGCGGCACGCAAACAGCATCCCCACGGGCATACAGACAGACCCCCACACCAAACGCAACACGACAATCAAAACCTTCCCCGACGTGCTTTGATGGCCCTGAGAAGGGCCGTTTTGGGCCGCGCGTCTCTTGCGCGCCACTAGACGACGACGGGGGGTGGGGACGACGGAGCCAAGCGCCAAACCCTTCCTTTCCCATCTCTTTCTCCTCTACTCTACTTCTTCTTCTTGGGCGAAGCCTTCGCCTTAGACGGCGTCGTCGCCTTCTTCGGGCGCGGCGCCTTCGGCTTCTTCGTCGGAACCTTGGCGGCCTTCTTCGCCTTCGACGGCGACTTGGCCTTGGCCGGCTTGGCCGCAGCCGCCTTCTTCGCACCCGCGGGAGCGGCCGACGCCGCAGACGCCTTCTTGGCGGCGCCCGCCTTCCGACCGGTCGCCGCCTTCACGCCACCAGCCTTCTTTGCGCCGGCCGCACGGGCGCCCTTCTTCTCCTTGCTGGCCGGAGCGGCGCGCTTCTTCTTGGCACCGCCAGCACGAGCCTTGCCGCCCTCGGCCGCCCCCCCGCCGCCGCCGGCGCCGGCAAGCTTGAACGAGCCGGACGCGCCCTTCCCCTTCGTCTGCACCAGCTCGCCCGCCACGACGGCCGACTTGAGGTACTTCTTGATAAACGGCGCCAGCTTCTCCGCGTCCAGCTTGTAGTGCGCGGCTATGTACTTCTTGATCGCCTGCAGCGACGACCCGCCGCGCTCCTTCAGACTCTTGATGGCGGCCGTCACCATCTCAGAGGTGCGCGGGTGCGCAGGCTTGGCGCGCGGCTTCTTCGCAGACGACGCAGACTTGGCCTTCTTCGTAGTGCCGGTGGCGGCGGGTGCCGCAGCAGTCTCGTTCGTAGCCGCCTGATCTGCCATTTCGACGACGCGCGTAACACACAGCGAGAGCGAGCGGGACGGCAGGCACGCAAGCACAGCACAGCAGCAGAGCAGAGAATCACAAGGCCCAGCCAGTGTCGCGGGCGGGCGCGGACGGCCGAGAGAGCGGCCGCCACTCTGCGCGCCGCCGCGCCGCGCCTCCCGCGCTTGCTACCGCCCAACGTCCGACAGCCTGTGCGGAGCAGCCCCAAACCTGCGCCACAACCGCCCGCGCCTTTCAAACCACCGAGGATGGGGCTACACACAGCCACACCACAGTCGCCAACCAGTCGCCACGGCAGCGCCGCAAACCACGGCCAAACTGCAGCTACCGCGCGCTACAGCCTGGGTCGGCCCGCCGAGAATCGCCGCCCCCGCCCAAATGCCGCCCCCACAGCCCCAGCCGACGACCCGCCACAATGGCCAAACCTTCGGCAAAACTCCCACACCGTCGCCGCGGCAGCCCGGCCAGCGCGGCCGGCGCCACAGCCACACAAGCCGAGGCGTGCGGCGATGACGGCCGTGCAAACGCGCCTCCGCCGCCCCATCGCCTTCCGTCGCCCTCCCGCCGTTTCCCGATCGGCCCGCAGCCGTCGGGCCACATCGCGCGCCGTCCTCCTCCTCTCGCCGGCCAACATTCACAGCCGTTTCTCACCAATTGCCCGCCGCAAACGGACGCCGCCTGCGCAACAGGCGCCGCCGCCCCTCGCCGCTTCCGACCCAACCCCTCGACCGAGGCAAACCGCAATCCGAATCTACAGACCAACCCAATCTGCCGTCAAGCACACACGACAGCCGACCTTACACGTTACGCGTTACACATTACGTTTACACGTCTACGTTAGGTTAGGTTAGGTGGACGTGGGTTAGGTTAAGGGGACTTGGGTTAGGTTAAGCGTCAAACTTAGGTTAAGCATTCAAACACGTCAGGCGTCAGAGGTTAGGTTAGGTTAGGTTACACGTTAGGTTAAGGGGTCAGTGCTAGGTTAAGAAGCGTCAAACGTAGGTTAAAAAAGCGTTCAAACGTGAGGCGTGAGCCGGACAGCTTACCTTACGTAGACGTTAGGGGCTCACAGGCTGAGCTCACCTCGCCACACCACAGGTTAGGTTCGGTTCGGTTCGCTCGGCTCAGCGTAAAGCGCCGAGGTCAGGGTTACGTTCGTTCACCTTCGGGCGCCACACTTTCGGTTGAAAGGTCGCGACGGGACGACGTCGGCACGCACGCCGCAAACGAACAAAAACGTACAGACGACGTCGGAAACCGCCGACAGACGGGGGAGCAGCACGACCACGACCAGACACCGAGCGCGAACGAGACACACGCGAACCACCCCCACCGGCCAAAGGGCACCACACAACAACCCAGAGCACCACGTGTCGACACCAGAGCAACCCGCCGCTCACGCGACATGGCTGGCACCGAAGGGCAACCGCCCGCAACTGCGCTTTCCGCGCCGGCCCGGATGCACGTCGTGCTACAACAACACCACTACCGTACACAGCCGCTGTTCACAACATCACTATCAATGGCGCGCCCGCGGCTCGCCGCCGTCGCAGTCGCAGCCCCAACGCCAGCACTTTTGCACCACCATTCACACGCACCGCAACACAGCTCGCCGACACAGCCGAACAAAACAAACACCACACAACAACAGCAACAACAACGCCGCCGCCTCTACTTGTGCCGGCGACCCACCCCGCCGATGGCGCACCTTTCGCCAGCCGGCAATCGACACACACGCACCCACCCACCGGGGCCCAGTGCAAAAAAAAAAAAAAAAAAAAAAAAAAAAAAAAAAAAAACACACAAAAACAAAAAAACCAAACAACACAAACGACACGGGAAGCGCACACCGCCACTTCGCGCGCACGCCACCAACCAGTCGTCGTCTCAAAATAACAAACACAAACAAAATAAACTAACAACTAGGGCAACACAAAACAAAAACGCCTCGCACGAACCGAACCGCCCACAAAAAGGACAAGCACACGCACAGCCTCTGCTGACGACCACGACGCAGCGGCACGCTGCTCCTGTCCCGCGCCCCGCGCCCCACTCGATTCACAACTCACGCGACACCGTCAACGACGGGCTCGCTTCCCGCAACCTACCACCTTTCCGCCACGACGCACAGCCCCAGCCCCACCCGACGACTGCACTTTCACCACCGCCTCCCCCTTCCCCCCCAAAACACACACACACACACACACACACACACACACACACACAGCCAGCCAAAAACGCACTCGCGACCCACACATGCACGTGCATCGGCACACGCCAACCAGTCAACGTCGACAACCACACGCAAGGCTCGAAACGAAAACGAAACCGGCGTCCTTCCACGTTGCCATCAAGCTACGCGACACAAGACACAAGGAACCAACACAACAGCCGGCCCCACTAATTCCCACTCTCACGCCGCAAAAAGCACACCGACACCGCCAAACACGCACGCACATTCCCCTTCGCACTGACACCACCGACCGGCTCGCTACCACACACCTCTCGGCAGCCGTTTTCACGCCAATTCGCCACACCGCCCACACAGTCGACAAGCGCCCGCCCTGTACGGCACACGCAACGACGCAGCGCAGCAAAGGGCGCCCGCAACACATACCTCTCCGCCGCCCGACGCGCCAACCGCCACGCCACACCACACCGCACCGCCAGCCACTCGCAAATTGTGCACTGCCACCAGCCACACGTCCAACACGCCGCGCCGCCTCCGGCCACCCGCCAGGGGGCGCTCACGTCCGCGACAACAGCGCGGCCCGCCGGGCCGGGCCGAACCGAACCGAGCCGCCGCTGCTCTGCACTCGGCACGGCCACACCCTGCTGCAGACCGGGCTCGTCCCTCTGTACGCGTCTGCCTGCGCATCAACACAACACGACCTTTTGTTTTTTTTTTTTCTCTCTCTACCGCCATCCCTTCTTCTCGCGTTTTACTCGTTGTTGCAGCAGCGGCGCACACCTACACATCCACAGCCCCAGCCGAGCCGGCCTCACCTCAGGGCCCGCCGCCAGCGTCTCCTCCTCGGGCACAGGTGCGGTGCTGTGGCCGCCCATCCAACCGCATTGCTGGCCGTCCAGCCACCAGGCGTTCCCACTGCCGCGAGCCACGCCGCGCACCGACCCTGCTGCAGAAAACGAAGCATAGCCAGAGACCGACCGATACACAAAGCAAGCCGTCGCCTCGCCTCTTGTCCTTCCTGCCTTCCTTCCGCCCCCGCCCTTCTCACACCACCGCCTCTCCACTTTCGCCCCCCCCTCCTTTTTTTTTTTTTTTTTTTTGTTTTCTTCTTTCTTTCTTTCTTTCTTTGGCCCTCTCTCCTTCCCGCCATGGCGGTTACGGCACCGCGCTGCAGCGGCAGATTTTTTTGCGCCCACACGCCTACTCCTACCACCATTAACCTTGCCCTGCCCTGCCCTGCCCTGCCCTGCCCTGCCCATCAACGTCGCAGTCGAACCGACGCTTGCCAACACACTGCCCACGTTCCTTTCTCTTTTCGGCCTACGCCCATTACGCGCCGCCGCCACAGCACCTTCCCTTCCCACAACACACCGACGTCATCACACGCACCCAAAACAGGGGCCACGACCGTGTTCCTCGCCCACTCCCATCCCGCACGGTACGCACATTCCCAACTACTACCGCGCACCCTCCCTTTCCAATCTGTGTGTCTCTGTGTCTGTGTCCTGTCCGCGCGTGACGCCTCTCAACATCCGCCGTCCCCCGTCCCGTTTTCGCCCCCATGCCGTCGTCGCGCCGCCTCCTCCCCGTCCACCGCCGCCCCTGTCCGCCCCGCACCACACCATACACCGCTGCTTGTCCCGGCCGTTGCCACCAAAGGCGCCGACCGCAAACGCGCCACGCCGCAGCCCCCGTGCGTCTCGCGCTCGCTTGCATCTCCGTGCCGACGCTGCCTCTCTTCCCGCTCGCACTCGACCTCGACAACACAGTCTTTGGCTCCGCCACTGCGTGTTCCGGTGGTACGCACGCTGCAACACGTATGTATTCATTACCAGAGCGATGGCGAGGCATGACAGCATCTCTGTCTGACCAGAGAGTTCTTTATCGCTGCTAGTCGGCGCTTGGACCGCGCCAGACGACAGTAGTGGCACGCACCGGGTCGCCAGGAACAGTTGTTATATATATATTGTAGCGCGAGTCGGGAGAGGTAGTAGTCGGTCGACAGTAGTAGCGGGTGGACGGTTGTACTGAGCGGGCGTCGGCGGCGTGCTCTGCTCGTCTCGCGACTCTGGTCACGGTTCGGGACGATGTATAGTCTATTGTGTTATAATCAAAAGGTGGTGTGACGCTGCATTGCGCAAATCTGATAACGTATGTTCATTGTACTTATTTTGTTCAACAACAAAAGCCCCACTATTACTTTTTTTCTAAAGTAACTTTTGTCTCTTAACGAAAAACATTCACTTTTTAAAGACTACTTCCTATGGCATTTCCCTCCAAGGAGTGCAATTAATTACCAGCCAGCACTCATTCATTGCACACAGCTGTGTAAGGGGTATCTACAATTGAGGAGCGGATATAAATGCAATTTTTTTGTTTTTTTTTGTTTTTTTTTTTTTTTTTTTTTTTTGTGTGTGTGTGTGTGTGTTGTAACCTCCCAGCAAAATTTAAAATAATGGACAATGTTATTTACGGATGCTAATGGACATTGCGCTAATTGTAACCTCGCCCACAATGAGAGGTATTGAAAATGGCAACAAAAATGTGAAATTCGCAATCTGACTCAAATATAAAGTCTTCACACAACATTTAAAAAAGTCCGTTCAGTGACAAGAAACTTCAATTAAACCGAAATATCGGTCTTTGGCCCTGTGCAAAACAATCAGAATTAAAGTCTTACCTCCGAATAAATGGATGTCACATTTCTGCTCTGGTTGTTGCGCAGCGCTTGGAGGAACTGCATTGCAAATAATAATATTCTCTTTTTTTGTGATTTTAGTGACATTTTTCTTCAAAGAAGTGGAATGAAATGTGAAGTGCAACGAACTCTTTAGTTCAATAAACAATTAAATGTTTGAAAAATGCTTTTGAAATAAAAATTATTATTGGGGAACTTGTTGGAGAATAATTACAATAAATACAATTTTTCATTATCTAATGATTATATTAATTAACAGTATACCTTATTCACCATCTTGACCAGTGTTGCCGACCGCCTACATCACACAACCGCGCTCGGCTGCTACTACTGACCGACCGCTCTGCATGACGACTATTAGCGTACTGCACGCGACGACTACTGACAGAGTACAGCCCTCAACTACACATAGCTACGGACTCGCAACGACTACTGACTGACTGAGAACCGCTCGCAACACTCGCGCAGTCCAGCGCAAACTCTCTGGTCACAGATGCTACAATGTCTCGCCATCGCTACTATGTTACATACGTGTTTCAGTGTCTTTTTCATTGGGGTAACGATCTTTGGCTCTTTTTATTCTGAATACAGGGCCAAAGGTCAACGCTGCTGCCCTTATACAATTTATCAGGTTTCATTATGTCTGTTGCAATGTTACATACGGTTCACTCTTTCATTAATATTATCGTTGGGTTTGTTTTGTAGGGACGTTAACATTCTGGCACATTTTTATTATCATCGGACTCTCTGCTATTTGTGCAGGGAGGTTATACCTGGGTCCATTTCCATTTTAATATTGATAGACTTTTTGTTTTCTCGTTGTTTTTCCTTCTTTTTTTTTTGTTTTGTTTTTCCCGCTCTCACCACCACCGCCGCATCACGCCTTCCGTTTTCTTGGTTTCTTTTCTGTTCTTCAACTGCTTCAACATCACCGCGCCCCATTTCCACACCACAGCCATCAGCCTCCAAGACGGGCGGGCGCAGTGTGCCATTTCCGGCGCACAAGCACACCCGTACGGTACTCTCCTCGCCCCCACGCCACCAACAACACAGCGACCACGCGGCTTTCAGGCATGGCACGGCACCGGCGAAATGCGCCGCCCCCGCCCCTCCGCGCATCCGTCCGTCTCGCCACGTTCACTGACAGCCGCGTCTGCGGCTACACCACGACAACCACAACACAACACCGCTCCCCTCCCTGGCAACTCACATTGTTTTTCTCCTCCTCTTTTGCACAAACCACAACGCCGAGCACAGGCGCAAGCCACCCACACCGCGCCCCTCCCCGTCCCGTCTTTGGCCGCCGCTCCTCGTTTGCCCCCTCCCATCTCCCGAAATGCCATGCCAGCAGCGTTACGCATGCCCCTCCCCTGTCCACACAACACTACCGCCTAACGAACAGCCTTCCGGGCCACATGCAGGGCACGCCCACCTCCAAACACTGCCAATTCACGGACGCACGCACACACACACTCACTTTCTCGACACCTTTCTGTACGGAGGGTGCGTCATCTCGACCGTGACAGAGTGACGGCAACTATCGACGATCCATTTCCCCCCAATGGTAAAACATGTCCACTAACACCTACATACATCATTCACGTACACAGACAATAGCATACACACAATGGGAGGGCACACGAACATGGACGGCACGGCACTGTCATACACTCTTCCTCAGAACCATATCAACAAACGTTACGTACATCCGGGAAAGCGAAAGCGAAAGCAAAAGCAAAGGCAAAGCCCAATGCAGCCGTCAAAGGTAACGTTCACCACGGCAGACACTTGCAGCCGCGCCGCCGTTAAACGCATTTCAGTGCGGCTCCAATACGCCTCCGACACGGGAACGTTCCGTTGCTCTACGAATGCGTTTCTCCCCTTTTTCCCTTCCTCTCTCTTTTGCCCCCCCTCCTTGCACTCTTGCCTCATTCCTCACGTTCTGCCCAGACATTCGACCGATCAAAGTCAACCTTTCGTTACCGTTCTCAGCGCGACGGTGTACAACAGTATGACGGGTGTGCCCAAGACTTCGGTTCAGTTGCGTGACGCCCGTCTATCGCGCCGATCGACAGTTACTCAGGGGGCGACGGATCGGACCACGTCACCGACACACAAAACACTTTCAAACAAACAAATACGCACCGGATGGACACAGACAAACACGTGTACAGACATTCGCCAAACAAACGACCGCCGCCGCCGCCGCCGCCGCCGCCGTCGTCGTCTAGCGTCGCGCTTACTGTACTGCACTGGACACGCGTGCATCTTGAATGACGACATCGGTGTGCGTGCGTCGTACGCAATCAGTCAGACACGGCTATCAAACATCAGAGTCGAATGGTACATCATCGTGCGTGTTCGCCGTACACGTACAGTACAATACAACAACAATGCGTCTTAATGGCACGTTCATTTCAACGTCACTCACACACCTCCACGCTGCAGTTACGTCGCACCATTGTCAAACTCGGCGTACAGCAAAGGGAATAGTGGGCGGCAAAAAAAAAAAAAACAACCAAACAAAAACATTTCACATTTCACCCTCGCCATGTATGATGTGCAAAAAAACAAACCCGCAAACGGCCGTCGTTACGGTGACACAAAAGTCGCCGATCGCACAGTCCCCCCTCGCAGACGGGTAACACACACACACACACCAACAACACCAATGGGTCAAAAACCACGCCAACGAGGCGTGCCACCATTCCACGCCACGGCGACCAACCTCGTGGCCGTACCCCGCGCAACACGCTTTGACGCGCCCCCCCACCCACAATCAAAATGCACACATACATCACAGCCGTCCACACAAACAACAACAACAATTCCGCCCTTCCCGCAAAAGGCAAGTTGGTGGCCCTGAAAAGGGCCGTTTTGCCGCTCTCGCAACGGAGGAGCCTTCTCCATCCTTCCTTCCATTCCAGAGCCACCTCCTTACTTGGAGCTCGTGTACTTGGTCACCGCCTTCGTGCCCTCGCTCACGGCGTGCTTGGCCAGCTCGCCAGGCAGCAACAGCCGCACAGCGGTCTGGATCTCGCGGGACGTGATGGTCGAGCGCTTGTTGTAGTGCGCCAGCCGAGAAGCCTCGGCCGCAATGCGCTCGAAAATGTCGTTCACGAAGCTGTTCATGATGCTCATCGCCTTCGACGAGATGCCCGTGTCAGGGTGCACCTGCTTCAGCACCTTGTAGATGTAGATGGCATAGCTCTCCTTCCTCTTGCGCTTCTTCTTCTTGTCGCCCTTCGAAATGTTCTTCTGCGCCTTGCCAGCCTTCTTGGCGGCCTTCCCGCTAGTCTTGGGCGGCATCTCGAACCAACGTACGGCAGCAGCAACACCAGTACCAAGCGCTCCGCTCTAGTCAGCGTCTCCCCACACAGTGGCACCCGCCGCCAGCCGCCGCCGCACCTTTACCAGCTCGCCCTGTTGCGGCCGCCGACCAATGGGGCGCGCGCGCAACCGGCCGCCGCACCCGAGCCCATAAAGCACCCCCACCCCGGCTGCGCCGGACAGACCATGAACCTCGTCATGGAAATGATGAAGGAATTCAGGGAAGCCCAGAAGCAGAACACACAGATCCTCGTCGCCCTTCAGGCAACAGTCCAGCAGTCGCTCCCCTCTGCGACTTCCTCAGTAGTATCTACACCCCATCATGAATAGACGACCAAATATTCAAGGCCTGACAATGTGCGTCTTTAACGCAGACGGCATTGTTAATCAAGAGGTCGAATTCCGAGAACTCATGAAGGAGTTCTCCATCGACATATGCATGATGGGGGAAACCCACCTGAAACCGGGAGTAAAAGCGACAGTTCCCAACTACATTAGCTACCGTAAAGACAGGCCAACCCAAGGCGGAGGAGTGGCCATATATGTAAAAAGAGGGATCCCCCACCACCAGGTATTCTTACCAGCTACCAACAAAATCGAAGCAGTGGCGGTGGAAGTAACCACTGCCACTGGACCCCTAACAATTGTTGCAGTCTACCGACCCCCACACGACCAGATAGATGAGGGAGACATAGCTGCTCTAGGGCAAATTGAAGGCAAACTCATAATAGGGGGAGACTTCAATGCCAAACATCCTGATTGGAATTCTAGAGTAACCTCCAGAGCAGGCGCCAAACTGCAACAACTAGCGCGCGCCCACCACTTCGAAACATGGGGTCCAGTCGAGCCAACACATTTTCCGAAAAACGGAAGCAGGCCCGATGTGTTAGACATAGCTCTCACCAGGAGGATCGCAGGGTTCGTGGCCGCAAGGACAATCAACAGAATGTCCTCCGACCACAACCCAGTGATTCTGGAGGTCGATGTGGGAGAATGGGTAGCACTCCCACGGTACCAGACGTCGTACAAACGTACAGACTGGGAGCGATACCAAGAAACTGTCGCCACTGATATCGCTCGCGCTCCGCCACCCACTGCTGAAACAGTGGAACAAGCGCTACAAGACCTAACAGGCACCATCTTGCAGGCAGCGGAAGAAGCCACCCCTCCACAAAGGGAGGGCCCACCGCCGCAAATACAGCTCCCAGAACACTTGCTAGCTCAAATTCGACACAAGAACAGAGTGGCAAAAGAGTGGAAGATCACCAGAAATCAGGCCACCAGGAGGCTGCTCAATCGTCTACAGAGAGAGCTGAAGGTAGCGCTCAATGAGCACAGAAACCAGCAATGGCAAAACCGCCTCACATCTCTCAAAGTAGACGATCACACACTATGGCAAGCGACCAAACAGTTTACAAAACGACGCGCTAGGATGCCGCCACTGCATGGCGAGCGGGGACTGGTCTACAGCCATGCTGGAAAGGCCAACGCCCTCGCCGACTCCTTTGAGAAGCAGTTCCAAGCGGCAGAACCTCAGGATGAAGAACATGAAGAGGTGGTCAGTCGTCAACTGGCCGTCTTCCTCAATGCCGAGGAGGACCCAGAGGACGAACCCATACTTTTTGCCCCCGAGGACGTGGCAAGAGTAATCAGGTCCCTCCCTACAAAAAAGGCGCCAGGGCACGACAGTGTCACAAACCAGTTAGTCAAAAAACTCCCACCCACAGCGATCACACACCTCGCGAACGTCCTCAACGAGATTACTCGTTCCCGTGTTTTCCCAGCTTGCTGGAAACATGCGGAAGTGGTCGCGATACACAAACCAGGGAAAGACCCTCTATTCCCGCAGCACTACAGGCCGATTAGCCTCTTGCCAACACTCAGCAAAATCTATGAGCGCCTCCTGCTAAGACCCATACAAGAACACATTACCAGAGAGCAAATTCTGCCGGATTTCCAATTTGGGTTCCGGCAGAACCACTCTGCCCCACAGCAGGTCATGAGAATGGTTGAAGCAGCCACAGAAGGCTTCAACCACAGAGGCTACTGCGGGATAGTGCTACTAGACGTAGCCAAAGCCTTTGATTCAGTATGGCATAGAGGGCTACTCTACAAGTTGTACACACAAGGGTTTCCCGGGAGCATAGTTCAGCTCATTAAGAGCTATCTCACGAATAGGACTTTCTCCGTCAAAGTAGAAACTGCCACCTCCACCAGAAGGCGTATTCGTGCTGGGGTGCCACAGGGATCGGTCCTGGGGCCCGTATTGTACAGTTTGTACACTGCGGATACTCCGACGGCCCCCCTGGTGCACACTGCGCAGTACGCTGACGACACAGCCTTCTACACGAGAAATGCGAACAAGGACCTGGTCATCCGTAGGCTACAAAAGGTTTTAGATGACACAGAAACTTGGGCCCGTCGCTGGCGCATCACGATCAACTCCGAGAAGACGCAGGCAATGCTGATTACCCGCAGGCTCGGAAGGCGCGAACCTCCTCAACGTCCCCCCCTCCACCTTCACCTAAATGGAATCCAACTCCCCTGGCGCAGAACCGCCAAGTACCTTGGCGTAACCTTGGACTCTCGTCTTACGTGGAAACCCCACATAGACGAGGTCCACAGGAAGGTCTGCGCCAGAATGTCCATTCTATACCCTATCCTGAACACAAACAGCTCCCTTCCCTTCCCAGTAGCAGTAAATGTTTATCAGGCCCTGATCCGGCCAGTTATGGAGTATGCGTGCCCTGTCTGGGGATACGCGGCAAAGCAGCACCTGGACAAACTCCAGAGGCTGCAGAACCGCGCCCTCAGAAGGGCACTGCGTCTACCACTCGGATTCCCCATAGACGACCTGCACGCCGCAGCCGAAATCCCACTCCTGAGAGAGCGTTTCCAGGAGCTGGCAAGGGCCTTCTATGAGGGTTCTTCCAGATCCGGAAACGCGCTCATCCACTCCCTAGGTCGGTATGACATGTCCCGCGACAAGCATAAGCGCCCTATGACGATCTTCGACGACTAAGTCGAAGAGAAAATCCCAAAACCCAATCCCTAATCCAGTTCCTTCCCATATAACACCAATCTCTTCGCCTACCTCAGGCAAGTACTAGACTCACTCACAACAAACATCACAAGTCACAGACACCAAAAAACTATAGAAAAATCACACACACACGTTCACAGGGGAGTAAAAGCCGAAAGGCTACAAACTCCCCCACACACACTTCCCCAAAGAGGGGAAAGTAAAAGATGTGAGCAGCAGGCTGCGCCGGCACGCACTCCGCTGCTCGACTCGCTGCCGCTCGCACCGGTCGTTTTCGTTTCCGTTTCGTGTGCACCGTCGCTAGCCCATCGCCATGTCCGGACGCGGAAAGGGAGGCAAAGTCAAGGGCAAGTCAAAGTCCCGCTCAAGCAGGGCTGGGCTCCAGTTCCCGGTCGGCAGAATCCACCGCCTCCTGCGCAAGGGAAACTACGCAGAGCGCGTCGGCGCCGGGGCGCCCGTCTACCTCGCCGCCGTCATGGAGTACCTCGCGGCTGAGGTGCTCGAGCTGGCCGGAAACGCGGCCCGCGACAACAAGAAGACGCGCATCATCCCGCGCCACCTGCAGCTTGCCATCCGCAACGACGAGGAGCTCAACAAGCTCCTGTCGGGCGTCACCATCGCACAGGGTGGTGTCCTGCCCAACATCCAGGCCGTCCTGCTGCCAAAGAAGACCGAGAAGAAGGCCTAAAGGAGGCCAGGCAATCGCAGCCGCCGCGTGCTCCCCTGCACGCAACGCGCTTTGCCGGCTCGGCCCACAACAATCGGCCCTTTTCAGGGCCACCACACAAACCTACGTCCAAAGCAAAATTTCAGTCGTCCTCGCCGCACCTTGTTTTGTTTTTTAACTTTGCACTTTCACAGCACAGCCGCCGCCGGCGCACGTCCGCCATCTTGTCGTCCACACAGCCCGTGTGGCCCAACACACACACACACACACATTTTGCACGGTCGCAGTCGCCTTCCAAACGACAACGGCAGCAATAATGACCATTGTTAAAGGGAGGCGTGTCGACACACCGCCCTCCACTCCCGCGCGCAACGGCCGTCGACACGAACGAAACAGCTGATCCGGCCGCCTTGCCTCGGAAACCCCAACGCCGCCGCAAACACACAGAGCCAAACCACGCAAGCAAATAATCACCGCCTCTCGCACAACAACACACAGCCCGCCATCTCCGTCGCGATCGATACAAAGACACACAAACGAAGCAGCTCCACACACAGCCAGCCACATGACACGTTTCCTTTCCTTCTCCCCTCCCAGTCACATCACGTCGCTCACAAA
Organism: Schistocerca americana; assembly: GCF_021461395.2. Classification (NCBI taxonomy): domain Eukaryota; kingdom Metazoa; phylum Arthropoda; class Insecta; order Orthoptera; family Acrididae; genus Schistocerca; species Schistocerca americana. The sequence continues at coordinate 195,834 of NW_025726730.1, forward strand.
CGGAAAGAAAGAAACAAAGAAAGAAAGAGAGAGAGAAACAAACAAACAACACAGCGCACACACGCAGCAACAACACAGACTCTTTCGCACTTTTCAACTTCCGAACAGTGTGGTGGCCCTGAAAAGGGCCGTTTTCTAGTCTCTCCCACCCACAAGCACGGCCGCGGGAAGGCCAGCGCCCGCTGCGACGCAGCCTAACCGCCGAAACCGTACAGGGTGCGCCCCTGCCTCTTCAGGGCGTACACCACGTCCATGGCCGTCACAGTCTTGCGCTTGGCGTGCTCAGTGTACGTCACCGCGTCGCGGATCACGTTCTCCAGGAACACCTTCAGCACCCCGCGGGTCTCCTCGTAGATCAGACCAGAGATGCGCTTCACGCCGCCCCTGCGAGCCAGGCGGCGGATGGCGGGCTTCGTGATGCCCTGGATGTTGTCGCGCAACACCTTGCGGTGCCGCTTGGCGCCACCCTTGCCGAGCCCCTTTCCTCCCTTGCCGCGGCCTGTCATCCTTCCTTCCTCGGGCAAAGCAAAACGTGCACAAACAGCAGCTGCAGCGGCTGGAGAGTCGGCTACGGTCTGCGCCCAGCGCTTTTTTTTTTTTTTTTTTTTTTTTTTTTTTTTTTTTTTTTTTTTTTTTTTTTTGTCTGTTTGTGTGATGCAGGCCCGGCGCTTATGCGCCTCGCCGTGTACAGGTTACAGGTTGGTTTTTTTACATTTATTTATTTACAAGCAATAAATTTACTTTTGAAGGGACAGGCATCCCTGGGCTTCAGGAGCCCTTAGCCGACCTTCTATGATGTCTATTTTTCTTGGTATGAGTGGGGGTTTCCTAAACTAATTTTTACTTTTACAAGGATTACGACTAAGCTTTCTACTCTATTAGGCTCGTTGGTATCTTATATCGTTGGCCTGGTCTGGGTCTAGTTGTTCCTAGTTCTCTTATTTGGGGGAGGGTGTCTCTGTTGAGGTCTATTTTTCTGTGAAGTTTCCTGGCCTTTTCTTGGATTGTGGTTGCAACTGTATCCATCCCTGTTTCTGCATGTAGTTCTCTAATACTAGTCCACGGGGGGGCTCGAAGGATCCACCTGAGAACTTTGTTTTGCACGACTTGTAGGGAATTCAGTTGAGTTTTTGAGGCTATTCCCCATGCAGAGCTCCCGTATAGGAGGGCAGGGAGCACTGTTGCCTTGTAGAGGCGAAGTTTTGTGTCCTGATTGAGCATTCTGCTGAGGAAGAATGGGGCGAGGGCTTTGGCCATTTGAATGCATTTCTGCCTCTTTCCTTGTATGTGCTTGTGGAAGAAGAGGCTTGTGTCTAATTCGACGCCTAGATATTTAACAGATGGCGACCACGGAATCCTGTGGTTTAGGACCTGGATGGTGTCAACCCTTGGCCTTTTCTTAGAGAAGTAGACCATCGTTGTCTTGTCTGCATTCAGTGTTACCTTGTTGTCTCGGCACCATGCTATCACCATGTCCATTTGCCGCTGTAGGCGGTTGACGTTGGCGAAGTGCTGCCTACCGCTTATGAACAGCGCCGTGTCATCCGCGAATTGGGCAAGCTGGACGTTGTTCGTTCTTGGCAGGTCGTTTATGAAGATGTTGAATAATATTGGTGATAGCACGGACCCTTGTGGAATTCCTGCTGCCAGTGTTTTGGTGCTCGATGTTTTCTTTTCGATTGAGACGGATATCTGCCGATTCGCTAGGTATTCTGCTATGAGGTGTATGTAGCAGTCCGGAATCGTCGTCTGCGTTGCCAGCTTTTTGATTAGTTTGGCATGCCACACCCGGTCGTAGGCTTTATCCCAGTCGAGGAATGCGGCGGCGGTGGATGCTGCGACGTTGTAGTTCTTGGAGATGTGCTCCACTACCCGCATGACCTGCATTTCTGCCGAGAGCTTGCGCTGGAATCCGAACTGTTCCACCCTGATTGTGCCGTCTTCTGTCAGCGGTGGTTCCAGGCGTTTGAGTACCACTCTCTCTAGCACTTTGCTGGTGGTGCTCAGTAAGCTTATTGGGCGGTAGCTGGTTGCCCGTTGGAGGTCCTTCCCAGGTTTGGGGAGTGGTATGATCTTCGCTGTTTTCCATCTCTGCGGGAAGTAGTTGTGGATCAGACAGCTGTTGAAGATTCTTGTCATTAGCACCAGCGGTTTTCGGGAGATTTCTTTGAGGTGGGCGTTCGAGATGCCATCTGTGCCAGGCGCGGATTTTCCTTTTCGGTTTTTGATGATGTTTTTGACCTCCATCGGGGTGGTGAGAAGTGGTTGTTCGGTGGCTGGACGTCTGGTGTAATCTTCCATGAATTGTGACGTGCTTCGCTCTTCTTGAGCTTCTTCTTCTGTGAGGTCGAGGTTCGGTAGCGTGTTTTGTTGTTCGTACGCTTCTGCGAAAGACTCTGCGATCTCCAGCGGGTCGAATGTTAGCCCTTGGTTAGTGCGCAGTGCACGCTTCGGTTCCCTGGGGCATCGGATTGCTTTAACTAGGTTCCATTCTTGCTTTTGTTGGAGACGGAACTGTTCCATCTTATCTTCCCATTGTTCTGTTCTCCATTCTTGCAGACGGTTTCGGAGCTCGCGTTGCAATCTGTTCATTGTTTGTTTGTCTCGTGGGTTCCGGTACTGCTGCCATCTTCTGCGGAACCTGTTTTTCTGCTGTTTAAGTTCCTCTAGCAAGGGGGGAAGTTCCGCTGTGTGAGGATGTTGCCTTATTGTCGTCGTGGAGGCCTTTCGGATTGCTGTCTGAATCTTGTGTTCCAGGTATTCCACCGCCGACTCTATCTCTTCTTTCGTTTGGAGTCTTAGTGTTGGATTCACGGTGTTATTGAGAATTCTTCGAAAGGAGCACCAGTCTGTTGTTCTGGTGGTCCATTGTTGGTCTGACAGTTGGATTTGTTGCAGTTTGATCAGTACAGGTAGATGGTCTGACGAGAGGTCTTGTATCGTTGTCAGATCGATGTGTGTTGGGACGTTTTTTGATATTACGATGTCCAACACGTCTGGGGTGCATCTTCTGAACACTGGAATGTACGTTGGGTCATCTGGTCCGTGTATGTTTAGGTTCAGGTCTTCTGCGAAGTTGAGTAGCCTGTTCCCGTTCGCGTTGTTCACGCGGGAGTTCCATATAAGGTGTTTGCTGTTTAGATCTCCTCCAATCAGGACGGTCGGTGAAAGGTTTGTTATTGCTTCCAGATCTTGCCTCCGCAGTTCCGCACGTGGAGGAAGATAAACTGCTGCGAATGTGATGTTTCCCGAGTTCGTTCGAACGGTGACGGCCGTGGCTTCTAGGGCGTTGCGTAGGTGGAGGTCTTCCTGGTGATGTATTAGTGACCGTCGTACGAACACTGCTGTGCCTCCTCCTCTTCGCAGGTGTCGATCTTTCCTGTAGGTGTACATGTTTCTTAGTTTGTATGGCTCATTATCTCTCAGGTGCGTTTCATTTACGAGTAGGATATCGATATTGTGGGCTGTTATAAACTGCTCCAGCTCTATTTTCTTGCCTTTTAGGCCGTTTGCGTTCCAGGTGGCCGCGGTGATTTCTCGTGTTGGTCCGTTTGCCATGCTATTCAAACAACGAGATTACTCCTTGGGCCAGTGCGAGTATCTTTGAGAATGGGTCGTTGGCGTTTTTGATGTCTTCGGCTGTCTTCTTTATTTTGGTCAACGTGTCTGGTTTGAAGAAAGACGACACCAGAGACGTGATCTGCTTGATTGCGTCACTGAATGATCCTGTGGCTGGTTGGTCTTGCTGTGTTTGCTGTTGGTCTTGGTTTGGTTGGCGGCCCCAAGCTGTGGTTCGGGTCGCCTGTCGCTGTCGGAGAGGGGGGAAGTTGTTTGCCGTATTTGCTGGCGCTGGTGGTGGTGGCGGACCTGCTGTTGTTGTTGGTCGGCCTGGTTGTGTTCCTCTGAGGTTTATTGCTGGTCGGAAAGGCTTTAGTGCTTTCTGGAACTCTGGACAGCCTCTGAAGTTTGCTGGATGGCCTTTCGCTCCGCATAAAACGCATGTGCATGGTTCTGCCTGTGGTAGTGTGCAGGCTGCTGAGGGATGCGGGCCGGCACACTTCACGCACCTTGGCGGAAGCTTGCAGTACTTGGCTGTGTGCCGCAGGCGTTGGCAATTTTTGCACTGGGGCGGACCGTCGCGCGGTTCGTAATTTTCAATCCGCACTTTCGTGTCGAGCATTAGTTTTTCATTGTATATTTTTTCTGATTTCCTCACTTTTGGCAGCGACACCACGTAGACCGGGATGGGTTCCAGCTTCTTGGTTTCCTCGTTCCTCTGCCTGTATTGATGAATATCTTTTACTTCATATCCTCTGTCTAGGAGCACGTTAACGAGAATTTGCGGTGGCACCGTTTCTGGGATGCCCTTGACGACGACCTTCAGGCATCTGTCCTCCGGCATCTGGTGGGTGAAGTAATGCATGTGGTTTTGCTCTAGGAAGGTATTGGCCTTCTTGTAGTCTTCGATCGACGTGAAGTGGTACCTTATATGGTCTCCCTTGTATATGGCGCGGAGCTCGCCTTCTATGTGTTTCTTAATCTCCGCGTTCAATCGGAGGTAGTCTTTCGTATGGTACACCACCAAGGGGGGCGGTCTTCCTGGTGCCGTTGGTGGTGGCTGGCTCTGCTGGGCGTCTGGTTGGTCGTTGGTCTGGTCCGCGAGTGCGGTGTACGCGTTGCTGACTGGTACAGTAAACGTGGATGGTTCGGTCTTTGCGCGTTTCGGGTCGTCGTTGTCACCATTTGCGGTCGCGGGCTGGCTGAGTTTCTTCCGACGCCTCTTGTTAGTGACTAGCTGAAAGCCGGCTTCATCAGCCTGCTCGCAGGTTGTCGCGGTGATCGGTGGGTCACAGACCATGTCTGCGTTGCTATAGTCGTATTCGGCCTCCGATAGCTCGGCTGCCGAGTAGTCCGATTCTTCCGACGAGTCTGGTATTTTCAAGTTGTCCTCGGAGTCGCTGCTGTGTCGTCCGGGTGTCTTCGACTTCTTCGTGGCGTTGGTCCTCCATTCTGCCCTGATCAGGGCGTCGCGCATCATCTGCCTTTCTTCCATTGTCAGGTGATTGAGAACCTCGGTCGAGAAGAACCGCGGTTCGGCGGGTTTCTCTGTTTGATCCATCGCTGGAAGTTCTCGTGCTGTTGGTTCCGTGTTGTCTGGTGGTGGAGGGGTGGGAGCCCTGTCCGCGGATTTAGGCCTATCCCCTGCCATGTTCAGAGCCTACACGACGCGGGCTGGTCCCGCCGCAGCAGGGGCCCTGGCCGTGAATATTCCCTAACCGCTATCCACCTCAGGCTAACCCTGGGTTCTGGCCTGTACCTACTGTCGCCCTAGCACCCTACCTCCCTAACTAACACGACAGTTTTGCGTTGCGTCTCTAAAGAGACACACTCGGAGCGCCTCAGAGCTGGGAGCAGAGCGAGCGACCGCGCGCTACGGCTGCCAGCGCGAGACTGCGGCGGGCCCAGCGCGCCCGCCGCCCCCCTATATAGACTCTGGCCCGCCCTCCCCCCACCACGCGCAACCGAGGGCATATAAGCGCAGCACGGAGGCGCGCGGGCCCGTTGTCAAGGCAGCACCGGACGCCGCGCCGCACCTAACCTCCACGCACGCCGCTCCGCTACCGCTACCGCCATGGCCCGCACAAAGCAAACGGCCCGCAAGTCCACCGGCGGAAAGGCGCCGCGCAAACAGCTCGCCACCAAGGCGGCGAGGAAGAGCGCGCCCGCCACCGGAGGCGTCAAGAAGCCCCACCGCTACAGGCCGGGCACCGTCGCCCTGCGAGAAATCAGGCGCTACCAGAAGAGCACAGAGCTGCTCATCCGCAAGCTGCCATTCCAGCGCCTAGTGCGCGAGATCGCCCAGGACTTCAAGACCGACCTGCGCTTCCAGAGCTCCGCAGTCATGGCCCTGCAGGAGGCCAGCGAGGCCTACCTCGTCGGCCTCTTCGAAGACACCAACCTGTGCGCAATCCACGCCAAGCGCGTCACCATCATGCCCAAGGACATCCAGCTCGCGCGCCGCATCCGCGGCGAGCGCGCCTAAACCGCGCCGCGGCACCGCACCGCACAAACAAAAACGGCCCTTTTCAGGGCCACTAACATCTCTCCGTCGCGAGCAACCTTTGTCGGTCGCCTGCCTCTCGCCCCGCAACCCAAAAACAAAAACCACCACTTCCCGTCCGTCCGCCACACCCGCTCACTCTGCCTGCCTGCTAGCAGCGCGCAACAATCACACATCATCCCTCCCCGGCGCACAATACCCAACGGCCGACGTCACACCGCACGGGTGGCTGGCCGGCCGCCGCTTTCGTTTCGAAAACAAAAACAAAAACACCCGCACTCCACTCCGACGGCCAACGGCCAGGCAGGCGCGCTCGCTCGCTCTACACGCCACCGAAATCCCCCGCCGACTCCTTCCCACATCTCAACGTGCCCCCCGTTGCAAAACATAACACACACAAAGGAACAAAACAAAGACCAGACACGACTCGACAAGACGACAGACATCCGAGAAGAACGAACGCAGGCAAGCCAACCAACGTATTCAAACAAAACAACAACGTGACAGAAAACCAACCGTCGGCCGCCGCCACAAACACGGCGACAATCAACCACGACAACAACAACAACACCGCTTACCGCTACCGCCGCCCACACCCGCCACCGACCCCCGCAATCCAACCACCGCGGCACGCAAACAGCATCCCCACGGGCATACAGACAGACCCCCACACCAAACGCAACACGACAATCAAAACCTTCCCCGACGTGCTTTGATGGCCCTGAGAAGGGCCGTTTTGGGCCGCGCGTCTCTTGCGCGCCACTAGACGACGACGGGGGGTGGGGACGACGGAGCCAAGCGCCAAACCCTTCCTTTCCCATCTCTTTCTCCTCTACTCTACTTCTTCTTCTTGGGCGAAGCCTTCGCCTTAGACGGCGTCGTCGCCTTCTTCGGGCGCGGCGCCTTCGGCTTCTTCGTCGGAACCTTGGCGGCCTTCTTCGCCTTCGACGGCGACTTGGCCTTGGCCGGCTTGGCCGCAGCCGCCTTCTTCGCACCCGCGGGAGCGGCCGACGCCGCAGACGCCTTCTTGGCGGCGCCCGCCTTCCGACCGGTCGCCGCCTTCACGCCACCAGCCTTCTTTGCGCCGGCCGCACGGGCGCCCTTCTTCTCCTTGCTGGCCGGAGCGGCGCGCTTCTTCTTGGCACCGCCAGCACGAGCCTTGCCGCCCTCGGCCGCCCCCCCGCCGCCGCCGGCGCCGGCAAGCTTGAACGAGCCGGACGCGCCCTTCCCCTTCGTCTGCACCAGCTCGCCCGCCACGACGGCCGACTTGAGGTACTTCTTGATAAACGGCGCCAGCTTCTCCGCGTCCAGCTTGTAGTGCGCGGCTATGTACTTCTTGATCGCCTGCAGCGACGACCCGCCGCGCTCCTTCAGACTCTTGATGGCGGCCGTCACCATCTCAGAGGTGCGCGGGTGCGCAGGCTTGGCGCGCGGCTTCTTCGCAGACGACGCAGACTTGGCCTTCTTCGTAGTGCCGGTGGCGGCGGGTGCCGCAGCAGTCTCGTTCGTAGCCGCCTGATCTGCCATTTCGACGACGCGCGTAACACACAGCGAGAGCGAGCGGGACGGCAGGCACGCAAGCACAGCACAGCAGCAGAGCAGAGAATCACAAGGCCCAGCCAGTGTCGCGGGCGGGCGCGGACGGCCGAGAGAGCGGCCGCCACTCTGCGCGCCGCCGCGCCGCGCCTCCCGCGCTTGCTACCGCCCAACGTCCGACAGCCTGTGCGGAGCAGCCCCAAACCTGCGCCACAACCGCCCGCGCCTTTCAAACCACCGAGGATGGGGCTACACACAGCCACACCACAGTCGCCAACCAGTCGCCACGGCAGCGCCGCAAACCACGGCCAAACTGCAGCTACCGCGCGCTACAGCCTGGGTCGGCCCGCCGAGAATCGCCGCCCCCGCCCAAATGCCGCCCCCACAGCCCCAGCCGACGACCCGCCACAATGGCCAAACCTTCGGCAAAACTCCCACACCGTCGCCGCGGCAGCCCGGCCAGCGCGGCCGGCGCCACAGCCACACAAGCCGAGGCGTGCGGCGATGACGGCCGTGCAAACGCGCCTCCGCCGCCCCATCGCCTTCCGTCGCCCTCCCGCCGTTTCCCGATCGGCCCGCAGCCGTCGGGCCACATCGCGCGCCGTCCTCCTCCTCTCGCCGGCCAACATTCACAGCCGTTTCTCACCAATTGCCCGCCGCAAACGGACGCCGCCTGCGCAACAGGCGCCGCCGCCCCTCGCCGCTTCCGACCCAACCCCTCGACCGAGGCAAACCGCAATCCGAATCTACAGACCAACCCAATCTGCCGTCAAGCACACACGACAGCCGACCTTACACGTTACGCGTTACACATTACGTTTACACGTCTACGTTAGGTTAGGTTAGGTGGACGTGGGTTAGGTTAAGGGGACTTGGGTTAGGTTAAGCGTCAAACTTAGGTTAAGCATTCAAACACGTCAGGCGTCAGAGGTTAGGTTAGGTTAGGTTACACGTTAGGTTAAGGGGTCAGTGCTAGGTTAAGAAGCGTCAAACGTAGGTTAAAAAAGCGTTCAAACGTGAGGCGTGAGCCGGACAGCTTACCTTACGTAGACGTTAGGGGCTCACAGGCTGAGCTCACCTCGCCACACCACAGGTTAGGTTCGGTTCGGTTCGCTCGGCTCAGCGTAAAGCGCCGAGGTCAGGGTTACGTTCGTTCACCTTCGGGCGCCACACTTTCGGTTGAAAGGTCGCGACGGGACGACGTCGGCACGCACGCCGCAAACGAACAAAAACGTACAGACGACGTCGGAAACCGCCGACAGACGGGGGAGCAGCACGACCACGACCAGACACCGAGCGCGAACGAGACACACGCGAACCACCCCCACCGGCCAAAGGGCACCACACAACAACCCAGAGCACCACGTGTCGACACCAGAGCAACCCGCCGCTCACGCGACGTGGCTGGCACCGAAGGGCAACCGCCCGCAACTGCGCTTTCCGCGCCGGCCCGGATGCACGTCGTGCTACAACAACACCACTACCGTACACAGCCGCTGTTCACAACATCACTATCAATGGCGCGCCCGCGGCTCGCCGCCGTCGCAGTCGCAGCCCCAACGCCAGCACTTTTGCACCACCATTCACACGCACCGCAACACAGCTCGCCGACACAGCCGAACAAAACAAACACCACACAACAACAGCAACAACAACGCCGCCGCCTCTACTTGTGCCGGCGACCCACCCCGCCGATGGCGCACCTTTCGCCAGCCGGCAATCGACACACACGCACCCACCCACCGGGGCCCAGTGCAAAAAAAAAAAAAAAAAAAAAAAAAAAAAAAAAACACAAAAACAAAAAAACCAAACAACACAAACGACACGGGAAGCGCACACCGCCACTTCGCGCGCACGCCACCAACCAGTCGTCGTCTCAAAATAACAAACACAAACAAAATAAACTAACAACTAGGGCAACACAAAACAAAAACGCCTCGCACGAACCGAACCGCCCACAAAAAGGACAAGCACACGCACAGCCTCTGCTGACGACCACGACGCAGCGGCACGCTGCTCCTGTCCCGCGCCCCGCGCCCCGCGCCCCACTCGATTCACAACTCACGCGACACCGTCAACGACGGGCTCGCTTCCCGCAACCTACCACCTTTCCGCCACGACGCACAGCCCCAGCCCCACCCGACGACTGCACTTTCACCACCGCCTCCCCCTTCCCCCCCAAAACACACACACACACACACACACACACACACACACACACAGCCAGCCAAAAACGCACTCGCGACCCACACATGCACGTGCATCGGCACACGCCAACCAGTCAACGTCGACAACCACACGCAAGGCTCGAAACGAAAACGAAACCGGCGTCCTTCCACGTTGCCATCAAGCTACGCGACACAAGACACAAGGAACCAACACAACAGCCGGCCCCACTAATTCCCACTCTCACGCCGCAAAAAGCACACCGACACCGCCAAACACGCACGCACATTCCCCTTCGCACTGACACCACCGACCGGCTCGCTACCACACACCTCTCGGCAGCCGTTTTCACGCCAATTCGCCACACCGCCCACACAGTCGACAAGCGCCCGCCCTGTACGGCACACGCAACGACGCAGCGCAGCAAAGGGCGCCCGCAACACATACCTCTCCGCCGCCCGACGCGCCAACCGCCACGCCACACCACACCGCACCGCCAGCCACTCGCAAATTGTGCACTGCCACCAGCCACACGTCCAACACGCCGCGCCGCCTCCGGCCACCCGCCAGGGGGCGCTCACGTCCGCGACAACAGCGCGGCCCGCCGGGCCGGGCCGAACCGAACCGAGCCGCCGCTGCTCTGCACTCGGCACGGCCACACCCTGCTGCAGACCGGGCTCGTCCCTCTGTACGCGTCTGCCTGCGCATCAACACAACACGACCTTTTGTTTTTTTTTTTTCTCTCTCTACCGCCATCCCTTCTTCTCGCGTTTTACTCGTTGTTGCAGCAGCGGCGCACACCTACACATCCACAGCCCCAGCCGAGCCGGCCTCACCTCAGGGCCCGCCGCCAGCGTCTCCTCCTCGGGCACAGGTGCGGTGCTGTGGCCGCCCATCCAACCGCATTGCTGGCCGTCCAGCCACCAGGCGTTCCCACTGCCGCGAGCCACGCCGCGCACCGACCCTGCTGCAGAAAACGAAGCATAGCCAGAGACCGACCGATACACAAAGCAAGCCGTCGCCTCGCCTCTTGTCCTTCCTGCCTTCCTTCCGCCCCCGCCCTTCTCACACCACCGCCTCTCCACTTTCGCCCCCCCCCTCCTTTTTTTTTTTTTTTTTTGTTTTCTTCTTTCTTTCTTTCTTTCTTTGGCCCTCTCTCCTTCCCGCCATGGCGGTTACGGCACCGCGCTGCAGCGGCAGATTTTTTTGCGCCCACACGCCTACTCCTACCACCATTAACCTTGCCCTGCCCTGCCCTGCCCTGCCCTGCCCTGCCCATCAACGTCGCAGTCGAACCGACGCTTGCCAACACACTGCCCACGTTCCTTTCTCTTTTCGGCCTACGCCCATTACGCGCCGCCGCCACAGCACCTTCCCTTCCCACAACACACCGACGTCATCACACGCACCCAAAACAGGGGCCACGACCGTGTTCCTCGCCCACTCCCATCCCGCACGGTACGCACATTCCCAACTACTACCGCGCACCCTCCCTTTCCAATCTGTGTGTCTCTGTGTCTGTGTCCTGTCCGCGCGTGACGCCTCTCAACATCCGCCGTCCCCCGTCCCGTTTTCGCCCCCATGCCGTCGTCGCGCCGCCTCCTCCCCGTCCACCGCCGCCCCTGTCCGCCCCGCACCACACCATACACCGCTGCTTGTCCCGGCCGTTGCCACCAAAGGCGCCGACCGCAAACGCGCCACGCCGCAGCCCCCGTGCGTCTCGCGCTCGCTTGCATCTCCGTGCCGACGCTGCCTCTCTTCCCGCTCGCACTCGACCTCGACAACACAGTCTTTGGCTCCGCCACTGCGTGTTCCGGTGGTACGCACGCTGCAACACGTATGTATTCATTACCAGAGCGATGGCGAGGCATGACAGCATCTCTGTCTGACCAGAGAGTTCTTTATCGCTGCTAGTCGGCGCTTGGACCGCGCCAGACGACAGTAGTGGCACGCACCGGGTCGCCAGGAACAGTTGTTATATATATATTGTAGCGCGAGTCGGGAGAGGTAGTAGTCGGTCGACAGTAGTAGCGGGTGGACGGTTGTACTGAGCGGGCGTCGGCGGCGTGCTCTGCTCGTCTCGCGACTCTGGTCACGGTTCGGGACGATGTATAGTCTATTGTGTTATAATCAAAAGGTGGTGTGACGCTGCATTGCGCAAATCTGATAACGTATGTTCATTGTACTTATTTTGTTCAACAACAAAAGCCCCACTATTACTTTTTTTCTAAAGTAACTTTTGTCTCTTAACGAAAAACATTCACTTTTTAAAGACTACTTCCTATGGCATTTCCCTCCAAGGAGTGCAATTAATTACCAGCCAGCACTCATTCATTGCACACAGCTGTGTAAGGGGTATCTACAATTGAGGAGCGGATATAAATGCAATTTTTTTGTTTTTTTTTTTTTTTTTTTTTTTTTTTTTTTTTTTTTTTGTGTGTGTGTGTGTGTGTTGTAACCTCCCAGCAAAATTTAAAATAATGGACAATGTTATTTACGGATGCTAATGGACATTGCGCTAATTGTAACCTCGCCCACAATGAGAGGTATTGAAAATGGCAACAAAAATGTGAAATTCGCAATCTGACTCAAATATAAAGTCTTCACACAACATTTAAAAAAGTCCGTTCAGTGACAAGAAACTTCAATTAAACCGAAATATCGGTCTTTGGCCCTGTGCAAAACAATCAGAATTAAAGTCTTACCTCCGAATAAATGGATGTCACATTTCTGCTCTGGTTGTTGCGCAGCGCTTGGAGGAACTGCATTGCAAATAATAATATTCTCTTTTTTTGTGATTTTAGTGACATTTTTCTTCAAAGAAGTGGAATGAAATGTGAAGTGCAACGAACTCTTTAGTTCAATAAACAATTAAATGTTTGAAAAATGCTTTTGAAATAAAAATTATTATTGGGGAACTTGTTGGAGAATAATTACAATAAATACAATTTTTCATTATCTAATGATTATATTAATTAACAGTATACCTTATTCACCATCTTGACCAGTGTTGCCGACCGCCTACATCACACAACCGCGCTCGGCTGCTACTACTGACCGACCGCTCTGCATGACGACTATTAGCGTACTGCACGCGACGACTACTGACAGAGTACAGCCCTCAACTACACATAGCTACGGACTCGCAACGACTACTGACTGACTGAGAACCGCTCGCAACACTCGCGCAGTCCAGCGCAAACTCTCTGGTCACAGATGCTACAATGTCTCGCCATCGCTACTATGTTACATACGTGTTTCAGTGTCTTTTTCATTGGGGTAACGATCTTTGGCTCTTTTTATTCTGAATACAGGGCCAAAGGTCAACGCTGCTGCCCTTATACAATTTATCAGGTTTCATTATGTCTGTTGCAATGTTACATACGGTTCACTCTTTCATTAATATTATCGTTGGGTTTGTTTTGTAGGGACGTTAACATTCTGGCACATTTTTATTATCATCGGACTCTCTGCTATTTGTGCAGGGAGGTTATACCTGGGTCCATTTCCATTTTAATATTGATAGACTTTTTGTTTTCTCGTTGTTTTTCCTTCTTTTTTTTTTGTTTTGTTTTTCCCGCTCTCACCACCACCGCCGCATCACGCCTTCCGTTTTCTTGGTTTCTTTTCTGTTCTCCAACTGCTTCAACATCACCGCGCCCCATTTCCACACCACAGCCATCAGCCTCCAAGACGGGCGGGCGCAGTGTGCCATTTCCGGCGCACAAGCACACCCGTACGGTACTCTCCTCGCCCCCACGCCACCAACAACACAGCGACCACGCGGCTTTCAGGCATGGCACGGCACCGGCGAAATGCGCCGCCCCCGCCCCTCCGCGCATCCGTCCGTCTCGCCACGTTCACTGACAGCCGCGTCTGCGGCTACACCACGACAACCACAACACAACACCGCTCCCCTCCCTGGCAACTCACATTGTTTTTCTCCTCCTCTTTTGCACAAACCACAACGCCGAGCACAGGCGCAAGCCACCCACACCGCGCCCCTCCCCGTCCCGTCTTTGGCCGCCGCTCCTCGTTTGCCCCCTCCCATCTCCCGAAATGCCATGCCAGCAGCGTTACGCATGCCCCTCCCCTGTCCACACAACACTACCGCCTAACGAACAGCCTTCCGGGCCACATGCAGGGCACGCCCACCTCCAAACACTGCCAATTCACGGACGCACGCACACACACACTCACTTTCTCGACACCTTTCTGTACGGAGGGTGCGTCATCTCGACCGTGACAGAGTGACGGCAACTATCGACGATCCATTTCCCCCCAATGGTAAAACATGTCCACTAACACCTACATACATCATTCACGTACACAGACAATAGCATACACACAATGGGAGGGCACACGAACATGGACGGCACGGCACTGTCATACACTCTTCCTCAGAACCATATCAACAAACGTTACGTACATCCGGGAAAGCGAAAGCGAAAGCAAAAGCAAAGGCAAAGCCCAATGCAGCCGTCAAAGGTAACGTTCACCACGGCAGACACTTGCAGCCGCGCCGCCGTTAAACGCATTTCAGTGCGGCTCCAATACGCCTCCGACACGGGAACGTTCCGTTGCTCTACGAATGCGTTTCTCCCCTTTTTCCCTTCCTCTCTCTTTTGCCCCCCCTCCTTGCACTCTTGCCTCATTCCTCACGTTCTGCCCAGACATTCGACCGATCAAAGTCAACCTTTCGTTACCGTTCTCAGCGCGACGGTGTACAACAGTATGACGGGTGTGCCCAAGACTTCGGTTCAGTTGCGTGACGCCCGTCTATCGCGCCGATCGACAGTTACTCAGGGGGCGACGGATCGGACCACGTCACCGACACACAAAACACTTTCAAACAAACAAATACGCACCGGATGGACACAGACAAACACGTGTACAGACATTCGCCAAACAAACGACCGCCGCCGCCGCCGCCGCCGCCGCCGTCGTCGTCTAGCGTCGCGCTTACTGTACTGCACTGGACACGCGTGCATCTTGAATGACGACATCGGTGTGCGTGCGTCGTACGCAATCAGTCAGACACGGCTATCAAACATCAGAGTCGAATGGTACATCATCGTGCGTGTTCGCCGTACACGTACAGTACAATACAACAACAATGCGTCTTAATGGCACGTTCATTTCAACGTCACTCACACACCTCCACGCTGCAGTTACGTCGCACCATTGTCAAACTCGGCGTACAGCAAAGGGAATAGTGGGCGGCAAAAAAAAAAAAAAACAACCAAACAAAAACATTTCACATTTCACCCTCGCCATGTATGATGTGCAAAAAAACAAACCCGCAAACGGCCGTCGTTACGGTGACACAAAAGTCGCCGATCGCACAGTCCCCCCTCGCAGACGGGTAACACACACACACACACCAACAACACCAATGGGTCAAAAACCACGCCAACGAGGCGTGCCACCATTCCACGCCACGGCGACCAACCTCGTGGCCGTACCCCGCGCAACACGCTTTGACGCGCCCCCCCACCCACAATCAAAATGCACACATACATCACAGCCGTCCACACAAACAACAACAACAATTCCGCCCTTCCCGCAAAAGGCAAGTTGGTGGCCCTGAAAAGGGCCGTTTTGCCGCTCTCGCAACGGAGGAGCCTTCTCCATCCTTCCTTCCATTCCAGAGCCACCTCCTTACTTGGAGCTCGTGTACTTGGTCACCGCCTTCGTGCCCTCGCTCACGGCGTGCTTGGCCAGCTCGCCAGGCAGCAACAGCCGCACAGCGGTCTGGATCTCGCGGGACGTGATGGTCGAGCGCTTGTTGTAGTGCGCCAGCCGAGAAGCCTCGGCCGCAATGCGCTCGAAAATGTCGTTCACGAAGCTGTTCATGATGCTCATCGCCTTCGACGAGATGCCCGTGTCAGGGTGCACCTGCTTCAGCACCTTGTAGATGTAGATGGCATAGCTCTCCTTCCTCTTGCGCTTCTTCTTCTTGTCGCCCTTCGAAATGTTCTTCTGCGCCTTGCCAGCCTTCTTGGCGGCCTTCCCGCTAGTCTTGGGCGGCATCTCGAACCAACGTACGGCAGCAGCAACACCAGTACCAAGCGCTCCGCTCTAGTCAGCGTCTCCCCACACAGTGGCACCCGCCGCCAGCCGCCGCCGCACCTTTACCAGCTCGCCCTGTTGCGGCCGCCGACCAATGGGGCGCGCGCGCAACCGGCCGCCGCACCCGAGCCCATAAAGCACCCCCACCCCGGCTCCCTCAGCAGCTTGTAGGATCGCTCTTGTGAGGTCGTCTAGTGCCTGTTCTGCTGTCTCTGCAGTTGGGGGCGGGGTCTGGGCAAGTTCAGCTGCTACTGCATTGCTGAATTGCTCCTTATTGATGCGCTTGTATGTCGCATGCCGTTGTGGGCTAGAGAGCCATTCTCCCATGTCGACCTCGAAAATCACGGGATTGTGGTCCGACGACATTCTGTTTACCGATGTCGCGGATACAAAGCCCACCAGATTCTTTGTGATGGCTATGTCGAGGACGTCCGGTCTTCCTCCGTTCTTTGGGAAGTGTGTCGGTTCCTCTGGGCCCCATATTTGTAACTGGTGTGTGCGCGCGAGTCGTTGCAGTTGTTGACCAGCTTGATTTCGGCGTCTCGAGTTCCAGTCCGCGTGCTTGGCATTTAGGTCCCCTGCTATTAGTAGTTTGCCTCTAATGCGACTTAGTGCAGCTATGTCGTCCCAAAGACTAGAAGAGGACGACATAGCTGCACTAAGTCGCATTAGAGGCAAACTACTAATAGCAGGGGACCTAAATGCCAAGCACGCGGACTGGAACTCGAGACGCCGAAATCAAGCTGGTCAACAACTGCAACGACTCGCGCGCACACACCAGTTACAAATATGGGGCCCAGAGGAACCGACACACTTCCCAAAGAACGGAGGAAGACCGGACGTCCTCGACATAGCCATCACAAAGAATCTGGTGGGCTTTGTATCCGCGACATCGGTAAACAGAATGTCGTCGGACCACAATCCCGTGATTTTCGAGGTCGACATGGGAGAATGGCTCTCTAGCCCACAACGGCATGCGACATACAAGCGCATCAATAAGGAGCAATTCAGCAATGCAGTAGCAGCTGAACTTGCCCAGACCCCGCCTCCAACTGCAGAGACAGCAGAACAGGCACTAGACGACCTCACAAGAGCGATCCTACAAGCTGCTGAGGGAGCCACACCGCCTCCTGCGGGGCCCCCCCGCTCCAGGCAACTCCCCCCGCACTTGCTTGCGCAAATACGGCACAAAAACAGGATCGCCAAAGAGTGGAAGCTCACCAGAAATAGGGATACACGGAGGCTACTCAATAGGCTACAGAGAGAGCTGAAAGCCGATCTCAATGAGTACCGCAACCAACAATGGTCGGCAAGGCTCTCAGCTCTCAAACTAGACGACAATAGTTTATGGCAAGCCACCAAACAGTACACAAAAAGACGCGCAAAAATGCCACCACTCCATGGCGAACGCGGACTGCAGTTCAGCCCCATCGACAAAGCTAACGCACTAGCCGACGTGTTCGAAAAACAGTTCAGACCAGCAGAAGTACAGGACAGAGAACACGTCGCAACAGTCCGCAGAGAACTGGCCGTGTTCCTGGAAGCAGACGACGAAGATGACTACACGCCACTCTTCAATACTGAAGATGTGGCGCGCTGCATCAAGTCCCTGCCCACCAGGAAAACCCCGGGTCACGACCAGGTCACAAATGAATTGCTGAAACTCCTCCCGCCTCTGGCAATCACCCACCTGACCGATATAGTTAATGAACTGACGCGATCACAAAAATTCCCGGCGCAGTGGAAGCACGCAGAAGTTATTGCGATCGCGAAACCAGGAAAAGACCCGGTGTTCCCGCAACACTATAGACCAATTAGTCTACTGCCTACCCTCAGTAAACTTTACGAGCGCCTCCTACTAACCCCCATACAGGACTATATCACAAGAGAGCAGATTCTGCCGAAATTCCAATTCGGATTTAGGCAAAGACACTCCGCCCCCCAGCAAATCATGAGGGTGGTTGAAGCAGCCACAGACAGCTTCAACCGAAAGGGCTACTGCGGGCTTGTCTTGTTAGACGTAGCAAAAGCCTTCGACTCAGTCTGGCACACCGGGATATTACACAAGATGTACACCCTAGGCTTCCCCGGAAAGATAGTCAAAATCGTTAAAAACTATCTCTCCGGTAGGACTTTCTCAGTCAAGATCGATGGATCCCTGTCGACCAGGAGAAGAATCAGTGCAGGCGTGCCCCAGGGCTCAGTCCTGGGACCCGTCCTCTACAGTGTCTACACTGCTGACATCCCTACGACTCAGCATGTAAACACTGCACAGTACGCAGACGACACTGCATTCTTCTCCTGCTCGACAAACAGGAACCTGGTTACAAGGCGTCTGCAAACCGCCCTAAACAGGACGGAAAACTGGGCAAAGCAGTGGCGCATCTCAATTAACTCTGAGAAAACACAAGCCATGCTGCTCACCAGACGCTATGGGAAACGCCGACCCCCAAGAAGACCATACCAACTGCTGAGATTGCAGGGGCAGAATTTGCCATGGAGAAATTCTGCGAAGTACCTCGGTGTCACACTTGACAGACGCCTGACATGGAAGTGCCACATAGAGGAGCTTCGCAGAAAGGCTCACGCCAGGATGCAGATTCTGTACCCTGTCTTGAACAGCACCAGTTCCCTCGACCCCGCAACAGGAGTAGCGATCTATCGAAGTCTAATTCGACCGATACTGGAATATGCGTGCCCTGTATGGGGCTACGCAGCCAGATCGACGATAGATCGCTTACAAAAGACTCAAAACAGAGCGTTAAGACGAGCCCTACACGTCCCCACGCGCTTCCCCACGGCAGATTTGCACGAAGCCGCAGACATAGAGCCAATCACCACAAGATTCCGCGCCCTGGCAGAAGTGTTCTACGCCACGGCGCGGAAGTCAGAAAACGAATTAATCAACACCCTTGGGCAATACGAACCCCATAGGCAGAGATATAACAGACCCAAGTCGCTACTCCTGCAGTAGCAGAAAAAGAACAACTAAAGAAAACTCTCAACGAACAGCAACCAACAAAAGCAAAGAAACAAAAACAACACAAAAGAAAAGAGGAGGAAATGTCCTAATGTGACAACAACCTCCACCAGCACACCCTCTAAAGGTAGAGGAATAAAAGAGAGAAGCAGAGAGCTGCGCCGGCACGCACTCCGCTGCTCGACTCGCTGCCGCTCGCACCGGTCGTTTTCGTTTCCGTTTCGTGTGCACCGTCGCTAGCCCATCGCCATGTCCGGACGCGGAAAGGGAGGCAAAGTCAAGGGCAAGTCAAAGTCCCGCTCAAGCAGGGCTGGGCTCCAGTTCCCGGTCGGCAGAATCCACCGCCTCCTGCGCAAGGGAAACTACGCAGAGCGCGTCGGCGCCGGGGCGCCCGTCTACCTCGCCGCCGTCATGGAGTACCTCGCGGCTGAGGTGCTCGAGCTGGCCGGAAACGCGGCCCGCGACAACAAGAAGACGCGCATCATCCCGCGCCACCTGCAGCTTGCCATCCGCAACGACGAGGAGCTCAACAAGCTCCTGTCGGGCGTCACCATCGCACAGGGTGGTGTCCTGCCCAACATCCAGGCCGTCCTGCTGCCAAAGAAGACCGAGAAGAAGGCCTAAAGGAGGCCAGGCAATCGCAGCCGCCGCGTGCTCCCCTGCACGCAACGCGCTTTGCCGGCTCGGCCCACAACAATCGGCCCTTTTCAGGGCCACCACACAAACCTACGTCCAAAGCAAAATTTCAGTCGTCCTCGCCGCACCTTGTTTTGTTTTTTAACTTTGCACTTTCACAGCACAGCCGCCGCCGGCGCACGTCCGCCATCTTGTCGTCCACACAGCCCGTGTGGCCCAACACACACACACACACACATTTTGCACGGTCGCAGTCGCCTTCCAAACGACAACGGCAGCAATAATGACCATTGTTAAAGGGAGGCGTGTCGACACACCGCCCTCCACTCCCGCGCGCAACGGCCGTCGACACGAACGAAACAGCTGATCCGGCCGCCTTGCCTCGGAAACCCCAACGCCGCCGCAAACACACAGAGCCAAACCACGCAAGCAAATAATCACCGCCTCTCGCACAACAACACACAGCCCGCCATCTCCGTCGCGATCGATACAAAGACACACAAACGAAGCAGCTCCACACACAGCCAGCCACATGACACGTTTCCTTTCCTTCTCCCCTCCCAGTCACATCACGTCGCTCACAAACGGAAAGAAAGAAACAAAGAAAGAAAGAGAGAGAGAAACAAACAAACAACACAGCGCACACACGCAGCAACAACACAGACTCTTTCGCACTTTTCAACTTCCGAACAGTGTGGTGGCCCTGAAAAGGGCCGTTTTCTAGTCTCTCCCACCCACAAGCACGGCCGCGGGAAGGCCAGCGCCCGCTGCGACGCAGCCTAACCGCCGAAACCGTACAGGGTGCGCCCCTGCCTCTTCAGGGCGTACACCACGTCCATGGCCGTCACAGTCTTGCGCTTGGCGTGCTCAGTGTACGTCACCGCGTCGCGGATCACGTTCTCCAGGAACACCTTCAGCACCCCGCGGGTCTCCTCGTAGATCAGACCAGAGATGCGCTTCACGCCGCCCCTGCGAGCCAGGCGGCGGATGGCGGGCTTCGTGATGCCCTGGATGTTGTCGCGCAACACCTTGCGGTGCCGCTTGGCGCCACCCTTGCCGAGCCCCTTTCCTCCCTTGCCGCGGCCTGTCATCCTTCCTTCCTCGGGCAAAGCAAAACGTGCACAAACAGCAGCTGCAGCGGCTGGAGAGTCGGCTACGGTCTGCGCCCAGCGCGCCCGCCGCCCCCCTATATAGACTCTGGCCCGCCCTCCCCCCACCACGCGCAACCGAGGGCATATAAGCGCAGCACGGAGGCGCGCGGGCCCGTTGTCAAGGCAGCACCGGACGCCGCGCCGCACCTAACCTCCACGCACGCCGCTCCGCTACCGCTACCGCCATGGCCCGCACAAAGCAAACGGCCCGCAAGTCCACCGGCGGAAAGGCGCCGCGCAAACAGCTCGCCACCAAGGCGGCGAGGAAGAGCGCGCCCGCCACCGGAGGCGTCAAGAAGCCCCACCGCTACAGGCCGGGCACCGTCGCCCTGCGAGAAATCAGGCGCTACCAGAAGAGCACAGAGCTGCTCATCCGCAAGCTGCCATTCCAGCGCCTAGTGCGCGAGATCGCCCAGGACTTCAAGACCGACCTGCGCTTCCAGAGCTCCGCAGTCATGGCCCTGCAGGAGGCCAGCGAGGCCTACCTCGTCGGCCTCTTCGAAGACACCAACCTGTGCGCAATCCACGCCAAGCGCGTCACCATCATGCCCAAGGACATCCAGCTCGCGCGCCGCATCCGCGGCGAGCGCGCCTAAACCGCGCCGCGGCACCGCACCGCACAAACAAAAACGGCCCTTTTCAGGGCCACTAACATCTCTCCGTCGCGAGCAACCTTTGTCGGTCGCCTGCCTCTCGCCCCGCAACCCAAAAACAAAAACCACCACTTCCCGTCCGTCCGCCACACCCGCTCACTCTGCCTGCCTGCTAGCAGCGCGCAACAATCACACATCATCCCTCCCCGGCGCACAATACCCAACGGCCGACGTCACACCGCACGGGTGGCTGGCCGGCCGCCGCTTTCGTTTCGAAAACAAAAACAAAAACACCCGCACTCCACTCCGACGGCCAACGGCCAGGCAGGCGCGCTCGCTCGCTCTACACGCCACCGAAATCCCCCGCCGACTCCTTCCCACATCTCAACGTGCCCCCCGTTGCAAAACATAACACACACAAAGGAACAAAACAAAGACCAGACACGACTCGACAAGACGACAGACATCCGAGAAGAACGAACGCAGGCAAGCCAACCAACGTATTCAAACAAAACAACAACGTGACAGAAAACCAACCGTCGGCCGCCGCCACAAACACGGCGACAATCAACCACGACAACAACAACAACACCGCTTACCGCTACCGCCGCCCACACCCGCCACCGACCCCCGCAATCCAACCACCGCGGCACGCAAACAGCATCCCCACGGGCATACAGACAGACCCCCACACCAAACGCAACACGACAATCAAAACCTTCCCCGACGTGCTTTGATGGCCCTGAGAAGGGCCGTTTTGGGCCGCGCGTCTCTTGCGCGCCACTAGACGACGACGGGGGGTGGGGACGACGGAGCCAAGCGCCAAACCCTTCCTTTCCCATCTCTTTCTCCTCTACTCTACTTCTTCTTCTTGGGCGAAGCCTTCGCCTTAGACGGCGTCGTCGCCTTCTTCGGGCGCGGCGCCTTCGGCTTCTTCGTCGGAACCTTGGCGGCCTTCTTCGCCTTCGACGGCGACTTGGCCTTGGCCGGCTTGGCCGCAGCCGCCTTCTTCGCACCCGCGGGAGCGGCCGACGCCGCAGACGCCTTCTTGGCGGCGCCCGCCTTCCGACCGGTCGCCGCCTTCACGCCACCAGCCTTCTTTGCGCCGGCCGCACGGGCGCCCTTCTTCTCCTTGCTGGCCGGAGCGGCGCGCTTCTTCTTGGCACCGCCAGCACGAGCCTTGCCGCCCTCGGCCGCCCCCCCGCCGCCGCCGGCGCCGGCAAGCTTGAACGAGCCGGACGCGCCCTTCCCCTTCGTCTGCACCAGCTCGCCCGCCACGACGGCCGACTTGAGGTACTTCTTGATAAACGGCGCCAGCTTCTCCGCGTCCAGCTTGTAGTGCGCGGCTATGTACTTCTTGATCGCCTGCAGCGACGACCCGCCGCGCTCCTTCAGACTCTTGATGGCGGCCGTCACCATCTCAGAGGTGCGCGGGTGCGCAGGCTTGGCGCGCGGCTTCTTCGCAGACGACGCAGACTTGGCCTTCTTCGTAGTGCCGGTGGCGGCGGGTGCCGCAGCAGTCTCGTTCGTAGCCGCCTGATCTGCCATTTCGACGACGCGCGTAACACACAGCGAGAGCGAGCGGGACGGCAGGCACGCAAGCACAGCACAGCAGCAGAGCAGAGAATCACAAGGCCCAGCCAGTGTCGCGGGCGGGCGCGGACGGCCGAGAGAGCGGCCGCCACTCTGCGCGCCGCCGCGCCGCGCCTCCCGCGCTTGCTACCGCCCAACGTCCGACAGCCTGTGCGGAGCAGCCCCAAACCTGCGCCACAACCGCCCGCGCCTTTCAAACCACCGAGGATGGGGCTACACACAGCCACACCACAGTCGCCAACCAGTCGCCACGGCAGCGCCGCAAACCACGGCCAAACTGCAGCTACCGCGCGCTACAGCCTGGGTCGGCCCGCCGAGAATCGCCGCCCCCGCCCAAATGCCGCCCCCACAGCCCCAGCCGACGACCCGCCACAATGGCCAAACCTTCGGCAAAACTCCCACACCGTCGCCGCGGCAGCCCGGCCAGCGCGGCCGGCGCCACAGCCACACAAGCCGAGGCGTGCGGCGATGACGGCCGTGCAAACGCGCCTCCGCCGCCCCATCGCCTTCCGTCGCCCTCCCGCCGTTTCCCGATCGGCCCGCAGCCGTCGGGCCACATCGCGCGCCGTCCTCCTCCTCTCGCCGGCCAACATTCACAGCCGTTTCTCACCAATTGCCCGCCGCAAACGGACGCCGCCTGCGCAACAGGCGCCGCCGCCCCTCGCCGCTTCCGACCCAACCCCTCGACCGAGGCAAACCGCAATCCGAATCTACAGACCAACCCAATCTGCCGTCAAGCACACACGACAGCCGACCTTACACGTTACGCGTTACACATTACGTTTACACGTCTACGTTAGGTTAGGTTAGGTGGACGTGGGTTAGGTTAAGGGGACTTGGGTTAGGTTAAGCGTCAAACTTAGGTTAAGCATTCAAACACGTCAGGCGTCAGAGGTTAGGTTAGGTTAGGTTACACGTTAGGTTAAGGGGTCAGTGCTAGGTTAAGAAGCGTCAAACGTAGGTTAAAAAAGCGTTCAAACGTGAGGCGTGAGCCGGACAGCTTACCTTACGTAGACGTTAGGGGCTCACAGGCTGAGCTCACCTCGCCACACCACAGGTTAGGTTCGGTTCGGTTCGCTCGGCTCAGCGTAAAGCGCCGAGGTCAGGGTTACGTTCGTTCACCTTCGGGCGCCACACTTTCGGTTGAAAGGTCGCGACGGGACGACGTCGGCACGCACGCCGCAAACGAACAAAAACGTACAGACGACGTCGGAAACCGCCGACAGACGGGGGAGCAGCACGACCACGACCAGACACCGAGCGCGAACGAGACACACGCGAACCACCCCCACCGGCCAAAGGGCACCACACAACAACCCAGAGCACCACGTGTCGACACCAGAGCAACCCGCCGCTCACGCGACATGGCTGGCACCGAAGGGCAACCGCCCGCAACTGCGCTTTCCGCGCCGGCCCGGATGCACGTCGTGCTACAACAACACCACTACCGTACACAGCCGCTGTTCACAACATCACTATCAATGGCGCGCCCGCGGCTCGCCGCCGTCGCAGTCGCAGCCCCAACGCCAGCACTTTTGCACCACCATTCACACGCACCGCAACACAGCTCGCCGACACAGCCGAACAAAACAAACACCACACAACAACAGCAACAACAACGCCGCCGCCTCTACTTGTGCCGGCGACCCACCCCGCCGATGGCGCACCTTTCGCCAGCCGGCAATCGACACACACGCACCCACCCACCGGGGCCCAGTGCAAAAAAAAAAAAAAAAAAAAAAAAAAAAAAAAAACACACAAAAACAAAAAAACCAAACAACACAAACGACACGGGAAGCGCACACCGCCACTTCGCGCGCACGCCACCAACCAGTCGTCGTCTCAAAATAACAAACACAAACAAAATAAACTAACAACTAGGGCAACACAAAACAAAAACGCCTCGCACGAACCGAACCGCCCACAAAAAGGACAAGCACACGCACAGCCTCTGCTGACGACCACGACGCAGCGGCACGCTGCTCCTGTCCCGCGCCCCGCGCCCCGCGCCCCACTCGATTCACAACTCACGCGACACCGTCAACGACGGGCTCGCTTCCCGCAACCTACCACCTTTCCGCCACGACGCACAGCCCCAGCCCCACCCGACGACTGCACTTTCACCACCGCCTCCCCCTTCCCCCCCAAAACACACACACACACACACACACACACACACACACACACACACAGCCAGCCAAAAACGCACTCGCGACCCACACATGCACGTGCATCGGCACACGCCAACCAGTCAACGTCGACAACCACACGCAAGGCTCGAAACGAAAACGAAACCGGCGTCCTTCCACGTTGCCATCAAGCTACGCGACACAAGACACAAGGAACCAACACAACAGCCGGCCCCACTAATTCCCACTCTCACGCCGCAAAAAGCACACCGACACCGCCAAACACGCACGCACATTCCCCTTCGCACTGACACCACCGACCGGCTCGCTACCACACACCTCTCGGCAGCCGTTTTCACGCCAATTCGCCACACCGCCCACACAGTCGACAAGCGCCCGCCCTGTACGGCACACGCAACGACGCAGCGCAGCAAAGGGCGCCCGCAACACATACCTCTCCGCCGCCCGACGCGCCAACCGCCACGCCACACCACACCGCACCGCCAGCCACTCGCAAATTGTGCACTGCCACCAGCCACACGTCCAACACGCCGCGCCGCCTCCGGCCACCCGCCAGGGGGCGCTCACGTCCGCGACAACAGCGCGGCCCGCCGGGCCGGGCCGAACCGAACCGAGCCGCCGCTGCTCTGCACTCGGCACGGCCACACCCTGCTGCAGACCGGGCTCGTCCCTCTGTACGCGTCTGCCTGCGCATCAACACAACACGACCTTTTGTTTTTTTTTTTTCTCTCTCTACCGCCATCCCTTCTTCTCGCGTTTTACTCGTTGTTGCAGCAGCGGCGCACACCTACACATCCACAGCCCCAGCCGAGCCGGCCTCACCTCAGGGCCCGCCGCCAGCGTCTCCTCCTCGGGCACAGGTGCGGTGCTGTGGCCGCCCATCCAACCGCATTGCTGGCCGTCCAGCCACCAGGCGTTCCCACTGCCGCGAGCCACGCCGCGCACCGACCCTGCTGCAGAAAACGAAGCATAGCCAGAGACCGACCGATACACAAAGCAAGCCGTCGCCTCGCCTCTTGTCCTTCCTGCCTTCCTTCCGCCCCCGCCCTTCTCACACCACCGCCTCTCCACTTTCGCCCCCCCCTCCTTTTTTTTTTTTTTTTTGTTTTCTTCTTTCTTTCTTTCTTTCTTTGGCCCTCTCTCCTTCCCGCCATGGCGGTTACGGCACCGCGCTGCAGCGGCAGATTTTTTTGCGCCCACACGCCTACTCCTACCACCATTAACCTTGCCCTGCCCTGCCCTGCCCTGCCCTGCCCTGCCCATCAACGTCGCAGTCGAACCGACGCTTGCCAACACACTGCCCACGTTCCTTTCTCTTTTCGGCCTACGCCCATTACGCGCCGCCGCCACAGCACCTTCCCTTCCCACAACACACCGACGTCATCACACGCACCCAAAACAGGGGCCACGACCGTGTTCCTCGCCCACTCCCATCCCGCACGGTACGCACATTCCCAACTACTACCGCGCACCCTCCCTTTCCAATCTGTGTGTCTCTGTGTCTGTGTCCTGTCCGCGCGTGACGCCTCTCAACATCCGCCGTCCCCCGTCCCGTTTTCGCCCCCATGCCGTCGTCGCGCCGAATCCTCCCCGTCCACCGCCGCCCCTGTCCGCCCCGCACCACACCATACACCGCTGCTTGTCCCGGCCGTTGCCACCAAAGGCGCCGACCGCAAACGCGCCACGCCGCAGCCCCCGTGCGTCTCGCGCTCGCTTGCATCTCCGTGCCGACGCTGCCTCTCTTCCCGCTCGCACTCGACCTCGACAACACAGTCTTTGGCTCCGCCACTGCGTGTTCCGGTGGTACGCACGCTGCAACACGTATGTATTCATTACCAGAGCGATGGCGAGGCATGACAGCATCTCTGTCTGACCAGAGAGTTCTTTATCGCTGCTAGTCGGCGCTTGGACCGCGCCAGACGACAGTAGTGGCACGCACCGGGTCGCCAGGAACAGTTGTTATATATATATTGTAGCGCGAGTCGGGAGAGGTAGTAGTCGGTCGACAGTAGTAGCGGGTGGACGGTTGTACTGAGCGGGCGTCGGCGGCGTGCTCTGCTCGTCTCGCGACTCTGGTCACGGTTCGGGACGATGTATAGTCTATTGTGTTATAATCAAAAGGTGGTGTGACGCTGCATTGCGCAAATCTGATAACGTATGTTCATTGTACTTATTTTGTTCAACAACAAAAGCCCCACTATTACTTTTTTTCTAAAGTAACTTTTGTCTCTTAACGAAAAACATTCACTTTTTAAAGACTACTTCCTATGGCATTTCCCTCCAAGGAGTGCAATTAATTACCAGCCAGCACTCATTCATTGCACACAGCTGTGTAAGGGGTATCTACAATTGAGGAGCGGATATAAATGCAATTTTTTTGTTTTTTTTTGTTTTTTTTTTTTTTTTTTTTTTTTTGTGTGTGTGTGTGTGTGTGTTGTAACCTCCCAGCAAAATTTAAAATAATGGACAATGTTATTTACGGATGCTAATGGACATTGCGCTAATTGTAACCTCGCCCACAATGAGAGGTATTGAAAATGGCAACAAAAATGTGAAATTCGCAATCTGACTCAAATATAAAGTCTTCACACAACATTTAAAAAAGTCCGTTCAGTGACAAGAAACTTCAATTAAACCGAAATATCGGTCTTTGGCCCTGTGCAAAACAATCAGAATTAAAGTCTTACCTCCGAATAAATGGATGTCACATTTCTGCTCTGGTTGTTGCGCAGCGCTTGGAGGAACTGCATTGCAAATAATAATATTCTCTTTTTTTGTGATTTTAGTGACATTTTTCTTCAAAGAAGTGGAATGAAATGTGAAGTGCAACGAACTCTTTAGTTCAATAAACAATTAAATGTTTGAAAAATGCTTTTGAAATAAAAATTATTATTGGGGAACTTGTTGGAGAATAATTACAATAAATACAATTTTTCATTATCTAATGATTATATTAATTAACAGTATACCTTATTCACCATCTTGACCAGTGTTGCCGACCGCCTACATCACACAACCGCGCTCGGCTGCTACTACTGACCGACCGCTCTGCATGACGACTATTAGCGTACTGCACGCGACGACTACTGACAGAGTACAGCCCTCAACTACACATAGCTACGGACTCGCAACGACTACTGACTGACTGAGAACCGCTCGCAACACTCGCGCAGTCCAGCGCAAACTCTCTGGTCACAGATGCTACAATGTCTCGCCATCGCTACTATGTTACATACGTGTTTCAGTGTCTTTTTCATTGGGGTAACGATCTTTGGCTCTTTTTATTCTGAATACAGGGCCAAAGGTCAACGCTGCTGCCCTTATACAATTTATCAGGTTTCATTATGTCTGTTGCAATGTTACATACGGTTCACTCTTTCATTAATATTATCGTTGGGTTTGTTTTGTAGGGACGTTAACATTCTGGCACATTTTTATTATCATCGGACTCTCTGCTATTTGTGCAGGGAGGTTATACCTGGGTCCATTTCCATTTTAATATTGATAGACTTTTTGTTTTCTCGTTGTTTTTCCTTCTTTTTTTTTGTTTTGTTTTTCCCGCTCTCACCACCACCGCCGCATCACGCCTTCCGTTTTCTTGGTTTCTTTTCTGTTCTTCAACTGCTTCAACATCACCGCGCCCCATTTCCACACCACAGCCATCAGCCTCCAAGACGGGCGGGCGCAGTGTGCCATTTCCGGCGCACAAGCACACCCGTACGGTACTCTCCTCGCCCCCACGCCACCAACAACACAGCGACCACGCGGCTTTCAGGCATGGCACGGCACCGGCGAAATGCGCCGCCCCCGCCCCTCCGCGCATCCGTCCGTCTCGCCACGTTCACTGACAGCCGCGTCTGCGGCTACACCACGACAACCACAACACAACACCGCTCCCCTCCCTGGCAACTCACATTGTTTTTCTCCTCCTCTTTTGCACAAACCACAACGCCGAGCACAGGCGCAAGCCACCCACACCGCGCCCCTCCCCGTCCCGTCTTTGGCCGCCGCTCCTCGTTTGCCCCCTCCCATCTCCCGAAATGCCATGCCAGCAGCGTTACGCATGCCCCTCCCCTGTCCACACAACACTACCGCCTAACGAACAGCCTTCCGGGCCACATGCAGGGCACGCCCACCTCCAAACACTGCCAATTCACGGACGCACGCACACACACACTCACTTTCTCGACACCTTTCTGTACGGAGGGTGCGTCATCTCGACCGTGACAGAGTGACGGCAACTATCGACGATCCATTTCCCCCCAATGGTAAAACATGTCCACTAACACCTACATACATCATTCACGTACACAGACAATAGCATACACACAATGGGAGGGCACACGAACATGGACGGCACGGCACTGTCATACACTCTTCCTCAGAACCATATCAACAAACGTTACGTACATCCGGGAAAGCGAAAGCGAAAGCAAAAGCAAAGGCAAAGCCCAATGCAGCCGTCAAAGGTAACGTTCACCACGGCAGACACTTGCAGCCGCGCCGCCGTTAAACGCATTTCAGTGCGGCTCCAATACGCCTCCGACACGGGAACGTTCCGTTGCTCTACGAATGCGTTTCTCCCCTTTTTCCCTTCCTCTCTCTTTTGCCCCCCCTCCTTGCACTCTTGCCTCATTCCTCACGTTCTGCCCAGACATTCGACCGATCAAAGTCAACCTTTCGTTACCGTTCTCAGCGCGACGGTGTACAACAGTATGACGGGTGTGCCCAAGACTTCGGTTCAGTTGCGTGACGCCCGTCTATCGCGCCGATCGACAGTTACTCAGGGGGCGACGGATCGGACCACGTCACCGACACACAAAACACTTTCAAACAAACAAATACGCACCGGATGGACACAGACA
Source organism: Schistocerca americana (assembly GCF_021461395.2). Lineage (NCBI taxonomy): Eukaryota > Metazoa > Arthropoda > Insecta > Orthoptera > Acrididae > Schistocerca > Schistocerca americana. The sequence goes on from NW_025726730.1 coordinate 225,637, forward strand.
AACACGTGTACAGACATTCGCCAAACAAACGACCGCCGCCGCCGCCGCCGCCGCCGCCGTCGTCGTCTAGCGTCGCGCTTACTGTACTGCACTGGACACGCGTGCATCTTGAATGACGACATCGGTGTGCGTGCGTCGTACGCAATCAGTCAGACACGGCTATCAAACATCAGAGTCGAATGGTACATCATCGTGCGTGTTCGCCGTACACGTACAGTACAATACAACAACAATGCGTCTTAATGGCACGTTCATTTCAACGTCACTCACACACCTCCACGCTGCAGTTACGTCGCACCATTGTCAAACTCGGCGTACAGCAAAGGGAATAGTGGGCGGCAAAAAAAAAAAAAAACAACCAAACAAAAACATTTCACATTTCACCCTCGCCATGTATGATGTGCAAAAAAACAAACCCGCAAACGGCCGTCGTTACGGTGACACAAAAGTCGCCGATCGCACAGTCCCCCCTCGCAGACGGGTAACACACACACACACACCAACAACACCAATGGGTCAAAAACCACGCCAACGAGGCGTGCCACCATTCCACGCCACGGCGACCAACCTCGTGGCCGTACCCCGCGCAACACGCTTTGACGCGCCCCCCCACCCACAATCAAAATGCACACATACATCACAGCCGTCCACACAAACAACAACAACAATTCCGCCCTTCCCGCAAAAGGCAAGTTGGTGGCCCTGAAAAGGGCCGTTTTGCCGCTCTCGCAACGGAGGAGCCTTCTCCATCCTTCCTTCCATTCCAGAGCCACCTCCTTACTTGGAGCTCGTGTACTTGGTCACCGCCTTCGTGCCCTCGCTCACGGCGTGCTTGGCCAGCTCGCCAGGCAGCAACAGCCGCACAGCAGTCTGGATCTCGCGGGACGTGATGGTCGAGCGCTTGTTGTAGTGCGCCAGCCGAGAAGCCTCGGCCGCAATGCGCTCGAAAATGTCGTTCACGAAGCTGTTCATGATGCTCATCGCCTTCGACGAGATGCCCGTGTCAGGGTGCACCTGCTTCAGCACCTTGTAGATGTAGATGGCATAGCTCTCCTTCCTCTTGCGCTTCTTCTTCTTGTCGCCCTTCGAAATGTTCTTCTGCGCCTTGCCAGCCTTCTTGGCGGCCTTCCCGCTAGTCTTGGGCGGCATCTCGAACCAACGTACGGCAGCAGCAACACCAGTACCAAGCGCTCCGCTCTAGTCAGCGTCTCCCCACACAGTGGCACCCGCCGCCAGCCGCCGCCGCACCTTTACCAGCTCGCCCTGTTGCGGCCGCCGACCAATGGGGCGCGCGCGCAACCGGCCGCCGCACCCGAGCCCATAAAGCACCCCCACCCCGGCTGCGCCGGCGCAATCCAGCAACTCGCGTCGTCCATCCGACTGCTACAGGCACAGATGACCCAGCTAGTGGGCATTCTAGCAACATTGACGCAGCTCCCCGCCGACCTCAGATCGGCAGCACAGCAGTCGCCTGTAGCAGCGACAGCCACAGGAAAAATTGTCCCCCACCATGGATAGGAGACCTAATATACAAGGTCTCAAAATATGCGCGTTTAACGCAGACAACCTTACTCGCCAACCCACGGAGTTTAGAGAATTCATACAGGAAGAAAAAGTTGACATATGCCTAGTGGGAGAAACATTCCTCAAACCAGGACTAAGAGTTTCTGTACCAAACTACATTTGTTACAGAAACGACCGACCCACTCACGGAGGCGGGGTAGCGGTATATGTCAAAAAAGGTATCAGACACCATCAAATATACCCCCCCAATACAGCAGAAATAGAAACAGCGGCAATCGAAGTGGCTACAGTAACTGGCCCCCTAACAGTCGTTGCAGTGTATCGCCCCCCTTCCCAAAGACTAGAAGAGGACGACATAGCTGCACTAAGTCGCATTAGAGGCAAACTACTAATAGCAGGGGACCTAAATGCCAAGCACGCGGACTGGAACTCGAGACGCCGAAATCAAGCTGGTCAACAACTGCAACGACTCGCGCGCACACACCAGTTACAAATATGGGGCCCAGAGGAACCGACACACTTCCCAAAGAACGGAGGAAGACCGGACGTCCTCGACATAGCCATCACAAAGAATCTGGTGGGCTTTGTATCCGCGACATCGGTAAACAGAATGTCGTCGGACCACAATCCCGTGATTTTCGAGGTCGACATGGGAGAATGGCTCTCTAGCCCACAACGGCATGCGACATACAAGCGCATCAATAAGGAGCAATTCAGCAATGCAGTAGCAGCTGAACTTGCCCAGACCCCGCCTCCAACTGCAGAGACAGCAGAACAGGCACTAGACGACCTCACAAGAGCGATCCTACAAGCTGCTGAGGGAGCCACACCGCCTCCTGCGGGGCCCCCCCGCTCCAGGCAACTCCCCCCGCACTTGCTTGCGCAAATACGGCACAAAAACAGGATCGCCAAAGAGTGGAAGCTCACCAGAAATAGGGATACACGGAGGCTACTCAATAGGCTACAGAGAGAGCTGAAAGCTGATCTCAATGAGTACCGCAACCAACAATGGTCGGCAAGGCTCTCAGCTCTCAAACTAGACGACAATAGTTTATGGCAAGCCACCAAACAGTACACAAAAAGACGCGCAAAAATGCCACCACTCCATGGCGAACGCGGACTGCAGTTCAGCCCCATCGACAAAGCTAACGCACTAGCCGACGTGTTCGAAAAACAGTTCAGACCAGCAGAAGTACAGGACAGAGAACACGTCGCAACAGTCCGCAGAGAACTGGCCGTGTTCCTGGAAGCAGACGACGAAGATGACTACACGCCACTCTTCAATACTGAAGATGTGGCGCGCTGCATCAAGTCCCTGCCCACCAGGAAAACCCCGGGTCACGACCAGGTCACAAATGAATTGCTGAAACTCCTCCCGCCTCTGGCAATCACCCACCTGACCGATATAGTTAATGAACTGACGCGATCACAAAAATTCCCGGCGCAGTGGAAGCACGCAGAAGTTATTGCGATCGCGAAACCAGGAAAAGACCCGGTGTTCCCGCAACACTATAGACCAATTAGTCTACTGCCTACCCTCAGTAAACTTTACGAGCGCCTCCTACTAACCCCCATACAGGACTATATCACAAGAGAGCAGATTCTGCCGAAATTCCAATTCGGATTTAGGCAAAGACACTCCGCCCCCCAGCAAATCATGAGGGTGGTTGAAGCAGCCACAGACAGCTTCAACCGAAAGGGCTACTGCGGGCTTGTCTTGTTAGACGTAGCAAAAGCCTTCGACTCAGTCTGGCACACCGGGATATTACACAAGATGTACACCCTAGGCTTCCCCGGAAAGATAGTCAAAATCGTTAAAAACTATCTCTCCGGTAGGACTTTCTCAGTCAAGATCGATGGATCCCTGTCGACCAGGAGAAGAATCAGTGCAGGCGTGCCCCAGGGCTCAGTCCTGGGACCCGTCCTCTACAGTGTCTACACTGCTGACATCCCTACGACTCAGCATGTAAACACTGCACAGTACGCAGACGACACTGCATTCTTCTCCTGCTCGACAAACAGGAACCTGGTTACAAGGCGTCTGCAAACCGCCCTAAACAGGACGGAAAACTGGGCAAAGCAGTGGCGCATCTCAATTAACTCTGAGAAAACACAAGCCATGCTGCTCACCAGACGCTATGGGAAACGCCGACCCCCAAGAAGACCATACCAACTGCTGAGATTGCAGGGGCAGAATTTGCCATGGAGAAATTCTGCGAAGTACCTCGGTGTCACACTTGACAGACGCCTGACATGGAAGTGCCACATAGAGGAGCTTCGCAGAAAGGCTCACGCCAGGATGCAGATTCTGTACCCTGTCTTGAACAGCACCAGTTCCCTCGACCCCGCAACAGGAGTAGCGATCTATCGAAGTCTAATTCGACCGATACTGGAATATGCGTGCCCTGTATGGGGCTACGCAGCCAGATCGACGATAGATCGCTTACAAAAGACTCAAAACAGAGCGTTAAGACGAGCCCTACACGTCCCCACGCGCTTCCCCACGGCAGATTTGCACGAAGCCGCAGACATAGAGCCAATCACCACAAGATTCCGCGCCCTGGCAGAAGTGTTCTACGCCACGGCGCGGAAGTCAGAAAACGAATTAATCAACACCCTTGGGCAATACGAACCCCATAGGCAGAGATATAACAGACCCAAGTCGCTACTCCTGCAGTAGCAGAAAAAGAACAACTAAAGAAAACTCTCAACGAACAGCAACCAACAAAAGCAAAGAAACAAAAACAACACAAAAGAAAAGAGGAGGAAATGTCCTAATGTGACAACAACCTCCACCAGCACACCCTCTAAAGGTAGAGGAATAAAAGAGAGAAGCAGAGAGCTGCGCCGGCACGCACTCCGCTGCTCGACTCGCTGCCGCTCGCACCGGTCGTTTTCGTTTCCGTTTCGTGTGCACCGTCGCTAGCCCATCGCCATGTCCGGACGCGGAAAGGGAGGCAAAGTCAAGGGCAAGTCAAAGTCCCGCTCAAGCAGGGCTGGGCTCCAGTTCCCGGTCGGCAGAATCCACCGCCTCCTGCGCAAGGGAAACTACGCAGAGCGCGTCGGCGCCGGGGCGCCCGTCTACCTCGCCGCCGTCATGGAGTACCTCGCGGCTGAGGTGCTCGAGCTGGCCGGAAACGCGGCCCGCGACAACAAGAAGACGCGCATCATCCCGCGCCACCTGCAGCTTGCCATCCGCAACGACGAGGAGCTCAACAAGCTCCTGTCGGGCGTCACCATCGCACAGGGTGGTGTCCTGCCCAACATCCAGGCCGTCCTGCTGCCAAAGAAGACCGAGAAGAAGGCCTAAAGGAGGCCAGGCAATCGCAGCCGCCGCGTGCTCCCCTGCACGCAACGCGCTTTGCCGGCTCGGCCCACAACAATCGGCCCTTTTCAGGGCCACCACACAAACCTACGTCCAAAGCAAAATTTCAGTCGTCCTCGCCGCACCTTGTTTTGTTTTTTAACTTTGCACTTTCACAGCACAGCCGCCGCCGGCGCACGTCCGCCATCTTGTCGTCCACACAGCCCGTGTGGCCCAACACACACACACACACACACATTTTGCACGGTCGCAGTCGCCTTCCAAACGACAACGGCAGCAATAATGACCATTGTTAAAGGGAGGCGTGTCGACACACCGCCCTCCACTCCCGCGCGCAACGGCCGTCGACACGAACGAAACAGCTGATCTGGCCGCCTTGCCTCGGAAACCCCAACGCCGCCGCAAACACACAGAGCCAAACCACGCAAGCAAATAATCACCGCCTCTCGCACAACAACACACAGCCCGCCATCTCCGTCGCGATCGATACAAAGACACACAAACGAAGCAGCTCCACACACAGCCAGCCACATGACACGTTTCCTTTCCTTCTCCCCTCCCAGTCACATCACGTCGCTCACAAACGGAAAGAAAGAAACAAAGAAAGAAAGAGAGAGAGAAACAAACAAACAACACAGCGCACACACGCAGCAACAACACAGACTCTTTCGCACTTTTCAACTTCCGAACAGTGTGGTGGCCCTGAAAAGGGCCGTTTTCTAGTCTCTCCCACCCACAAGCACGGCCGCGGGAAGGCCAGCGCCCGCTGCGACGCAGCCTAACCGCCGAAACCGTACAGGGTGCGCCCCTGCCTCTTCAGGGCGTACACCACGTCCATGGCCGTCACAGTCTTGCGCTTGGCGTGCTCAGTGTACGTCACCGCGTCGCGGATCACGTTCTCCAGGAACACCTTCAGCACCCCGCGGGTCTCCTCGTAGATCAGACCAGAGATGCGCTTCACGCCGCCCCTGCGAGCCAGGCGGCGGATGGCGGGCTTCGTGATGCCCTGGATGTTGTCGCGCAACACCTTGCGGTGCCGCTTGGCGCCACCCTTGCCGAGCCCCTTTCCTCCCTTGCCGCGGCCTGTCATCCTTCCTTCCTCGGGCAAAGCAAAACGTGCACAAACAGCAGCTGCAGCGGCTGGAGAGTCGGCTACGGTCTGCGCCCAGCGCGCCCGCCGCCCCCCTATATAGACTCTGGCCCGCCCTCCCCCCACCACGCGCAACCGAGGGCATATAAGCGCAGCACGGAGGCGCGCGGGCCCGTTGTCAAGGCAGCACCGGACGCCGCGCCGCACCTAACCTCCACGCACGCCGCTCCGCTACCGCTACCGCCATGGCCCGCACAAAGCAAACGGCCCGCAAGTCCACCGGCGGAAAGGCGCCGCGCAAACAGCTCGCCACCAAGGCGGCGAGGAAGAGCGCGCCCGCCACCGGAGGCGTCAAGAAGCCCCACCGCTACAGGCCGGGCACCGTCGCCCTGCGAGAAATCAGGCGCTACCAGAAGAGCACAGAGCTGCTCATCCGCAAGCTGCCATTCCAGCGCCTAGTGCGCGAGATCGCCCAGGACTTCAAGACCGACCTGCGCTTCCAGAGCTCCGCAGTCATGGCCCTGCAGGAGGCCAGCGAGGCCTACCTCGTCGGCCTCTTCGAAGACACCAACCTGTGCGCAATCCACGCCAAGCGCGTCACCATCATGCCCAAGGACATCCAGCTCGCGCGCCGCATCCGCGGCGAGCGCGCCTAAACCGCGCCGCGGCACCGCACCGCACAAACAAAAACGGCCCTTTTCAGGGCCACTAACATCTCTCCGTCGCGAGCAACCTTTGTCGGTCGCCTGCCTCTCGCCCCGCAACCCAAAAACAAAAACCACCACTTCCCGTCCGTCCGCCACACCCGCTCACTCTGCCTGCCTGCTAGCAGCGCGCAACAATCACACATCATCCCTCCCCGGCGCACAATACCCAACGGCCGACGTCACACCGCACGGGTGGCTGGCCGGCCGCCGCTTTCGTTTCGAAAACAAAAACAAAAACACCCGCACTCCACTCCGACGGCCAACGGCCAGGCAGGCGCGCTCGCTCGCTCTACACGCCACCGAAATCCCCCGCCGACTCCTTCCCACATCTCAACGTGCCCCCCGTTGCAAAACATAACACACACAAAGGAACAAAACAAAGACCAGACACGACTCGACAAGACGACAGACATCCGAGAAGAACGAACGCAGGCAAGCCAACCAACGTATTCAAACAAAACAACAACGTGACAGAAAACCAACCGTCGGCCGCCGCCACAAACACGGCGACAATCAACCACGACAACAACAACAACACCGCTTACCGCTACCGCCGCCCACACCCGCCACCGACCCCCGCAATCCAACCACCGCGGCACGCAAACAGCATCCCCACGGGCATACAGACAGACCCCCACACCAAACGCAACACGACAATCAAAACCTTCCCCGACGTGCTTTGATGGCCCTGAGAAGGGCCGTTTTGGGCCGCGCGTCTCTTGCGCGCCACTAGACGACGACGGGGGGTGGGGACGACGGAGCCAAGCGCCAAACCCTTCCTTTCCCATCTCTTTCTCCTCTACTCTACTTCTTCTTCTTGGGCGAAGCCTTCGCCTTAGACGGCGTCGTCGCCTTCTTCGGGCGCGGCGCCTTCGGCTTCTTCGTCGGAACCTTGGCGGCCTTCTTCGCCTTCGACGGCGACTTGGCCTTGGCCGGCTTGGCCGCAGCCGCCTTCTTCGCACCCGCGGGAGCGGCCGACGCCGCAGACGCCTTCTTGGCGGCGCCCGCCTTCCGACCGGTCGCCGCCTTCACGCCACCAGCCTTCTTTGCGCCGGCCGCACGGGCGCCCTTCTTCTCCTTGCTGGCCGGAGCGGCGCGCTTCTTCTTGGCACCGCCAGCACGAGCCTTGCCGCCCTCGGCCGCCCCCCCGCCGCCGCCGGCGCCGGCAAGCTTGAACGAGCCGGACGCGCCCTTCCCCTTCGTCTGCACCAGCTCGCCCGCCACGACGGCCGACTTGAGGTACTTCTTGATAAACGGCGCCAGCTTCTCCGCGTCCAGCTTGTAGTGCGCGGCTATGTACTTCTTGATCGCCTGCAGCGACGACCCGCCGCGCTCCTTCAGACTCTTGATGGCGGCCGTCACCATCTCAGAGGTGCGCGGGTGCGCAGGCTTGGCGCGCGGCTTCTTCGCAGACGACACAGACTTGGCCTTCTTCGTAGTGCCGGTGGCGGCGGGTGCCGCAGCAGTCTCGTTCGTAGCCGCCTGATCTGCCATTTCGACGACGCGCGTAACACACAGCGAGAGCGAGCGGGACGGCAGGCACGCAAGCACAGCACAGCAGCAGAGCAGAGAATCACAAGGCCCAGCCAGTGTCGCGGGCGGGCGCGGACGGCCGAGAGAGCGGCCGCCACTCTGCGCGCCGCCGCGCCGCGCCTCCCGCGCTTGCTACCGCCCAACGTCCGACAGCCTGTGCGGAGCAGCCCCAAACCTGCGCCACAACCGCCCGCGCCTTTCAAACCACCGAGGATGGGGCTACACACAGCCACACCACAGTCGCCAACCAGTCGCCACGGCAGCGCCGCAAACCACGGCCAAACTGCAGCTACCGCGCGCTACAGCCTGGGTCGGCCCGCCGAGAATCGCCGCCCCCGCCCAAATGCCGCCCCCACAGCCCCAGCCGACGACCCGCCACAATGGCCAAACCTTCGGCAAAACTCCCACACCGTCGCCGCGGCAGCCCGGCCAGCGCGGCCGGCGCCACAGCCACACAAGCCGAGGCGTGCGGCGATGACGGCCGTGCAAACGCGCCTCCGCCGCCCCATCGCCTTCCGTCGCCCTCCCGCCGTTTCCCGATCGGCCCGCAGCCGTCGGGCCACATCGCGCGCCGTCCTCCTCCTCTCGCCGGCCAACATTCACAGCCGTTTCTCACCAATTGCCCGCCGCAAACGGACGCCGCCTGCGCAACAGGCGCCGCCGCCCCTCGCCGCTTCCGACCCAACCCCTCGACCGAGGCAAACCGCAATCCGAATCTACAGACCAACCCAATCTGCCGTCAAGCACACACGACAGCCGACCTTACACGTTACGCGTTACACATTACGTTTACACGTCTACGTTAGGTTAGGTTAGGTGGACGTGGGTTAGGTTAAGGGGACTTGGGTTAGGTTAAGCGTCAAACTTAGGTTAAGCATTCAAACACGTCAGGCGTCAGAGGTTAGGTTAGGTTAGGTTACACGTTAGGTTAAGGGGTCAGTGCTAGGTTAAGAAGCGTCAAACGTAGGTTAAAAAAGCGTTCAAACGTGAGGCGTGAGCCGGACAGCTTACCTTACGTAGACGTTAGGGGCTCACAGGCTGAGCTCACCTCGCCACACCACAGGTTAGGTTCGGTTCGGTTCGCTCGGCTCAGCGTAAAGCGCCGAGGTCAGGGTTACGTTCGTTCACCTTCGGGCGCCACACTTTCGGTTGAAAGGTCGCGACGGGACGACGTCGGCACGCACGCCGCAAACGAACAAAAACGTACAGACGACGTCGGAAACCGCCGACAGACGGGGGAGCAGCACGACCACGACCAGACACCGAGCGCGAACGAGACACACGCGAACCACCCCCACCGGCCAAAGGGCACCACACAACAACCCAGAGCACCACGTGTCGACACCAGAGCAACCCGCCGCTCACGCGACATGGCTGGCACCGAAGGGCAACCGCCCGCAACTGCGCTTTCCGCGCCGGCCCGGATGCACGTCGTGCTACAACAACACCACTACCGTACACAGCCGCTGTTCACAACATCACTATCAATGGCGCGCCCGCGGCTCGCCGCCGTCGCAGTCGCAGCCCCAACGCCAGCACTTTTGCACCACCATTCACACGCACCGCAACACAGCTCGCCGACACAGCCGAACAAAACAAACACCACACAACAACAGCAACAACAACGCCGCCGCCTCTACTTGTGCCGGCGACCCACCCCGCCGATGGCGCACCTTTCGCCAGCCGGCAATCGACACACACGCACCCACCCACCGGGGCCCAGTGCAAAAAAAAAAAAAAAAAAAAAAAAAAAAAAAAAAACACACAAAAACAAAAAAACCAAACAACACAAACGACACGGGAAGCGCACACCGCCACTTCGCGCGCACGCCACCAACCAGTCGTCGTCTCAAAATAACAAACACAAACAAAATAAACTAACAACTAGGGCAACACAAAACAAAAACGCCTCGCACGAACCGAACCGCCCACAAAAAGGACAAGCACACGCACAGCCTCTGCTGACGACCACGACGCAGCGGCACGCTGCTCCTGTCCCGCGCCCCGCGCCCCGCGCCCCACTCGATTCACAACTCACGCGACACCGTCAACGACGGGCTCGCTTCCCGCAACCTACCACCTTTCCGCCACGACGCACAGCCCCAGCCCCACCCGACGACTGCACTTTCACCACCGCCTCCCCCTTCCCCCCCAAAACACACACACACACACACACACACACACACACACACACAGCCAGCCAAAAACGCACTCGCGACCCACACATGCACGTGCATCGGCACACGCCAACCAGTCAACGTCGACAACCACACGCAAGGCTCGAAACGAAAACGAAACCGGCGTCCTTCCACGTTGCCATCAAGCTACGCGACACAAGACACAAGGAACCAACACAACAGCCGGCCCCACTAATTCCCACTCTCACGCCGCAAAAAGCACACCGACACCGCCAAACACGCACGCACATTCCCCTTCGCACTGACACCACCGACCGGCTCGCTACCACACACCTCTCGGCAGCCGTTTTCACGCCAATTCGCCACACCGCCCACACAGTCGACAAGCGCCCGCCCTGTACGGCACACGCAACGACGCAGCGCAGCAAAGGGCGCCCGCAACACATACCTCTCCGCCGCCCGACGCGCCAACCGCCACGCCACACCACACCGCACCGCCAGCCACTCGCAAATTGTGCACTGCCACCAGCCACACGTCCAACACGCCGCGCCGCCTCCGGCCACCCGCCAGGGGGCGCTCACGTCCGCGACAACAGCGCGGCCCGCCGGGCCGGGCCGAACCGAACCGAGCCGCCGCTGCTCTGCACTCGGCACGGCCACACCCTGCTGCAGACCGGGCTCGTCCCTCTGTACGCGTCTGCCTGCGCATCAACACAACACGACCTTTTGTTTTTTTTTTTTCTCTCTCTACCGCCATCCCTTCTTCTCGCGTTTTACTCGTTGTTGCAGCAGCGGCGCACACCTACACATCCACAGCCCCAGCCGAGCCGGCCTCACCTCAGGGCCCGCCGCCAGCGTCTCCTCCTCGGGCACAGGTGCGGTGCTGTGGCCGCCCATCCAACCGCATTGCTGGCCGTCCAGCCACCAGGCGTTCCCACTGCCGCGAGCCACGCCGCGCACCGACCCTGCTGCAGAAAACGAAGCATAGCCAGAGACCGACCGATACACAAAGCAAGCCGTCGCCTCGCCTCTTGTCCTTCCTGCCTTCCTTCCGCCCCCGCCCTTCTCACACCACCGCCTCTCCACTTTCGCCCCCCCCTCCTTTTTTTTTTTTTTTTTTGTTTTCTTCTTTCTTTCTTTCTTTCTTTGGCCCTCTCTCCTTCCCGCCATGGCGGTTACGGCACCGCGCTGCAGCGGCAGATTTTTTTGCGCCCACACGCCTACTCCTACCACCATTAACCTTGCCCTGCCCTGCCCTGCCCTGCCCTGCCCTGCCCATCAACGTCGCAGTCGAACCGACGCTTGCCAACACACTGCCCACGTTCCTTTCTCTTTTCGGCCTACGCCCATTACGCGCCGCCGCCACAGCACCTTCCCTTCCCACAACACACCGACGTCATCACACGCACCCAAAACAGGGGCCACGACCGTGTTCCTCGCCCACTCCCATCCCGCACGGTACGCACATTCCCAACTACTACCGCGCACCCTCCCTTTCCAATCTGTGTGTCTCTGTGTCTGTGTCCTGTCCGCGCGTGACGCCTCTCAACATCCGCCGTCCCCCGTCCCGTTTTCGCCCCCATGCCGTCGTCGCGCCGCCTCCTCCCCGTCCACCGCCGCCCCTGTCCGCCCCGCACCACACCATACACCGCTGCTTGTCCCGGCCGTTGCCACCAAAGGCGCCGACCGCAAACGCGCCACGCCGCAGCCCCCGTGCGTCTCGCGCTCGCTTGCATCTCCGTGCCGACGCTGCCTCTCTTCCCGCTCGCACTCGACCTCGACAACACAGTCTTTGGCTCCGCCACTGCGTGTTCCGGTGGTACGCACGCTGCAACACGTATGTATTCATTACCAGAGCGATGGCGAGGCATGACAGCATCTCTGTCTGACCAGAGAGTTCTTTATCGCTGCTAGTCGGCGCTTGGACCGCGCCAGACGACAGTAGTGGCACGCACCGGGTCGCCAGGAACAGTTGTTATATATATATTGTAGCGCGAGTCGGGAGAGGTAGTAGTCGGTCGACAGTAGTAGCGGGTGGACGGTTGTACTGAGCGGGCGTCGGCGGCGTGCTCTGCTCGTCTCGCGACTCTGGTCACGGTTCGGGACGATGTATAGTCTATTGTGTTATAATCAAAAGGTGGTGTGACGCTGCATTGCGCAAATCTGATAACGTATGTTCATTGTACTTATTTTGTTCAACAACAAAAGCCCCACTATTACTTTTTTTCTAAAGTAACTTTTGTCTCTTAACGAAAAACATTCACTTTTTAAAGACTACTTCCTATGGCATTTCCCTCCAAGGAGTGCAATTAATTACCAGCCAGCACTCATTCATTGCACACAGCTGTGTAAGGGGTATCTACAATTGAGGAGCGGATATAAATGCAATTTTTTTGTTTTTTTTTGTTTTTTTTTTTTTTTTTTTTTTTTGTGTGTGTGTGTGTGTGTTGTAACCTCCCAGCAAAATTTAAAATAATGGACAATGTTATTTACGGATGCTAATGGACATTGCGCTAATTGTAACCTCGCCCACAATGAGAGGTATTGAAAATGGCAACAAAAATGTGAAATTCGCAATCTGACTCAAATATAAAGTCTTCACACAACATTTAAAAAAGTCCGTTCAGTGACAAGAAACTTCAATTAAACCGAAATATCGGTCTTTGGCCCTGTGCAAAACAATCAGAATTAAAGTCTTACCTCCGAATAAATGGATGTCACATTTCTGCTCTGGTTGTTGCGCAGCGCTTGGAGGAACTGCATTGCAAATAATAATATTCTCTTTTTTTGTGATTTTAGTGACATTTTTCTTCAAAGAAGTGGAATGAAATGTGAAGTGCAACGAACTCTTTAGTTCAATAAACAATTAAATGTTTGAAAAATGCTTTTGAAATAAAAATTATTATTGGGGAACTTGTTGGAGAATAATTACAATAAATACAATTTTTCATTATCTAATGATTATATTAATTAACAGTATACCTTATTCACCATCTTGACCAGTGTTGCCGACCGCCTACATCACACAACCGCGCTCGGCTGCTACTACTGACCGACCGCTCTGCATGACGACTATTAGCGTACTGCACGCGACGACTACTGACAGAGTACAGCCCTCAACTACACATAGCTACGGACTCGCAACGACTACTGACTGACTGAGAACCGCTCGCAACACTCGCGCAGTCCAGCGCAAACTCTCTGGTCACAGATGCTACAATGTCTCGCCATCGCTACTATGTTACATACGTGTTTCAGTGTCTTTTTCATTGGGGTAACGATCTTTGGCTCTTTTTATTCTGAATACAGGGCCAAAGGTCAACGCTGCTGCCCTTATACAATTTATCAGGTTTCATTATGTCTGTTGCAATGTTACATACGGTTCACTCTTTCATTAATATTATCGTTGGGTTTGTTTTGTAGGGACGTTAACATTCTGGCACATTTTTATTATCATCGGACTCTCTGCTATTTGTGCAGGGAGGTTATACCTGGGTCCATTTCCATTTTAATATTGATAGACTTTTTGTTTTCTCGTTGTTTTTCCTTCTTTTTTTTTTGTTTTGTTTTTCCCGCTCTCACCACCACCGCCGCATCACGCCTTCCGTTTTCTTGGTTTCTTTTCTGTTCTTCAACTGCTTCAACATCACCGCGCCCCATTTCCACACCACAGCCATCAGCCTCCAAGACGGGCGGGCGCAGTGTGCCATTTCCGGCGCACAAGCACACCCGTACGGTACTCTCCTCGCCCCCACGCCACCAACAACACAGCGACCACGCGGCTTTCAGGCATGGCACGGCACCGGCGAAATGCGCCGCCCCCGCCCCTCCGCGCATCCGTCCGTCTCGCCACGTTCACTGACAGCCGCGTCTGCGGCTACACCACGACAACCACAACACAACACCGCTCCCCTCCCTGGCAACTCACATTGTTTTTCTCCTCCTCTTTTGCACAAACCACAACGCCGAGCACAGGCGCAAGCCACCCACACCGCGCCCCTCCCCGTCCCGTCTTTGGCCGCCGCTCCTCGTTTGCCCCCTCCCATCTCCCGAAATGCCATGCCAGCAGCGTTACGCATGCCCCTCCCCTGTCCACACAACACTACCGCCTAACGAACAGCCTTCCGGGCCACATGCAGGGCACGCCCACCTCCAAACACTGCCAATTCACGGACGCACGCACACACACACTCACTTTCTCGACACCTTTCTGTACGGAGGGTGCGTCATCTCGACCGTGACAGAGTGACGGCAACTATCGACGATCCATTTCCCCCCAATGGTAAAACATGTCCACTAACACCTACATACATCATTCACGTACACAGACAATAGCATACACACAATGGGAGGGCACACGAACATGGACGGCACGGCACTGTCATACACTCTTCCTCAGAACCATATCAACAAACGTTACGTACATCCGGGAAAGCGAAAGCGAAAGCAAAAGCAAAGGCAAAGCCCAATGCAGCCGTCAAAGGTAACGTTCACCACGGCAGACACTTGCAGCCGCGCCGCCGTTAAACGCATTTCAGTGCGGCTCCAATACGCCTCCGACACGGGAACGTTCCGTTGCTCTACGAATGCGTTTCTCCCCTTTTTCCCTTCCTCTCTCTTTTGCCCCCCCTCCTTGCACTCTTGCCTCATTCCTCACGTTCTGCCCAGACATTCGACCGATCAAAGTCAACCTTTCGTTACCGTTCTCAGCGCGACGGTGTACAACAGTATGACGGGTGTGCCCAAGACTTCGGTTCAGTTGCGTGACGCCCGTCTATCGCGCCGATCGACAGTTACTCAGGGGGCGACGGATCGGACCACGTCACCGACACACAAAACACTTTCAAACAAACAAATACGCACCGGATGGACACAGACAAACACGTGTACAGACATTCGCCAAACAAACGACCGCCGCCGCCGCCGCCGCCGCCGCCGTCGTCGTCTAGCGTCGCGCTTACTGTACTGCACTGGACACGCGTGCATCTTGAATGACGACATCGGTGTGCGTGCGTCGTACGCAATCAGTCAGACACGGCTATCAAACATCAGAGTCGAATGATACATCATCGTGCGTGTTCGCCGTACACGTACAGTACAATACAACAACAATGCGTCTTAATGGCACGTTCATTTCAACGTCACTCACACACCTCCACGCTGCAGTTACGTCGCACCATTGTCAAACTCGGCGTACAGCAAAGGGAATAGTGGGCGGCAAAAAAAAAAAAAAACAACCAAACAAAAACATTTCACATTTCACCCTCGCCATGTATGATGTGCAAAAAAACAAACCCGCAAACGGCCGTCGTTACGGTGACACAAAAGTCGCCGATCGCACAGTCCCCCCTCGCAGACGGGTAACACACACACACACACCAACAACACCAATGGGTCAAAAACCACGCCAACGAGGCGTGCCACCATTCCACGCCACGGCGACCAACCTCGTGGCCGTACCCCGCGCAACACGCTTTGACGCGCCCCCCCACCCACAATCAAAATGCACACATACATCACAGCCGTCCACACAAACAACAACAACAATTCCGCCCTTCCCGCAAAAGGCAGGTTGGTGGCCCTGAAAAGGGCCGTTTTGCCGCTCTCGCAACGGAGGAGCCTTCTCCATCCTTCCTTCCATTCCAGAGCCACCTCCTTACTTGGAGCTCGTGTACTTGGTCACCGCCTTCGTGCCCTCGCTCACGGCGTGCTTGGCCAGCTCGCCAGGCAGCAACAGCCGCACAGCGGTCTGGATCTCGCGGGACGTGATGGTCGAGCGCTTGTTGTAGTGCGCCAGCCGAGAAGCCTCGGCCGCAATGCGCTCGAAAATGTCGTTCACGAAGCTGTTCATGATGCTCATCGCCTTCGACGAGATGCCCGTGTCAGGGTGCACCTGCTTCAGCACCTTGTAGATGTAGATGGCATAGCTCTCCTTCCTCTTGCGCTTCTTCTTCTTGTCGCCCTTCGAAATGTTCTTCTGCGCCTTGCCAGCCTTCTTGGCGGCCTTCCCGCTAGTCTTGGGCGGCATCTCGAACCAACGTACGGCAGCAGCAACACCAGTACCAAGCGCTCCGCTCTAGTCAGCGTCTCCCCACACAGTGGCACCCGCCGCCAGCCGCCGCCGCACCTTTACCAGCTCGCCCTGTTGCGGCCGCCGACCAATGGGGCGCGCGCGCAACCGGCCGCCGCACCCGAGCCCATAAAGCACCCCCACCCCGGCTGCGCCGGCACGCACTCCGCTGCTCGACTCGCTGCCGCTCGCACCGGTCGTTTTCGTTTCCGTTTCGTGTGCACCGTCGCTAGCCCATCGCCATGTCCGGACGCGGAAAGGGAGGCAAAGTCAAGGGCAAGTCAAAGTCCCGCTCAAGCAGGGCTGGGCTCCAGTTCCCGGTCGGCAGAATCCACCGCCTCCTGCGCAAGGGAAACTACGCAGAGCGCGTCGGCGCCGGGGCGCCCGTCTACCTCGCCGCCGTCATGGAGTACCTCGCGGCTGAGGTGCTCGAGCTGGCCGGAAACGCGGCCCGCGACAACAAGAAGACGCGCATCATCCCGCGCCACCTGCAGCTTGCCATCCGCAACGACGAGGAGCTCAACAAGCTCCTGTCGGGCGTCACCATCGCACAGGGTGGTGTCCTGCCCAACATCCAGGCCGTCCTGCTGCCAAAGAAGACCGAGAAGAAGGCCTAAAGGAGGCCAGGCAATCGCAGCCGCCGCGTGCTCCCCTGCACGCAACGCGCTTTGCCGGCTCGGCCCACAACAATCGGCCCTTTTCAGGGCCACCACACAAACCTACGTCCAAAGCAAAATTTCAGTCGTCCTCGCCGCACCTTGTTTTGTTTTTTAACTTTGCACTTTCACAGCACAGCCGCCGCCGGCGCACGTCCGCCATCTTGTCGTCCACACAGCCCGTGTGGCCCAACACACACACACACACACATTTTGCACGGTCGCAGTCGCCTTCCAAACGACAACGGCAGCAATAATGACCATTGTTAAAGGGAGGCGTGTCGACACACCGCCCTCCACTCCCGCGCGCAACGGCCGTCGACACGAACGAAACAGCTGATCCGGCCGCCTTGCCTCGGAAACCCCAACGCCGCCGCAAACACACAGAGCCAAACCACGCAAGCAAATAATCACCGCCTCTCGCACAACAACACACAGCCCGCCATCTCCGTCGCGATCGATACAAAGACACACAAACGAAGCAGCTCCACACACAGCCAGCCACATGACACGTTTCCTTTCCTTCTCCCCTCCCAGTCACATCACGTCGCTCACAAACGGAAAGAAAGAAACAAAGAAAGAAAGAGAGAGAGAAACAAACAAACAACACAGCGCACACACGCAGCAACAACACAGACTCTTTCGCACTTTTCAACTTCCGAACAGTGTGGTGGCCCTGAAAAGGGCCGTTTTCTAGTCTCTCCCACCCACAAGCACGGCCGCGGGAAGGCCAGCGCCCGCTGCGACGCAGCCTAACCGCCGAAACCGTACAGGGTGCGCCCCTGCCTCTTCAGGGCGTACACCACGTCCATGGCCGTCACAGTCTTGCGCTTGGCGTGCTCAGTGTACGTCACCGCGTCGCGGATCACGTTCTCCAGGAACACCTTCAGCACCCCGCGGGTCTCCTCGTAGATCAGACCAGAGATGCGCTTCACGCCGCCCCTGCGAGCCAGGCGGCGGATGGCGGGCTTCGTGATGCCCTGGATGTTGTCGCGCAACACCTTGCGGTGCCGCTTGGCGCCACCCTTGCCGAGCCCCTTTCCTCCCTTGCCGCGGCCTGTCATCCTTCCTTCCTCGGGCAAAGCAAAACGTGCACAAACAGCAGCTGCAGCGGCTGGAGAGTCGGCTACGGTCTGCGCCCAGCGCGCCCGCCGCCCCCCTATATAGACTCTGGCCCGCCCTCCCCCCACCACGCGCAACCGAGGGCATATAAGCGCAGCACGGAGGCGCGCGGGCCCGTTGTCAAGGCAGCACCGGACGCCGCGCCGCACCTAACCTCCACGCACGCCGCTCCGCTACCGCTACCGCCATGGCCCGCACAAAGCAAACGGCCCGCAAGTCCACCGGCGGAAAGGCGCCGCGCAAACAGCTCGCCACCAAGGCGGCGAGGAAGAGCGCGCCCGCCACCGGAGGCGTCAAGAAGCCCCACCGCTACAGGCCGGGCACCGTCGCCCTGCGAGAAATCAGGCGCTACCAGAAGAGCACAGAGCTGCTCATCCGCAAGCTGCCATTCCAGCGCCTAGTGCGCGAGATCGCCCAGGACTTCAAGACCGACCTGCGCTTCCAGAGCTCCGCAGTCATGGCCCTGCAGGAGGCCAGCGAGGCCTACCTCGTCGGCCTCTTCGAAGACACCAACCTGTGCGCAATCCACGCCAAGCGCGTCACCATCATGCCCAAGGACATCCAGCTCGCGCGCCGCATCCGCGGCGAGCGCGCCTAAACCGCGCCGCGGCACCGCACCGCACAAACAAAAACGGCCCTTTTCAGGGCCACTAACATCTCTCCGTCGCGAGCAACCTTTGTCGGTCGCCTGCCTCTCGCCCCGCAACCCAAAAACAAAAACCACCACTTCCCGTCCGTCCGCCACACCCGCTCACTCTGCCTGCCTGCTAGCAGCGCGCAACAATCACACATCATCCCTCCCCGGCGCACAATACCCAACGGCCGACGTCACACCGCACGGGTGGCTGGCCGGCCGCCGCTTTCGTTTCGAAAACAAAAACAAAAACACCCGCACTCCACTCCGACGGCCAACGGCCAGGCAGGCGCGCTCGCTCGCTCTACACGCCACCGAAATCCCCCGCCGACTCCTTCCCACATCTCAACGTGCCCCCCGTTGCAAAACATAACACACACAAAGGAACAAAACAAAGACCAGACACGACTCGACAAGACGACAGACATCCGAGAAGAACGAACGCAGGCAAGCCAACCAACGTATTCAAACAAAACAACAACGTGACAGAAAACCAACCGTCGGCCGCCGCCACAAACACGGCGACAATCAACCACGACAACAACAACAACACCGCTTACCGCTACCGCCGCCCACACCCGCCACCGACCCCCGCAATCCAACCACCGCGGCACGCAAACAGCATCCCCACGGGCATACAGACAGACCCCCACACCAAACGCAACACGACAATCAAAACCTTCCCCGACGTGCTTTGATGGCCCTGAGAAGGGCCGTTTTGGGCCGCGCGTCTCTTGCGCGCCACTAGACGACGACGGGGGGTGGGGACGACGGAGCCAAGCGCCAAACCCTTCCTTTCCCATCTCTTTCTCCTCTACTCTACTTCTTCTTCTTGGGCGAAGCCTTCGCCTTAGACGGCGTCGTCGCCTTCTTCGGGCGCGGCGCCTTCGGCTTCTTCGTCGGAACCTTGGCGGCCTTCTTCGCCTTCGACGGCGACTTGGCCTTGGCCGGCTTGGCCGCAGCCGCCTTCTTCGCACCCGCGGGAGCGGCCGACGCCGCAGACGCCTTCTTGGCGGCGCCCGCCTTCCGACCGGTCGCCGCCTTCACGCCACCAGCCTTCTTTGCGCCGGCCGCACGGGCGCCCTTCTTCTCCTTGCTGGCCGGAGCGGCGCGCTTCTTCTTGGCACCGCCAGCACGAGCCTTGCCGCCCTCGGCCGCCCCCCCGCCGCCGCCGGCGCCGGCAAGCTTGAACGAGCCGGACGCGCCCTTCCCCTTCGTCTGCACCAGCTCGCCCGCCACGACGGCCGACTTGAGGTACTTCTTGATAAACGGCGCCAGCTTCTCCGCGTCCAGCTTGTAGTGCGCGGCTATGTACTTCTTGATCGCCTGCAGCGACGACCCGCCGCGCTCCTTCAGACTCTTGATGGCGGCCGTCACCATCTCAGAGGTGCGCGGGTGCGCAGGCTTGGCGCGCGGCTTCTTCGCAGACGACGCAGACTTGGCCTTCTTCGTAGTGCCGGTGGCGGCGGGTGCCGCAGCAGTCTCGTTCGTAGCCGCCTGATCTGCCATTTCGACGACGCGCGTAACACACAGCGAGAGCGAGCGGGACGGCAGGCACGCAAGCACAGCACAGCAGCAGAGCAGAGAATCACAAGGCCCAGCCAGTGTCGCGGGCGGGCGCGGACGGCCGAGAGAGCGGCCGCCACTCTGCGCGCCGCCGCGCCGCGCCTCCCGCGCTTGCTACCGCCCAACGTCCGACAGCCTGTGCGGAGCAGCCCCAAACCTGCGCCACAACCGCCCGCGCCTTTCAAACCACCGAGGATGGGGCTACACACAGCCACACCACAGTCGCCAACCAGTCGCCACGGCAGCGCCGCAAACCACGGCCAAACTGCAGCTACCGCGCGCTACAGCCTGGGTCGGCCCGCCGAGAATCGCCGCCCCCGCCCAAATGCCGCCCCCACAGCCCCAGCCGACGACCCGCCACAATGGCCAAACCTTCGGCAAAACTCCCACACCGTCGCCGCGGCAGCCCGGCCAGCGCGGCCGGCGCCACAGCCACACAAGCCGAGGCGTGCGGCGATGACGGCCGTGCAAACGCGCCTCCGCCGCCCCATCGCCTTCCGTCGCCCTCCCGCCGTTTCCCGATCGGCCCGCAGCCGTCGGGCCACATCGCGCGCCGTCCTCCTCCTCTCGCCGGCCAACATTCACAGCCGTTTCTCACCAATTGCCCGCCGCAAACGGACGCCGCCTGCGCAACAGGCGCCGCCGCCCCTCGCCGCTTCCGACCCAACCCCTCGACCGAGGCAAACCGCAATCCGAATCTACAGACCAACCCAATCTGCCGTCAAGCACACACGACAGCCGACCTTACACGTTACGCGTTACACATTACGTTTACACGTCTACGTTAGGTTAGGTTAGGTGGACGTGGGTTAGGTTAAGGGGACTTGGGTTAGGTTAAGCGTCAAACTTAGGTTAAGCATTCAAACACGTCAGGCGTCAGAGGTTAGGTTAGGTTAGGTTACACGTTAGGTTAAGGGGTCAGTGCTAGGTTAAGAAGCGTCAAACGTAGGTTAAAAAAGCGTTCAAACGTGAGGCGTGAGCCGGACAGCTTACCTTACGTAGACGTTAGGGGCTCACAGGCTGAGCTCACCTCGCCACACCACAGGTTAGGTTCGGTTCGGTTCGCTCGGCTCAGCGTAAAGCGCCGAGGTCAGGGTTACGTTCGTTCACCTTCGGGCGCCACACTTTCGGTTGAAAGGTCGCGACGGGACGACGTCGGCACGCACGCCGCAAACGAACAAAAACGTACAGACGACGTCGGAAACCGCCGACAGACGGGGGAGCAGCACGACCACGACCAGACACCGAGCGCGAACGAGACACACGCGAACCACCCCCACCGGCCAAAGGGCACCACACAACAACCCAGAGCACCACGTGTCGACACCAGAGCAACCCGCCGCTCACGCGACATGGCTGGCACCGAAGGGCAACCGCCCGCAACTGCGCTTTCCGCGCCGGCCCGGATGCACGTCGTGCTACAACAACACCACTACCGTACACAGCCGCTGTTCACAACATCACTATCAATGGCGCGCCCGCGGCTCGCCGCCGTCGCAGTCGCAGCCCCAACGCCAGCACTTTTGCACCACCATTCACACGCACCGCAACACAGCTCGCCGACACAGCCGAACAAAACAAACACCACACAACAACAGCAACAACAACGCCGCCGCCTCTACTTGTGCCGGCGACCCACCCCGCCGATGGCGCACCTTTCGCCAGCCGGCAATCGACACACACGCACCCACCCACCGGGGCCCAGTGCAAAAAAAAAAAAAAAAAAAAAAAAAAAAAAAAAAAAACACACAAAAACAAAAAAACCAAACAACACAAACGACACGGGAAGCGCACACCGCCACTTCGCGCGCACGCCACCAACCAGTCGTCGTCTCAAAATAACAAACACAAACAAAATAAACTAACAACTAGGGCAACACAAAACAAAAACGCCTCGCACGAACCGAACCGCCCACAAAAAGGACAAGCACACGCACAGCCTCTGCTGACGACCACGACGCAGCGGCACGCTGCTCCTGTCCCGCGCCCCGCGCCCCGCGCCCCACTCGATTCACAACTCACGCGACACCGTCAACGACGGGCTCGCTTCCCGCAACCTACCACCTTTCCGCCACGACGCACAGCCCCAGCCCCACCCGACGACTGCACTTTCACCACCGCCTCCCCCTTCCCCCCCAAAACACACACACACACACACACACACACACACACACACACACAGCCAGCCAAAAACGCACTCGCGACCCACACATGCACGTGCATCGGCACACGCCAACCAGTCAACGTCGACAACCACACGCAAGGCTCGAAACGAAAACGAAACCGGCGTCCTTCCACGTTGCCATCAAGCTACGCGACACAAGACACAAGGAACCAACACAACAGCCGGCCCCACTAATTCCCACTCTCACGCCGCAAAAAGCACACCGACACCGCCAAACACGCACGCACATTCCCCTTCGCACTGACACCACCGACCGGCTCGCTACCACACACCTCTCGGCAGCCGTTTTCACGCCAATTCGCCACACCGCCCACACAGTCGACAAGCGCCCGCCCTGTACGGCACACGCAACGACGCAGCGCAGCAAAGGGCGCCCGCAACACATACCTCTCCGCCGCCCGACGCGCCAACCGCCACGCCACACCACACCGCACCGCCAGCCACTCGCAAATTGTGCACTGCCACCAGCCACACGTCCAACACGCCGCGCCGCCTCCGGCCACCCGCCAGGGGGCGCTCACGTCCGCGACAACAGCGCGGCCCGCCGGGCCGGGCCGAACCGAACCGAGCCGCCGCTGCTCTGCACTCGGCACGGCCACACCCTGCTGCAGACCGGGCTCGTCCCTCTGTACGCGTCTGCCTGCGCATCAACACAACACGACCTTTTGTTTTTTTTTTTTCTCTCTCTACCGCCATCCCTTCTTCTCGCGTTTTACTCGTTGTTGCAGCAGCGGCGCACACCTACACATCCACAGCCCCAGCCGAGCCGGCCTCACCTCAGGGCCCGCCGCCAGCGTCTCCTCCTCGGGCACAGGTGCGGTGCTGTGGCCGCCCATCCAACCGCATTGCTGGCCGTCCAGCCACCAGGCGTTCCCACTGCCGCGAGCCACGCCGCGCACCGACCCTGCTGCAGAAAACGAAGCATAGCCAGAGACCGACCGATACACAAAGCAAGCCGTCGCCTCGCCTCTTGTCCTTCCTGCCTTCCTTCCGCCCCCGCCCTTCTCACACCACCGCCTCTCCACTTTCGCCCCCCCCTCCTTTTTTTTTTTTTTTTTTGTTTTCTTCTTTCTTTCTTTCTTTCTTTGGCCCTCTCTCCTTCCCGCCATGGCGGTTACGGCACCGCGCTGCAGCGGCAGATTTTTTTGCGCCCACACGCCTACTCCTACCACCATTAACCTTGCCCTGCCCTGCCCTGCCCTGCCCTGCCCTGCCCATCAACGTCGCAGTCGAACCGACGCTTGCCAACACACTGCCCACGTTCCTTTCTCTTTTCGGCCTACGCCCATTACGCGCCGCCGCCACAGCACCTTCCCTTCCCACAACACACCGACGTCATCACACGCACCCAAAACAGGGGCCACGACCGTGTTCCTCGCCCACTCCCATCCCGCACGGTACGCACATTCCCAACTACTACCGCGCACCCTCCCTTTCCAATCTGTGTGTCTCTGTGTCTGTGTCCTGTCCGCGCGTGACGCCTCTCAACATCCGCCGTCCCCCGTCCCGTTTTCGCCCCCATGCCGTCGTCGCGCCGCCTCCTCCCCGTCCACCGCCGCCCCTGTCCGCCCCGCACCACACCATACACCGCTGCTTGTCCCGGCCGTTGCCACCAAAGGCGCCGACCGCAAACGCGCCACGCCGCAGCCCCCGTGCGTCTCGCGCTCGCTTGCATCTCCGTGCCGACGCTGCCTCTCTTCCCGCTCGCACTCGACCTCGACAACACAGTCTTTGGCTCCGCCACTGCGTGTTCCGGTGGTACGCACGCTGCAACACGTATGTATTCATTACCAGAGCGATGGCGAGGCATGACAGCATCTCTGTCTGACCAGAGAGTTCTTTATCGCTGCTAGTCGGCGCTTGGACCGCGCCAGACGACAGTAGTGGCACGCACCGGGTCGCCAGGAACAGTTGTTATATATATATTGTAGCGCGAGTCGGGAGAGGTAGTAGTCGGTCGACAGTAGTAGCGGGTGGACGGTTGTACTGAGCGGGCGTCGGCGGCGTGCTCTGCTCGTCTCGCGACTCTGGTCACGGTTCGGGACGATGTATAGTCTATTGTGTTATAATCAAAAGGTGGTGTGACGCTGCATTGCGCAAATCTGATAACGTATGTTCATTGTACTTATTTTGTTCAACAACAAAAGCCCCACTATTACTTTTTTTCTAAAGTAACTTTTGTCTCTTAACGAAAAACATTCACTTTTTAAAGACTACTTCCTATGGCATTTCCCTCCAAGGAGTGCAATTAATTACCAGCCAGCACTCATTCATTGCACACAGCTGTGTAAGGGGTATCTACAATTGAGGAGCGGATATAAATGCAATTTTTTTGTTTTTTTTTGTTTTTTTTTTTTTTTTTTTTTTTTTTGTGTGTGTGTGTGTGTGTTGTAACCTCCCAGCAAAATTTAAAATAATGGACAATGTTATTTACGGATGCTAATGGACATTGCGCTAATTGTAACCTCGCCCACAATGAGAGGTATTGAAAATGGCAACAAAAATGTGAAATTCGCAATCTGACTCAAATATAAAGTCTTCACACAACATTTAAAAAAGTCCGTTCAGTGACAAGAAACTTCAATTAAACCGAAATATCGGTCTTTGGCCCTGTGCAAAACAATCAGAATTAAAGTCTTACCTCCGAATAAATGGATGTCACATTTCTGCTCTGGTTGTTGCGCAGCGCTTGGAGGAACTGCATTGCAAATAATAATATTCTCTTTTTTTGTGATTTTAGTGACATTTTTCTTCAAAGAAGTGGAATGAAATGTGAAGTGCAACGAACTCTTTAGTTCAGTAAACAATTAAATGTTTGAAAAATGCTTTTGAAATAAAAATTATTATTGGGGAACTTGTTGGAGAATAATTACAATAAATACAATTTTTCATTATCTAATGATTATATTAATTAACAGTATACCTTATTCACCATCTTGACCAGTGTTGCCGACCGCCTACATCACACAACCGCGCTCGGCTGCTACTACTGACCGACCGCTCTGCATGACGACTATTAGCGTACTGCACGCGACGACTACTGACAGAGTACAGCCCTCAACTACACATAGCTACGGACTCGCAACGACTACTGACTGACTGAGAACCGCTCGCAACACTCGCGCAGTCCAGCGCAAACTCTCTGGTCACAGATGCTACAATGTCTCGCCATCGCTACTATGTTACATACGTGTTTCAGTGTCTTTTTCATTGGGGTAACGATCTTTGGCTCTTTTTATTCTGAATACAGGGCCAAAGGTCAACGCTGCTGCCCTTATACAATTTATCAGGTTTCATTATGTCTGTTGCAATGTTACATACGGTTCACTCTTTCATTAATATTATCGTTGGGTTTGTTTTGTAGGGACGTTAACATTCTGGCACATTTTTATTATCATCGGACTCTCTGCTATTTGTGCAGGGAGGTTATACCTGGGTCCATTTCCATTTTAATATTGATAGACTTTTTGTTTTCTCGTTGTTTTTCCTTCTTTTTTTTTTGTTTTGTTTTTCCCGCTCTCACCACCACCGCCGCATCACGCCTTCCGTTTTCTTGGTTTCTTTTCTGTTCTTCAACTGCTTCAACATCACCGCGCCCCATTTCCACACCACAGCCATCAGCCTCCAAGACGGGCGGGCGCAGTGTGCCATTTCCGGCGCACAAGCACACCCGTACGGTACTCTCCTCGCCCCCACGCCACCAACAACACAGCGACCACGCGGCTTTCAGGCATGGCACGGCACCGGCGAAATGCGCCGCCCCCGCCCCTCCGCGCATCCGTCCGTCTCGCCACGTTCACTGACAGCCGCGTCTGCGGCTACACCACGACAACCACAACACAACACCGCTCCCCTCCCTGGCAACTCACATTGTTTTTCTCCTCCTCTTTTGCACAAACCACAACGCCGAGCACAGGCGCAAGCCACCCACACCGCGCCCCTCCCCGTCCCGTCTTTGGCCGCCGCTCCTCGTTTGCCCCCTCCCATCTCCCGAAATGCCATGCCAGCAGCGTTACGCATGCCCCTCCCCTGTCCACACAACACTACCGCCTAACGAACAGCCTTCCGGGCCACATGCAGGGCACGCCCACCTCCAAACACTGCCAATTCACGGACGCACGCACACACACACTCACTTTCTCGACACCTTTCTGTACGGAGGGTGCGTCATCTCGACCGTGACAGAGTGACGGCAACTATCGACGATCCATTTCCCCCCAATGGTAAAACATGTCCACTAACACCTACATACATCATTCACGTACACAGACAATAGCATACACACAATGGGAGGGCACACGAACATGGACGGCACGGCACTGTCATACACTCTTCCTCAGAACCATATCAACAAACGTTACGTACATCCGGGAAAGCGAAAGCGAAAGCAAAAGCAAAGGCAAAGCCCAATGCAGCCGTCAAAGGTAACGTTCACCACGGCAGACACTTGCAGCCGCGCCGCCGTTAAACGCATTTCAGTGCGGCTCCAATACGCCTCCGACACGGGAACGTTCCGTTGCTCTACGAATGCGTTTCTCCCCTTTTTCCCTTCCTCTCTCTTTTGCCCCCCCTCCTTGCACTCTTGCCTCATTCCTCACGTTCTGCCCAGACATTCGACCGATCAAAGTCAACCTTTCGTTACCGTTCTCAGCGCGACGGTGTACAACAGTATGACGGGTGTGCCCAAGACTTCGGTTCAGTTGCGTGACGCCCGTCTATCGCGCCGATCGACAGTTACTCAGGGGGCGACGGATCGGACCACGTCACCGACACACAAAACACTTTCAAACAAACAAATACGCACCGGATGGACACAGACAAACACGTGTACAGACATTCGCCAAACAAACGACCGCCGCCGCCGCCGCCGCCGCCGCCGTCGTCGTCTAGCGTCGCGCTTACTGTACTGCACTGGACACGCGTGCATCTTGAATGACGACATCGGTGTGCGTGCGTCGTACGCAATCAGTCAGACACGGCTATCAAACATCAGAGTCGAATGGTACATCATCGTGCGTGTTCGCCGTACACGTACAGTACAATACAACAACAATGCGTCTTAATGGCACGTTCATTTCAACGTCACTCACACACCTCCACGCTGCAGTTACGTCGCACCATTGTCAAACTCGGCGTACAGCAAAGGGAATAGTGGGCGGCAAAAAAAAAAAAAAACAACCAAACAAAAACATTTCACATTTCACCCTCGCCATGTATGATGTGCAAAAAAACAAACCCGCAAACGGCCGTCGTTACGGTGACACAAAAGTCGCCGATCGCACAGTCCCCCCTCGCAGACGGGTAACACACACACACACACCAACAACACCAATGGGTCAAAAACCACGCCAACGAGGCGTGCCACCATTCCACGCCACGGCGACCAACCTCGTGGCCGTACCCCGCGCAACACGCTTTGACGCGCCCCCCCACCCACAATCAAAATGCACACATACATCACAGCCGTCCACACAAACAACAACAACAATTCCGCCCTTCCCGCAAAAGGCAAGTTGGTGGCCCTGAAAAGGGCCGTTTTGCCGCTCTCGCAACGGAGGAGCCTTCTCCATCCTTCCTTCCATTCCAGAGCCACCTCCTTACTTGGAGCTCGTGTACTTGGTCACCGCCTTCGTGCCCTCGCTCACGGCGTGCTTGGCCAGCTCGCCAGGCAGCAACAGCCGCACAGCGGTCTGGATCTCGCGGGACGTGATGGTCGAGCGCTTGTTGTAGTGCGCCAGCCGAGAAGCCTCGGCCGCAATGCGCTCGAAAATGTCGTTCACGAAGCTGTTCATGATGCTCATCGCCTTCGACGAGATGCCCGTGTCAGGGTGCACCTGCTTCAGCACCTTGTAGATGTAGATGGCATAGCTCTCCTTCCTCTTGCGCTTCTTCTTCTTGTCGCCCTTCGAAATGTTCTTCTGCGCCTTGCCAGCCTTCTTGGCGGCCTTCCCGCTAGTCTTGGGCGGCATCTCGAACCAACGTACGGCAGCAGCAACACCAGTACCAAGCGCTCCGCTCTAGTCAGCGTCTCCCCACACAGTGGCACCCGCCGCCAGCCGCCGCCGCACCTTTACCAGCTCGCCCTGTTGCGGCCGCCGACCAATGGGGCGCGCGCGCAACCGGCCGCCGCACCCGAGCCCATAAAGCACCCCCACCCCGGCTGCGCCGGCACGCACTCCGCTGCTCGACTCGCTGCCGCTCGCACCGGTCGTTTTCGTTTCCGTTTCGTGTGCACCGTCGCTAGCCCATCGCCATGTCCGGACGCGGAAAGGGAGGCAAAGTCAAGGGCAAGTCAAAGTCCCGCTCAAGCAGGGCTGGGCTCCAGTTCCCGGTCGGCAGAATCCACCGCCTCCTGCGCAAGGGAAACTACGCAGAGCGCGTCGGCGCCGGGGCGCCCGTCTACCTCGCCGCCGTCATGGAGTACCTCGCGGCTGAGGTGCTCGAGCTGGCCGGAAACGCGGCCCGCGACAACAAGAAGACGCGCATCATCCCGCGCCACCTGCAGCTTGCCATCCGCAACGACGAGGAGCTCAACAAGCTCCTGTCGGGCGTCACCATCGCACAGGGTGGTGTCCTGCCCAACATCCAGGCCGTCCTGCTGCCAAAGAAGACCGAGAAGAAGGCCTAAAGGAGGCCAGGCAATCGCAGCCGCCGCGTGCTCCCCTGCACGCAACGCGCTTTGCCGGCTCGGCCCACAACAATCGGCCCTTTTCAGGGCCACCACACAAACCTACGTCCAAAGCAAAATTTCAGTCGTCCTCGCCGCACCTTGTTTTGTTTTTTAACTTTGCACTTTCACAGCACAGCCGCCGCCGGCGCACGTCCGCCATCTTGTCGTCCACACAGCCCGTGTGGCCCAACACACACACACACACACATTTTGCACGGTCGCAGTCGCCTTCCAAACGACAACGGCAGCAATAATGACCATTGTTAAAGGGAGGCGTGTCGACACACCGCCCTCCACTCCCGCGCGCAACGGCCGTCGACACGAACGAAACAGCTGATCCGGCCGCCTTGCCTCGGAAACCCCAACGCCGCCGCAAACACACAGAGCCAAACCACGCAAGCAAATAATCACCGCCTCTCGCACAACAACACACAGCCCGCCATCTCCGTCGCGATCGATACAAAGACACACAAACGAAGCAGCTCCACACACAGCCAGCCACATGACACGTTTCCTTTCCTTCTCCCCTCCCAGTCACATCACGTCGCTCACAAACGGAAAGAAAGAAACAAAGAAAGAAAGAGAGAGAGAAACAAACAAACAACACAGCGCACACACGCAGCAACAACACAGACTCTTTCGCACTTTTCAACTTCCGAACAGTGTGGTGGCCCTGAAAAGGGCCGTTTTCTAGTCTCTCCCACCCACAAGCACGGCCGCGGGAAGGCCAGCGCCCGCTGCGACGCAGCCTAACCGCCGAAACCGTACAGGGTGCGCCCCTGCCTCTTCAGGGCGTACACCACGTCCATGGCCGTCACAGTCTTGCGCTTGGCGTGCTCAGTGTACGTCACCGCGTCGCGGATCACGTTCTCCAGGAACACCTTCAGCACCCCGCGGGTCTCCTCGTAGATCAGACCAGAGATGCGCTTCACGCCGCCCCTGCGAGCCAGGCGGCGGATGGCGGGCTTCGTGATGCCCTGGATGTTGTCGCGCAACACCTTGCGGTGCCGCTTGGCGCCACCCTTGCCGAGCCCCTTTCCTCCCTTGCCGCGGCCTGTCATCCTTCCTTCCTCGGGCAAAGCAAAACGTGCACAAACAGCAGCTGCAGCGGCTGGAGAGTCGGCTACGGTCTGCGCCCAGCGCGCCCGCCGCCCCCCTATATAGACTCTGGCCCGCCCTCCCCCCACCACGCGCAACCGAGGGCATATAAGCGCAGCACGGAGGCGCGCGGGCCCGTTGTCAAGGCAGCACCGGACGCCGCGCCGCACCTAACCTCCACGCACGCCGCTCCGCTACCGCTACCGCCATGGCCCGCACAAAGCAAACGGCCCGCAAGTCCACCGGCGGAAAGGCGCCGCGCAAACAGCTCGCCACCAAGGCGGCGAGGAAGAGCGCGCCCGCCACCGGAGGCGTCAAGAAGCCCCACCGCTACAGGCCGGGCACCGTCGCCCTGCGAGAAATCAGGCGCTACCAGAAGAGCACAGAGCTGCTCATCCGCAAGCTGCCATTCCAGCGCCTAGTGCGCGAGATCGCCCAGGACTTCAAGACCGACCTGCGCTTCCAGAGCTCCGCAGTCATGGCCCTGCAGGAGGCCAGCGAGGCCTACCTCGTCGGCCTCTTCGAAGACACCAACCTGTGCGCAATCCACGCCAAGCGCGTCACCATCATGCCCAAGGACATCCAGCTCGCGCGCCGCATCCGCGGCGAGCGCGCCTAAACCGCGCCGCGGCACCGCACCGCACAAACAAAAACGGCCCTTTTCAGGGCCACTAACATCTCTCCGTCGCGAGCAACCTTTGTCGGTCGCCTGCCTCTCGCCCCGCAACCCAAAAACAAAAACCACCACTTCCCGTCCGTCCGCCACACCCGCTCACTCTGCCTGCCTGCTAGCAGCGCGCAACAATCACACATCATCCCTCCCCGGCGCACAATACCCAACGGCCGACGTCACACCGCACGGGTGGCTGGCCGGCCGCCGCTTTCGTTTCGAAAACAAAAACAAAAACACCCGCACTCCACTCCGACGGCCAACGGCCAGGCAGGCGCGCTCGCTCGCTCTACACGCCACCGAAATCCCCCGCCGACTCCTTCCCACATCTCAACGTGCCCCCCGTTGCAAAACATAACACACACAAAGGAACAAAACAAAGACCAGACACGACTCGACAAGACGACAGACATCCGAGAAGAACGAACGCAGGCAAGCCAACCAACGTATTCAAACAAAACAACAACGTGACAGAAAACCAACCGTCGGCCGCCGCCACAAACACGGCGACAATCAACCACGACAACAACAACAACACCGCTTACCGCTACCGCCGCCCACACCCGCCACCGACCCCCGCAATCCAACCACCGCGGCACGCAAACAGCATCCCCACGGGCATACAGACAGACCCCCACACCAAACGCAACACGACAATCAAAACCTTCCCCGACGTGCTTTGATGGCCCTGAGAAGGGCCGTTTTGGGCCGCGCGTCTCTTGCGCGCCACTAGACGACGACGGGGGGTGGGGACGACGGAGCCAAGCGCCAAACCCTTCCTTTCCCATCTCTTTCTCCTCTACTCTACTTCTTCTTCTTGGGCGAAGCCTTCGCCTTAGACGGCGTCGTCGCCTTCTTCGGGCGCGGCGCCTTCGGCTTCTTCGTCGGAACCTTGGCGGCCTTCTTCGCCTTCGACGGCGACTTGGCCTTGGCCGGCTTGGCCGCAGCCGCCTTCTTCGCACCCGCGGGAGCGGCCGACGCCGCAGACGCCTTCTTGGCGGCGCCCGCCTTCCGACCGGTCGCCGCCTTCACGCCACCAGCCTTCTTTGCGCCGGCCGCACGGGCGCCCTTCTTCTCCTTGCTGGCCGGAGCGGCGCGCTTCTTCTTGGCACCGCCAGCACGAGCCTTGCCGCCCTCGGCCGCCCCCCCGCCGCCGCCGGCGCCGGCAAGCTTGAACGAGCCGGACGCGCCCTTCCCCTTCGTCTGCACCAGCTCGCCCGCCACGACGGCCGACTTGAGGTACTTCTTGATAAACGGCGCCAGCTTCTCCGCGTCCAGCTTGTAGTGCGCGGCTATGTACTTCTTGATCGCCTGCAGCGACGACCCGCCGCGCTCCTTCAGACTCTTGATGGCGGCCGTCACCATCTCAGAGGTGCGCGGGTGCGCAGGCTTGGCGCGCGGCTTCTTCGCAGACGACGCAGACTTGGCCTTCTTCGTAGTGCCGGTGGCGGCGGGTGCCGCAGCAGTCTCGTTCGTAGCCGCCTGATCTGCCATTTCGACGACGCGCGTAACACACAGCGAGAGCGAGCGGGACGGCAGGCACGCAAGCACAGCACAGCAGCAGAGCAGAGAATCACAAGGCCCAGCCAGTGTCGCGGGCGGGCGCGGACGGCCGAGAGAGCGGCCGCCACTCTGCGCGCCGCCGCGCCGCGCCTCCCGCGCTTGCTACCGCCCAACGTCCGACAGCCTGTGCGGAGCAGCCCCAAACCTGCGCCACAACCGCCCGCGCCTTTCAAACCACCGAGGATGGGGCTACACACAGCCACACCACAGTCGCCAACCAGTCGCCACGGCAGCGCCGCAAACCACGGCCAAACTGCAGCTACCGCGCGCTACAGCCTGGGTCGGCCCGCCGAGAATCGCCGCCCCCGCCCAAATGCCGCCCCCACAGCCCCAGCCGACGACCCGCCACAATGGCCAAACCTTCGGCAAAACTCCCACACCGTCGCCGCGGCAGCCCGGCCAGCGCGGCCGGCGCCACAGCCACACAAGCCGAGGCGTGCGGCGATGACGGCCGTGCAAACGCGCCTCCGCCGCCCCATCGCCTTCCGTCGCCCTCCCGCCGTTTCCCGATCGGCCCGCAGCCGTCGGGCCACATCGCGCGCCGTCCTCCTCCTCTCGCCGGCCAACATTCACAGCCGTTTCTCACCAATTGCCCGCCGCAAACGGACGCCGCCTGCGCAACAGGCGCCGCCGCCCCTCGCCGCTTCCGACCCAACCCCTCGACCGAGGCAAACCGCAATCCGAATCTACAGACCAACCCAATCTGCCGTCAAGCACACACGACAGCCGACCTTACACGTTACGCGTTACACATTACGTTTACACGTCTACGTTAGGTTAGGTTAGGTGGACGTGGGTTAGGTTAAGGGGACTTGGGTTAGGTTAAGCGTCAAACTTAGGTTAAGCATTCAAACACGTCAGGCGTCAGAGGTTAGGTTAGGTTAGGTTACACGTTAGGTTAAGGGGTCAGTGCTAGGTTAAGAAGCGTCAAACGTAGGTTAAAAAAGCGTTCAAACGTGAGGCGTGAGCCGGACAGCTTACCTTACGTAGACGTTAGGGGCTCACAGGCTGAGCTCACCTCGCCACACCACAGGTTAGGTTCGGTTCGGTTCGCTCGGCTCAGCGTAAAGCGCCGAGGTCAGGGTTACGTTCGTTCACCTTCGGGCGCCACACTTTCGGTTGAAAGGTCGCGACGGGACGACGTCGGCACGCACGCCGCAAACGAACAAAAACGTACAGACGACGTCGGAAACCGCCGACAGACGGGGGAGCAGCACGACCACGACCAGACACCGAGCGCGAACGAGACACACGCGAACCACCCCCACCGGCCAAAGGGCACCACACAACAACCCAGAGCACCACGTGTCGACACCAGAGCAACCCGCCGCTCACGCGACATGGCTGGCACCGAAGGGCAACCGCCCGCAACTGCGCTTTCCGCGCCGGCCCGGATGCACGTCGTGCTACAACAACACCACTACCGTACACAGCCGCTGTTCACAACATCACTATCAATGGCGCGCCCGCGGCTCGCCGCCGTCGCAGTCGCAGCCCCAACGCCAGCACTTTTGCACCACCATTCACACGCACCGCAACACAGCTCGCCGACACAGCCGAACAAAACAAACACCACACAACAACAGCAACAACAACGCCGCCGCCTCTACTTGTGCCGGCGACCCACCCCGCCGATGGCGCACCTTTCGCCAGCCGGCAATCGACACACACGCACCCACCCACCGGGGCCCAGTGCAAAAAAAAAAAAAAAAAAAAAAAAAAAAAAAAAAAAACACACAAAAACAAAAAAACCAAACAACACAAACGACACGGGAAGCGCACACCGCCACTTCGCGCGCACGCCACCAACCAGTCGTCGTCTCAAAATAACAAACACAAACAAAATAAACTAACAACTAGGGCAACACAAAACAAAAACGCCTCGCACGAACCGAACCGCCCACAAAAAGGACAAGCACACGCACAGCCTCTGCTGACGACCACGACGCAGCGGCACGCTGCTCCTGTCCCGCGCCCCGCGCCCCGCGCCCCACTCGATTCACAACTCACGCGACACCGTCAACGACGGGCTCGCTTCCCGCAACCTACCACCTTTCCGCCACGACGCACAGCCCCAGCCCCACCCGACGACTGCACTTTCACCACCGCCTCCCCCTTCCCCCCCAAAACACACACACACACACACACACACACACACACACACACAGCCAGCCAAAAACGCACTCGCGACCCACACATGCACGTGCATCGGCACACGCCAACCAGTCAACGTCGACAACCACACGCAAGGCTCGAAACGAAAACGAAACCGGCGTCCTTCCACGTTGCCATCAAGCTACGCGACACAAGACACAAGGAACCAACACAACAGCCGGCCCCACTAATTCCCACTCTCACGCCGCAAAAAGCACACCGACACCGCCAAACACGCACGCACATTCCCCTTCGCACTGACACCACCGACCGGCTCGCTACCACACACCTCTCGGCAGCCGTTTTCACGCCAATTCGCCACACCGCCCACACAGTCGACAAGCGCCCGCCCTGTACGGCACACGCAACGACGCAGCGCAGCAAAGGGCGCCCGCAACACATACCTCTCCGCCGCCCGACGCGCCAACCGCCACGCCACACCACACCGCACCGCCAGCCACTCGCAAATTGTGCACTGCCACCAGCCACACGTCCAACACGCCGCGCCGCCTCCGGCCACCCGCCAGGGGGCGCTCACGTCCGCGACAACAGCGCGGCCCGCCGGGCCGGGCCGAACCGAACCGAGCCGCCGCTGCTCTGCACTCGGCACGGCCACACCCTGCTGCAGACCGGGCTCGTCCCTCTGTACGCGTCTGCCTGCGCATCAACACAACACGACCTTTTGTTTTTTTTTTTTCTCTCTCTACCGCCATCCCTTCTTCTCGCGTTTTACTCGTTGTTGCAGCAGCGGCGCACACCTACACATCCACAGCCCCAGCCGAGCCGGCCTCACCTCAGGGCCCGCCGCCAGCGTCTCCTCCTCGGGCACAGGTGCGGTGCTGTGGCCGCCCATCCAACCGCATTGCTGGCCGTCCAGCCACCAGGCGTTCCCACTGCCGCGAGCCACGCCGCGCACCGACCCTGCTGCAGAAAACGAAGCATAGCCAGAGACCGACCGATACACAAAGCAAGCCGTCGCCTCGCCTCTTGTCCTTCCTGCCTTCCTTCCGCCCCCGCCCTTCTCACACCACCGCCTCTCCACTTTCGCCCCCCCCTCCTTTTTTTTTTTTTTTTTTGTTTTCTTCTTTCTTTCTTTCTTTCTTTGGCCCTCTCTCCTTCCCGCCATGGCGGTTACGGCACCGCGCTGCAGCGGCAGATTTTTTTGCGCCCACACGCCTACTCCTACCACCATTAACCTTGCCCTGCCCTGCCCTGCCCTGCCCTGCCCTGCCCATCAACGTCGCAGTCGAACCGACGCTTGCCAACACACTGCCCACGTTCCTTTCTCTTTTCGGCCTACGCCCATTACGCGCCGCCGCCACAGCACCTTCCCTTCCCACAACACACCGACGTCATCACACGCACCCAAAACAGGGGCCACGACCGTGTTCCTCGCCCACTCCCATCCCGCACGGTACGCACATTCCCAACTACTACCGCGCACCCTCCCTTTCCAATCTGTGTGTCTCTGTGTCTGTGTCCTGTCCGCGCGTGACGCCTCTCAACATCCGCCGTCCCCCGTCCCGTTTTCGCCCCCATGCCGTCGTCGCGCCGCCTCCTCCCCGTCCACCGCCGCCCCTGTCCGCCCCGCACCACACCATACACCGCTGCTTGTCCCGGCCGTTGCCACCAAAGGCGCCGACCGCAAACGCGCCACGCCGCAGCCCCCGTGCGTCTCGCGCTCGCTTGCATCTCCGTGCCGACGCTGCCTCTCTTCCCGCTCGCACTCGACCTCGACAACACAGTCTTTGGCTCCGCCACTGCGTGTTCCGGTGGTACGCACGCTGCAACACGTATGTATTCATTACCAGAGCGATGGCGAGGCATGACAGCATCTCTGTCTGACCAGAGAGTTCTTTATCGCTGCTAGTCGGCGCTTGGACCGCGCCAGACGACAGTAGTGGCACGCACCGGGTCGCCAGGAACAGTTGTTATATATATATTGTAGCGCGAGTCGGGAGAGGTAGTAGTCGGTCGACAGTAGTAGCGGGTGGACGGTTGTACTGAGCGGGCGTCGGCGGCGTGCTCTGCTCGTCTCGCGACTCTGGTCACGGTTCGGGACGATGTATAGTCTATTGTGTTATAATCAAAAGGTGGTGTGACGCTGCATTGCGCAAATCTGATAACGTATGTTCATTGTACTTATTTTGTTCAACAACAAAAGCCCCACTATTACTTTTTTTCTAAAGTAACTTTTGTCTCTTAACGAAAAACATTCACTTTTTAAAGACTACTTCCTATGGCATTTCCCTCCAAGGAGTGCAATTAATTACCAGCCAGCACTCATTCATTGCACACAGCTGTGTAAGGGGTATCTACAATTGAGGAGCGGATATAAATGCAATTTTTTTGTTTTTTTTTGTTTTTTTTTTTTTTTTTTTTTTTTGTGTGTGTGTGTGTGTGTTGTAACCTCCCAGCAAAATTTAAAATAATGGACAATGTTATTTACGGATGCTAATGGACATTGCGCTAATTGTAACCTCGCCCACAATGAGAGGTATTGAAAATGGCAACAAAAATGTGAAATTCGCAATCTGACTCAAATATAAAGTCTTCACACAACATTTAAAAAAGTCCGTTCAGTGACAAGAAACTTCAATTAAACCGAAATATCGGTCTTTGGCCCTGTGCAAAACAATCAGAATTAAAGTCTTACCTCCGAATAAATGGATGTCACATTTCTGCTCTGGTTGTTGCGCAGCGCTTGGAGGAACTGCATTGCAAATAATAATATTCTCTTTTTTTGTGATTTTAGTGACATTTTTCTTCAAAGAAGTGGAATGAAATGTGAAGTGCAACGAACTCTTTAGTTCAATAAACAATTAAATGTTTGAAAAATGCTTTTGAAATAAAAATTATTATTGGGGAACTTGTTGGAGAATAATTACAATAAATACAATTTTTCATTATCTAATGATTATATTAATTAACAGTATACCTTATTCACCATCTTGACCAGTGTTGCCGACCGCCTACATCACACAACCGCGCTCGGCTGCTACTACTGACCGACCGCTCTGCATGACGACTATTAGCGTACTGCACGCGACGACTACTGACAGAGTACAGCCCTCAACTACACATAGCTACGGACTCGCAACGACTACTGACTGACTGAGAACCGCTCGCAACACTCGCGCAGTCCAGCGCAAACTCTCTGGTCACAGATGCTACAATGTCTCGCCATCGCTACTATGTTACATACGTGTTTCAGTGTCTTTTTCATTGGGGTAACGATCTTTGGCTCTTTTTATTCTGAATACAGGGCCAAAGGTCAACGCTGCTGCCCTTATACAATTTATCAGGTTTCATTATGTCTGTTGCAATGTTACATACGGTTCACTCTTTCATTAATATTATCGTTGGGTTTGTTTTGTAGGGACGTTAACATTCTGGCACATTTTTATTATCATCGGACTCTCTGCTATTTGTGCAGGGAGGTTATACCTGGGTCCATTTCCATTTTAATACTGATAGACTTTTTGTTTTCTCGTTGTTTTTCCTTCTTT
This sequence comes from Schistocerca americana, assembly GCF_021461395.2. NCBI lineage: Eukaryota > Metazoa > Arthropoda > Insecta > Orthoptera > Acrididae > Schistocerca > Schistocerca americana. The sequence goes on from NW_025726730.1 coordinate 263,851, forward strand.
TTTTTTTGTTTTGTTTTTCCCGCTCTCACCACCACCGCCGCATCACGCCTTCCGTTTTCTTGGTTTCTTTTCTGTTCTTCAACTGCTTCAACATCACCGCGCCCCATTTCCACACCACAGCCATCAGCCTCCAAGACGGGCGGGCGCAGTGTGCCATTTCCGGCGCACAAGCACACCCGTACGGTACTCTCCTCGCCCCCACGCCACCAACAACACAGCGACCACGCGGCTTTCAGGCATGGCACGGCACCGGCGAAATGCGCCGCCCCCGCCCCTCCGCGCATCCGTCCGTCTCGCCACGTTCACTGACAGCCGCGTCTGCGGCTACACCACGACAACCACAACACAACACCGCTCCCCTCCCTGGCAACTCACATTGTTTTTCTCCTCCTCTTTTGCACAAACCACAACGCCGAGCACAGGCGCAAGCCACCCACACCGCGCCCCTCCCCGTCCCGTCTTTGGCCGCCGCTCCTCGTTTGCCCCCTCCCATCTCCCGAAATGCCATGCCAGCAGCGTTACGCATGCCCCTCCCCTGTCCACACAACACTACCGCCTAACGAACAGCCTTCCGGGCCACATGCAGGGCACGCCCACCTCCAAACACTGCCAATTCACGGACGCACGCACACACACACTCACTTTCTCGACACCTTTCTGTACGGAGGGTGCGTCATCTCGACCGTGACAGAGTGACGGCAACTATCGACGATCCATTTCCCCCCAATGGTAAAACATGTCCACTAACACCTACATACATCATTCACGTACACAGACAATAGCATACACACAATGGGAGGGCACACGAACATGGACGGCACGGCACTGTCATACACTCTTCCTCAGAACCATATCAACAAACGTTACGTACATCCGGGAAAGCGAAAGCGAAAGCAAAAGCAAAGGCAAAGCCCAATGCAGCCGTCAAAGGTAACGTTCACCACGGCAGACACTTGCAGCCGCGCCGCCGTTAAACGCATTTCAGTGCGGCTCCAATACGCCTCCGACACGGGAACGTTCCGTTGCTCTACGAATGCGTTTCTCCCCTTTTTCCCTTCCTCTCTCTTTTGCCCCCCCTCCTTGCACTCTTGCCTCATTCCTCACGTTCTGCCCAGACATTCGACCGATCAAAGTCAACCTTTCGTTACCGTTCTCAGCGCGACGGTGTACAACAGTATGACGGGTGTGCCCAAGACTTCGGTTCAGTTGCGTGACGCCCGTCTATCGCGCCGATCGACAGTTACTCAGGGGGCGACGGATCGGACCACGTCACCGACACACAAAACACTTTCAAACAAACAAATACGCACCGGATGGACACAGACAAACACGTGTACAGACATTCGCCAAACAAACGACCGCCGCCGCCGCCGCCGCCGCCGCCGTCGTCGTCTAGCGTCGCGCTTACTGTACTGCACTGGACACGCGTGCATCTTGAATGACGACATCGGTGTGCGTGCGTCGTACGCAATCAGTCAGACACGGCTATCAAACATCAGAGTCGAATGGTACATCATCGTGCGTGTTCGCCGTACACGTACAGTACAATACAACAACAATGCGTCTTAATGGCACGTTCATTTCAACGTCACTCACACACCTCCACGCTGCAGTTACGTCGCACCATTGTCAAACTCGGCGTACAGCAAAGGGAATAGTGGGCGGCAAAAAAAAAAAAAACAACCAAACAAAAACATTTCACATTTCACCCTCGCCATGTATGATGTGCAAAAAAACAAACCCGCAAACGGCCGTCGTTACGGTGACACAAAAGTCGCCGATCGCACAGTCCCCCCTCGCAGACGGGTAACACACACACACACACCAACAACACCAATGGGTCAAAAACCACGCCAACGAGGCGTGCCACCATTCCACGCCACGGCGACCAACCTCGTGGCCGTACCCCGCGCAACACGCTTTGACGCGCCCCCCCACCCACAATCAAAATGCACACATACATCACAGCCGTCCACACAAACAACAACAACAATTCCGCCCTTCCCGCAAAAGGCAAGTTGGTGGCCCTGAAAAGGGCCGTTTTGCCGCTCTCGCAACGGAGGAGCCTTCTCCATCCTTCCTTCCATTCCAGAGCCACCTCCTTACTTGGAGCTCGTGTACTTGGTCACCGCCTTCGTGCCCTCGCTCACGGCGTGCTTGGCCAGCTCGCCAGGCAGCAACAGCCGCACAGCGGTCTGGATCTCGCGGGACGTGATGGTCGAGCGCTTGTTGTAGTGCGCCAGCCGAGAAGCCTCGGCCGCAATGCGCTCGAAAATGTCGTTCACGAAGCTGTTCATGATGCTCATCGCCTTCGACGAGATGCCCGTGTCAGGGTGCACCTGCTTCAGCACCTTGTAGATGTAGATGGCATAGCTCTCCTTCCTCTTGCGCTTCTTCTTCTTGTCGCCCTTCGAAATGTTCTTCTGCGCCTTGCCAGCCTTCTTGGCGGCCTTCCCGCTAGTCTTGGGCGGCATCTCGAACCAACGTACGGCAGCAGCAACACCAGTACCAAGCGCTCCGCTCTAGTCAGCGTCTCCCCACACAGTGGCACCCGCCGCCAGCCGCCGCCGCACCTTTACCAGCTCGCCCTGTTGCGGCCGCCGACCAATGGGGCGCGCGCGCAACCGGCCGCCGCACCCGAGCCCATAAAGCACCCCCACCCCGGCTGCGCCGGCGAGATTCCCGCTCACGCCGCGGAGAGTACACGTTAGTTCGTTGTCGCTGTTGGTTATCGTGATGTCGGGACGCGGAAGTGGACGCAAAGCTGCTGCCTTGGCTGAGTTGCTGCTCACGTTAGCAGGACCTGCCGGGAAGAAGAAGAAGAAGTCTACACCGCAGTGCTTTCGCTGCCAAAAGCTTGGCCACGTCGCCAAGCACTGCAGCGGAGCAGTCGCGTGTTTGAAGTGTGCGCAAGCACACGACACACGCGACTGCAAGAAGCCGAAGGACGCCCCCTGCACATGCGCCAACTGCGGTGGCGCACACGCGGCTAACGCCCGTTCCTGCGAGTACAGGAGAAATTGGCGTGGACCAGAGAAGACGCAGAAGCAAGTGACCACCACACGCGAAGAGGTGGTCACTCGCTCAGAAGACGCCATCACCAGGCGCCTCAGCGACGCCGTAGAAGAAGCCATGTCCGCCTTCAAATCCGCCATGGCGGAAGAGAGGGCGGCCATGCTGGCGGAACTGGGCGAGGCTCGGCGTCAGATTGCTGAGCTGACGCAGGAGCTTCGCTCAGCCAAGGCAGCTTCCGCCACAGCGGTCGACACCGCCAGCCAGACGACTCCTCCTCGAGAGAAGAAGTTTGCGACGGTGGCCACGCAGACCGACGTGCCTGCCGAAGGGGAGGCAACACTGCCCAAGACGGACGCAGAAGCAGAAGCGCAAGAAGAAGGGTGGGAAGAAGTCCCATTCCTCCCGCTTCCCGACATGTACAGCGCAAGCGCTGTGACACAGAAGATAGCTGCATCGCTTCGCGATGGTACATATCCCCACCACGACAACCCTTATCCCTTCGTTCCTCCTAACCTTTCTAAACCTTCACCTCCACACCAACCAATCGAATATCCAGAAGGCCTTGTTGGTCTTTCCAAGGAGGATTACGATCTGATCAATTCCTTCCCAATTTTCACAGAGTGGCAAATGCGCTACGTCATCTTCGCTCTCGTCCACGGAGAGTATGAGAAAGCTGGATACACTGTATCCACTATCCCAACCGAGGGAGAGCCCTCAAGTAAGAAGAAGAAGAAGAAAAGTCGTCACACCGACAAATACAGAAAATAGGTTATCGGCACTCCTTGCCAGTACAGAACAACCTACAAGTCAAGAAAGAAGACTCATCAATCATCCCAGGGGAGTAAAGGCCAACAGGCCACAAACTTCCACCTGAACCTCCTCACAGTGAGGAAGTCAGAAAAGGAGCAGCAGGCAGGCTGCGCCGGCACGCACTCCGCTGCTCGACTCGCTGCCGCTCGCACCGGTCGTTTTCGTTTCCGTTTCGTGTGCACCGTCGCTAGCCCATCGCCATGTCCGGACGCGGAAAGGGAGGCAAAGTCAAGGGCAAGTCAAAGTCCCGCTCAAGCAGGGCTGGGCTCCAGTTCCCGGTCGGCAGAATCCACCGCCTCCTGCGCAAGGGAAACTACGCAGAGCGCGTCGGCGCCGGGGCGCCCGTCTACCTCGCCGCCGTCATGGAGTACCTCGCGGCTGAGGTGCTCGAGCTGGCCGGAAACGCGGCCCGCGACAACAAGAAGACGCGCATCATCCCGCGCCACCTGCAGCTTGCCATCCGCAACGACGAGGAGCTCAACAAGCTCCTGTCGGGCGTCACCATCGCACAGGGTGGTGTCCTGCCCAACATCCAGGCCGTCCTGCTGCCAAAGAAGACCGAGAAGAAGGCCTAAAGGAGGCCAGGCAATCGCAGCCGCCGCGTGCTCCCCTGCACGCAACGCGCTTTGCCGGCTCGGCCCACAACAATCGGCCCTTTTCAGGGCCACCACACAAACCTACGTCCAAAGCAAAATTTCAGTCGTCCTCGCCGCACCTTGTTTTGTTTTTTAACTTTGCACTTTCACAGCACAGCCGCCGCCGGCGCACGTCCGCCATCTTGTCGTCCACACAGCCCGTGTGGCCCAACACACACACACACACACATTTTGCACGGTCGCAGTCGCCTTCCAAACGACAACGGCAGCAATAATGACCATTGTTAAAGGGAGGCGTGTCGACACACCGCCCTCCACTCCCGCGCGCAACGGCCGTCGACACGAACGAAACAGCTGATCCGGCCGCCTTGCCTCGGAAACCCCAACGCCGCCGCAAACACACAGAGCCAAACCACGCAAGCAAATAATCACCGCCTCTCGCACAACAACACACAGCCCGCCATCTCCGTCGCGATCGATACAAAGACACACAAACGAAGCAGCTCCACACACAGCCAGCCACATGACACGTTTCCTTTCCTTCTCCCCTCCCAGTCACATCACGTCGCTCACAAACGGAAAGAAAGAAACAAAGAAAGAAAGAGAGAGAGAAACAAACAAACAACACAGCGCACACACGCAGCAACAACACAGACTCTTTCGCACTTTTCAACTTCCGAACAGTGTGGTGGCCCTGAAAAGGGCCGTTTTCTAGTCTCTCCCACCCACAAGCACGGCCGCGGGAAGGCCAGCGCCCGCTGCGACGCAGCCTAACCGCCGAAACCGTACAGGGTGCGCCCCTGCCTCTTCAGGGCGTACACCACGTCCATGGCCGTCACAGTCTTGCGCTTGGCGTGCTCAGTGTACGTCACCGCGTCGCGGATCACGTTCTCCAGGAACACCTTCAGCACCCCGCGGGTCTCCTCGTAGATCAGACCAGAGATGCGCTTCACGCCGCCCCTGCGAGCCAGGCGGCGGATGGCGGGCTTCGTGATGCCCTGGATGTTGTCGCGCAACACCTTGCGGTGCCGCTTGGCGCCACCCTTGCCGAGCCCCTTTCCTCCCTTGCCGCGGCCTGTCATCCTTCCTTCCTCGGGCAAAGCAAAACGTGCACAAACAGCAGCTGCAGCGGCTGGAGAGTCGGCTACGGTCTGCGCCCAGCGCGCCCGCCGCCCCCCTATATAGACTCTGGCCCGCCCTCCCCCCACCACGCGCAACCGAGGGCATATAAGCGCAGCACGGAGGCGCGCGGGCCCGTTGTCAAGGCAGCACCGGACGCCGCGCCGCACCTAACCTCCACGCACGCCGCTCCGCTACCGCTACCGCCATGGCCCGCACAAAGCAAACGGCCCGCAAGTCCACCGGCGGAAAGGCGCCGCGCAAACAGCTCGCCACCAAGGCGGCGAGGAAGAGCGCGCCCGCCACCGGAGGCGTCAAGAAGCCCCACCGCTACAGGCCGGGCACCGTCGCCCTGCGAGAAATCAGGCGCTACCAGAAGAGCACAGAGCTGCTCATCCGCAAGCTGCCATTCCAGCGCCTAGTGCGCGAGATCGCCCAGGACTTCAAGACCGACCTGCGCTTCCAGAGCTCCGCAGTCATGGCCCTGCAGGAGGCCAGCGAGGCCTACCTCGTCGGCCTCTTCGAAGACACCAACCTGTGCGCAATCCACGCCAAGCGCGTCACCATCATGCCCAAGGACATCCAGCTCGCGCGCCGCATCCGCGGCGAGCGCGCCTAAACCGCGCCGCGGCACCGCACCGCACAAACAAAAACGGCCCTTTTCAGGGCCACTAACATCTCTCCGTCGCGAGCAACCTTTGTCGGTCGCCTGCCTCTCGCCCCGCAACCCAAAAACAAAAACCACCACTTCCCGTCCGTCCGCCACACCCGCTCACTCTGCCTGCCTGCTAGCAGCGCGCAACAATCACACATCATCCCTCCCCGGCGCACAATACCCAACGGCCGACGTCACACCGCACGGGTGGCTGGCCGGCCGCCGCTTTCGTTTCGAAAACAAAAACAAAAACACCCGCACTCCACTCCGACGGCCAACGGCCAGGCAGGCGCGCTCGCTCGCTCTACACGCCACCGAAATCCCCCGCCGACTCCTTCCCACATCTCAACGTGCCCCCCGTTGCAAAACATAACACACACAAAGGAACAAAACAAAGACCAGACACGACTCGACAAGACGACAGACATCCGAGAAGAACGAACGCAGGCAAGCCAACCAACGTATTCAAACAAAACAACAACGTGACAGAAAACCAACCGTCGGCCGCCGCCACAAACACGGCGACAATCAACCACGACAACAACAACAACACCGCTTACCGCTACCGCCGCCCACACCCGCCACCGACCCCCGCAATCCAACCACCGCGGCACGCAAACAGCATCCCCACGGGCATACAGACAGACCCCCACACCAAACGCAACACGACAATCAAAACCTTCCCCGACGTGCTTTGATGGCCCTGAGAAGGGCCGTTTTGGGCCGCGCGTCTCTTGCGCGCCACTAGACGACGACGGGGGGTGGGGACGACGGAGCCAAGCGCCAAACCCTTCCTTTCCCATCTCTTTCTCCTCTACTCTACTTCTTCTTCTTGGGCGAAGCCTTCGCCTTAGACGGCGTCGTCGCCTTCTTCGGGCGCGGCGCCTTCGGCTTCTTCGTCGGAACCTTGGCGGCCTTCTTCGCCTTCGACGGCGACTTGGCCTTGGCCGGCTTGGCCGCAGCCGCCTTCTTCGCACCCGCGGGAGCGGCCGACGCCGCAGACGCCTTCTTGGCGGCGCCCGCCTTCCGACCGGTCGCCGCCTTCACGCCACCAGCCTTCTTTGCGCCGGCCGCACGGGCGCCCTTCTTCTCCTTGCTGGCCGGAGCGGCGCGCTTCTTCTTGGCACCGCCAGCACGAGCCTTGCCGCCCTCGGCCGCCCCCCCGCCGCCGCCGGCGCCGGCAAGCTTGAACGAGCCGGACGCGCCCTTCCCCTTCGTCTGCACCAGCTCGCCCGCCACGACGGCCGACTTGAGGTACTTCTTGATAAACGGCGCCAGCTTCTCCGCGTCCAGCTTGTAGTGCGCGGCTATGTACTTCTTGATCGCCTGCAGCGACGACCCGCCGCGCTCCTTCAGACTCTTGATGGCGGCCGTCACCATCTCAGAGGTGCGCGGGTGCGCAGGCTTGGCGCGCGGCTTCTTCGCAGACGACGCAGACTTGGCCTTCTTCGTAGTGCCGGTGGCGGCGGGTGCCGCAGCAGTCTCGTTCGTAGCCGCCTGATCTGCCATTTCGACGACGCGCGTAACACACAGCGAGAGCGAGCGGGACGGCAGGCACGCAAGCACAGCACAGCAGCAGAGCAGAGAATCACAAGGCCCAGCCAGTGTCGCGGGCGGGCGCGGACGGCCGAGAGAGCGGCCGCCACTCTGCCCGCCGCCGCGCCGCGCCTCCCGCGCTTGCTACCGCCCAACGTCCGACAGCCTGTGCGGAGCAGCCCCAAACCTGCGCCACAACCGCCCGCGCCTTTCAAACCACCGAGGATGGGGCTACACACAGCCACACCACAGTCGCCAACCAGTCGCCACGGCAGCGCCGCAAACCACGGCCAAACTGCAGCTACCGCGCGCTACAGCCTGGGTCGGCCCGCCGAGAATCGCCGCCCCCGCCCAAATGCCGCCCCCACAGCCCCAGCCGACGACCCGCCACAATGGCCAAACCTTCGGCAAAACTCCCACACCGTCGCCGCGGCAGCCCGGCCAGCGCGGCCGGCGCCACAGCCACACAAGCCGAGGCGTGCGGCGATGACGGCCGTGCAAACGCGCCTCCGCCGCCCCATCGCCTTCCGTCGCCCTCCCGCCGTTTCCCGATCGGCCCGCAGCCGTCGGGCCACATCGCGCGCCGTCCTCCTCCTCTCGCCGGCCAACATTCACAGCCGTTTCTCACCAATTGCCCGCCGCAAACGGACGCCGCCTGCGCAACAGGCGCCGCCGCCCCTCGCCGCTTCCGACCCAACCCCTCGACCGAGGCAAACCGCAATCCGAATCTACAGACCAACCCAATCTGCCGTCAAGCACACACGACAGCCGACCTTACACGTTACGCGTTACACATTACGTTTACACGTCTACGTTAGGTTAGGTTAGGTGGACGTGGGTTAGGTTAAGGGGACTTGGGTTAGGTTAAGCGTCAAACTTAGGTTAAGCATTCAAACACGTCAGGCGTCAGAGGTTAGGTTAGGTTAGGTTACACGTTAGGTTAAGGGGTCAGTGCTAGGTTAAGAAGCGTCAAACGTAGGTTAAAAAAGCGTTCAAACGTGAGGCGTGAGCCGGACAGCTTACCTTACGTAGACGTTAGGGGCTCACAGGCTGAGCTCACCTCGCCACACCACAGGTTAGGTTCGGTTCGGTTCGCTCGGCTCAGCGTAAAGCGCCGAGGTCAGGGTTACGTTCGTTCACCTTCGGGCGCCACACTTTCGGTTGAAAGGTCGCGACGGGACGACGTCGGCACGCACGCCGCAAACGAACAAAAACGTACAGACGACGTCGGAAACCGCCGACAGACGGGGGAGCAGCACGACCACGACCAGACACCGAGCGCGAACGAGACACACGCGAACCACCCCCACCGGCCAAAGGGCACCACACAACAACCCAGAGCACCACGTGTCGACACCAGAGCAACCCGCCGCTCACGCGACATGGCTGGCACCGAAGGGCAACCGCCCGCAACTGCGCTTTCCGCGCCGGCCCGGATGCACGTCGTGCTACAACAACACCACTACCGTACACAGCCGCTGTTCACAACATCACTATCAATGGCGCGCCCGCGGCTCGCCGCCGTCGCAGTCGCAGCCCCAACGCCAGCACTTTTGCACCACCATTCACACGCACCGCAACACAGCTCGCCGACACAGCCGAACAAAACAAACACCACACAACAACAGCAACAACAACGCCGCCGCCTCTACTTGTGCCGGCGACCCACCCCGCCGATGGCGCACCTTTCGCCAGCCGGCAATCGACACACACGCACCCACCCACCGGGGCCCAGTGCAAAAAAAAAAAAAAAAAAAAAAAAAAAAAAAAAAAAAAAAAAAAACACACAAAAACAAAAAAACCAAACAACACAAACGACACGGGAAGCGCACACCGCCACTTCGCGCGCACGCCACCAACCAGTCGTCGTCTCAAAATAACAAACACAAACAAAATAAACTAACAACTAGGGCAACACAAAACAAAAACGCCTCGCACGAACCGAACCGCCCACAAAAAGGACAAGCACACGCACAGCCTCTGCTGACGACCACGACGCAGCGGCACGCTGCTCCTGTCCCGCGCCCCGCGCCCCGCGCCCCACTCGATTCACAACTCACGCGACACCGTCAACGACGGGCTCGCTTCCCGCAACCTACCACCTTTCCGCCACGACGCACAGCCCCAGCCCCACCCGACGACTGCACTTTCACCACCGCCTCCCCCTTCCCCCCCAAAACACACACACACACACACACACACACACACACACACACACACACAGCCAGCCAAAAACGCACTCGCGACCCACACATGCACGTGCATCGGCACACGCCAACCAGTCAACGTCGACAACCACACGCAAGGCTCGAAACGAAAACGAAACCGGCGTCCTTCCACGTTGCCATCAAGCTACGCGACACAAGACACAAGGAACCAACACAACAGCCGGCCCCACTAATTCCCACTCTCACGCCGCAAAAAGCACACCGACACCGCCAAACACGCACGCACATTCCCCTTCGCACTGACACCACCGACCGGCTCGCTACCACACACCTCTCGGCAGCCGTTTTCACGCCAATTCGCCACACCGCCCACACAGTCGACAAGCGCCCGCCCTGTACGGCACACGCAACGACGCAGCGCAGCAAAGGGCGCCCGCAACACATACCTCTCCGCCGCCCGACGCGCCAACCGCCACGCCACACCACACCGCACCGCCAGCCACTCGCAAATTGTGCACTGCCACCAGCCACACGTCCAACACGCCGCGCCGCCTCCGGCCACCCGCCAGGGGGCGCTCACGTCCGCGACAACAGCGCGGCCCGCCGGGCCGGGCCGAACCGAACCGAGCCGCCGCTGCTCTGCACTCGGCACGGCCACACCCTGCTGCAGACCGGGCTCGTCCCTCTGTACGCGTCTGCCTGCGCATCAACACAACACGACCTTTTGTTTTTTTTTTTTCTCTCTCTACCGCCATCCCTTCTTCTCGCGTTTTACTCGTTGTTGCAGCAGCGGCGCACACCTACACATCCACAGCCCCAGCCGAGCCGGCCTCACCTCAGGGCCCGCCGCCAGCGTCTCCTCCTCGGGCACAGGTGCGGTGCTGTGGCCGCCCATCCAACCGCATTGCTGGCCGTCCAGCCACCAGGCGTTCCCACTGCCGCGAGCCACGCCGCGCACCGACCCTGCTGCAGAAAACGAAGCATAGCCAGAGACCGACCGATACACAAAGCAAGCCGTCGCCTCGCCTCTTGTCCTTCCTGCCTTCCTTCCGCCCCCGCCCTTCTCACACCACCGCCTCTCCACTTTCGCCCCCCCCTCCTTTTTTTTTTTTTTTTTGTTTTCTTCTTTCTTTCTTTCTTTCTTTGGCCCTCTCTCCTTCCCGCCATGGCGGTTACGGCACCGCGCTGCAGCGGCAGATTTTTTTGCGCCCACACGCCTACTCCTACCACCATTAACCTTGCCCTGCCCTGCCCTGCCCTGCCCTGCCCTGCCCATCAACGTCGCAGTCGAACCGACGCTTGCCAACACACTGCCCACGTTCCTTTCTCTTTTCGGCCTACGCCCATTACGCGCCGCCGCCACAGCACCTTCCCTTCCCACAACACACCGACGTCATCACACGCACCCAAAACAGGGGCCACGACCGTGTTCCTCGCCCACTCCCATCCCGCACGGTACGCACATTCCCAACTACTACCGCGCACCCTCCCTTTCCAATCTGTGTGTCTCTGTGTCTGTGTCCTGTCCGCGCGTGACGCCTCTCAACATCCGCCGTCCCCCGTCCCGTTTTCGCCCCCATGCCGTCGTCGCGCCGCCTCCTCCCCGTCCACCGCCGCCCCTGTCCGCCCCGCACCACACCATACACCGCTGCTTGTCCCGGCCGTTGCCACCAAAGGCGCCGACCGCAAACGCGCCACGCCGCAGCCCCCGTGCGTCTCGCGCTCGCTTGCATCTCCGTGCCGACGCTGCCTCTCTTCCCGCTCGCACTCGACCTCGACAACACAGTCTTTGGCTCCGCCACTGCGTGTTCCGGTGGTACGCACGCTGCAACACGTATGTATTCATTACCAGAGCGATGGCGAGGCATGACAGCATCTCTGTCTGACCAGAGAGTTCTTTATCGCTGCTAGTCGGCGCTTGGACCGCGCCAGACGACAGTAGTGGCACGCACCGGGTCGCCAGGAACAGTTGTTATATATATATTGTAGCGCGAGTCGGGAGAGGTAGTAGTCGGTCGACAGTAGTAGCGGGTGGACGGTTGTACTGAGCGGGCGTCGGCGGCGTGCTCTGCTCGTCTCGCGACTCTGGTCACGGTTCGGGACGATGTATAGTCTATTGTGTTATAATCAAAAGGTGGTGTGACGCTGCATTGCGCAAATCTGATAACGTATGTTCATTGTACTTATTTTGTTCAACAACAAAAGCCCCACTATTACTTTTTTTCTAAAGTAACTTTTGTCTCTTAACGAAAAACATTCACTTTTTAAAGACTACTTCCTATGGCATTTCCCTCCAAGGAGTGCAATTAATTACCAGCCAGCACTCATTCATTGCACACAGCTGTGTAAGGGGTATCTACAATTGAGGAGCGGATATAAATGCAATTTTTTTGTTTTTTTTTGTTTTTTTTTTTTTTTTTTTTTTTTTTGTGTGTGTGTGTGTGTGTTGTAACCTCCCAGCAAAATTTAAAATAATGGACAATGTTATTTACGGATGCTAATGGACATTGCGCTAATTGTAACCTCGCCCACAATGAGAGGTATTGAAAATGGCAACAAAAATGTGAAATTCGCAATCTGACTCAAATATAAAGTCTTCACACAACATTTAAAAAAGTCCGTTCAGTGACAAGAAACTTCAATTAAACCGAAATATCGGTCTTTGGCCCTGTGCAAAACAATCAGAATTAAAGTCTTACCTCCGAATAAATGGATGTCACATTTCTGCTCTGGTTGTTGCGCAGCGCTTGGAGGAACTGCATTGCAAATAATAATATTCTCTTTTTTTGTGATTTTAGTGACATTTTTCTTCAAAGAAGTGGAATGAAATGTGAAGTGCAACGAACTCTTTAGTTCAATAAACAATTAAATGTTTGAAAAATGCTTTTGAAATAAAAATTATTATTGGGGAACTTGTTGGAGAATAATTACAATAAATACAATTTTTCATTATCTAATGATTATATTAATTAACAGTATACCTTATTCACCATCTTGACCAGTGTTGCCGACCGCCTACATCACACAACCGCGCTCGGCTGCTACTACTGACCGACCGCTCTGCATGACGACTATTAGCGTACTGCACGCGACGACTACTGACAGAGTACAGCCCTCAACTACACATAGCTACGGACTCGCAACGACTACTGACTGACTGAGAACCGCTCGCAACACTCGCGCAGTCCAGCGCAAACTCTCTGGTCACAGATGCTACAATGTCTCGCCATCGCTACTATGTTACATACGTGTTTCAGTGTCTTTTTCATTGGGGTAACGATCTTTGGCTCTTTTTATTCTGAATACAGGGCCAAAGGTCAACGCTGCTGCCCTTATACAATTTATCAGGTTTCATTATGTCTGTTGCAATGTTACATACGGTTCACTCTTTCATTAATATTATCGTTGGGTTTGTTTTGTAGGGACGTTAACATTCTGGCACATTTTTATTATCATCGGACTCTCTGCTATTTGTGCAGGGAGGTTATACCTGGGTCCATTTCCATTTTAATATTGATAGACTTTTTGTTTTCTCGTTGTTTTTCCTTCTTTTTTTTTTGTTTTGTTTTTCCCGCTCTCACCACCACCGCCGCATCACGCCTTCCGTTTTCTTGGTTTCTTTTCTGTTCTTCAACTGCTTCAACATCACCGCGCCCCATTTCCACACCACAGCCATCAGCCTCCAAGACGGGCGGGCGCAGTGTGCCATTTCCGGCGCACAAGCACACCCGTACGGTACTCTCCTCGCCCCCACGCCACCAACAACACAGCGACCACGCGGCTTTCAGGCATGGCACGGCACCGGCGAAATGCGCCGCCCCCGCCCCTCCGCGCATCCGTCCGTCTCGCCACGTTCACTGACAGCCGCGTCTGCGGCTACACCACGACAACCACAACACAACACCGCTCCCCTCCCTGGCAACTCACATTGTTTTTCTCCTCCTCTTTTGCACAAACCACAACGCCGAGCACAGGCGCAAGCCACCCACACCGCGCCCCTCCCCGTCCCGTCTTTGGCCGCCGCTCCTCGTTTGCCCCCTCCCATCTCCCGAAATGCCATGCCAGCAGCGTTACGCATGCCCCTCCCCTGTCCACACAACACTACCGCCTAACGAACAGCCTTCCGGGCCACATGCAGGGCACGCCCACCTCCAAACACTGCCAATTCACGGACGCACGCACACACACACTCACTTTCTCGACACCTTTCTGTACGGAGGGTGCGTCATCTCGACCGTGACAGAGTGACGGCAACTATCGACGATCCATTTCCCCCCAATGGTAAAACATGTCCACTAACACCTACATACATCATTCACGTACACAGACAATAGCATACACACAATGGGAGGGCACACGAACATGGACGGCACGGCACTGTCATACACTCTTCCTCAGAACCATATCAACAAACGTTACGTACATCCGGGAAAGCGAAAGCGAAAGCAAAAGCAAAGGCAAAGCCCAATGCAGCCGTCAAAGGTAACGTTCACCACGGCAGACACTTGCAGCCGCGCCGCCGTTAAACGCATTTCAGTGCGGCTCCAATACGCCTCCGACACGGGAACGTTCCGTTGCTCTACGAATGCGTTTCTCCCCTTTTTCCCTTCCTCTCTCTTTTGCCCCCCCTCCTTGCACTCTTGCCTCATTCCTCACGTTCTGCCCAGACATTCGACCGATCAAAGTCAACCTTTCGTTACCGTTCTCAGCGCGACGGTGTACAACAGTATGACGGGTGTGCCCAAGACTTCGGTTCAGTTGCGTGACGCCCGTCTATCGCGCCGATCGACAGTTACTCAGGGGGCGACGGATCGGACCACGTCACCGACACACAAAACACTTTCAAACAAACAAATACGCACCGGATGGACACAGACAAACACGTGTACAGACATTCGCCAAACAAACGACCGCCGCCGCCGCCGCCGCCGCCGCCGTCGTCGTCTAGCGTCGCGCTTACTGTACTGCACTGGACACGCGTGCATCTTGAATGACGACATCGGTGTGCGTGCGTCGTACGCAATCAGTCAGACACGGCTATCAAACATCAGAGTCGAATGGTACATCATCGTGCGTGTTCGCCGTACACGTACAGTACAATACAACAACAATGCGTCTTAATGGCACGTTCATTTCAACGTCACTCACACACCTCCACGCTGCAGTTACGTCGCACCATTGTCAAACTCGGCGTACAGCAAAGGGAATAGTGGGCGGCAAAAAAAAAAAAAAACAACCAAACAAAAACATTTCACATTTCACCCTCGCCATGTATGATGTGCAAAAAAACAAACCCGCAAACGGCCGTCGTTACGGTGACACAAAAGTCGCCGATCGCACAGTCCCCCCTCGCAGACGGGTAACACACACACACACACCAACAACACCAATGGGTCAAAAACCACGCCAACGAGGCGTGCCACCATTCCACGCCACGGCGACCAACCTCGTGGCCGTACCCCGCGCAACACGCTTTGACGCGCCCCCCCACCCACAATCAAAATGCACACATACATCACAGCCGTCCACACAAACAACAACAACAATTCCGCCCTTCCCGCAAAAGGCAAGTTGGTGGCCCTGAAAAGGGCCGTTTTGCCGCTCTCGCAACGGAGGAGCCTTCTCCATCCTTCCTTCCATTCCAGAGCCACCTCCTTACTTGGAGCTCGTGTACTTGGTCACCGCCTTCGTGCCCTCGCTCACGGCGTGCTTGGCCAGCTCGCCAGGCAGCAACAGCCGCACAGCGGTCTGGATCTCGCGGGACGTGATGGTCGAGCGCTTGTTGTAGTGCGCCAGCCGAGAAGCCTCGGCCGCAATGCGCTCGAAAATGTCGTTCACGAAGCTGTTCATGATGCTCATCGCCTTCGACGAGATGCCCGTGTCAGGGTGCACCTGCTTCAGCACCTTGTAGATGTAGATGGCATAGCTCTCCTTCCTCTTGCGCTTCTTCTTCTTGTCGCCCTTCGAAATGTTCTTCTGCGCCTTGCCAGCCTTCTTGGCGGCCTTCCCGCTAGTCTTGGGCGGCATCTCGAACCAACGTACGGCAGCAGCAACACCAGTACCAAGCGCTCCGCTCTAGTCAGCGTCTCCCCACACAGTGGCACCCGCCGCCAGCCGCCGCCGCACCTTTACCAGCTCGCCCTGTTGCGGCCGCCGACCAATGGGGCGCGCGCGCAACCGGCCGCCGCACCCGAGCCCATAAAGCACCCCCACCCCGGCTGCGCCGGCACGCACGCACGCACGCACGCACGCACGCGACGCACGCACGTACGCAGACGCTTGGTGACAGCCGTACTGTGCGGAGATCGTGTGCTGGGCTACGGGAGCACGTACGGTACTGCACCAAGCCTTAGGAACCCGCTTGCGGGAACAGTCGCTCGTTTGTCCGCGCTAAGGCCGGACATTTACGTGCACTGAGGCTTCCGAGCTCCTGATTTTATTAAATCGGGAGCGAAGTTGCAGGAAGATTCGGACTCCAAGGGCTGTATTACCGACAGCTGTTGAGCAAATTGTCGGTGTTGGTTGTGGGCTGCGGGTTGGCGCGGTTTGGGGCGTGCCTTCTTGCTGCCGTGTGCTGCCTTTCCGGCTTCTTGCTGCCGTGTGCTGCCTTTCCGGCTGGATCGAGCACCTCGCTGCCGCAGATACTCCATCTGCCCCCCCCGAGGCGTAGGGAATTTCCCAAGTCAGGGCCTGGTCACTGGCCAGTCACCCGCGCTTGGTAGGACGTTAGGGTCGGTGTTGTCGCCTGAGACGGATAACGGTGCCAACGAAAGCGACTCCCGACACTCCCTGGCAGCTTTGACTCCCTTTCCGCCGACGGACATGAAAATCATCGGAGCGAGAGCGAGAATTGTCCCCCAAGCGGGAGGGTCGGCCATTGCGATCTTAGGAACTGAAGAGGCGAGTGCAAACAGGGAGCCCTCAGCTCCAAAATCCCCCCTAGGCTTATCACCACCAACTAGAGCTCTTCCACCCCCATCACAGCTTCCACTTGCAAGCGCAACCAAAGACAGGAAAACCCCTACCGTACTGCGACTGCTACTTCCGAAAGGACAAGCGTCGCCCAAACAAACAATGAAACAACCGCGTAAGGAGACAACCCGAGAGGATAGGAATGTAACACCGGCTGTAGAGAGGGGAGAGGGGGGGAAAAACCGGCCGGACACAACAGTAGTCGAGGATGTAGTCGCAGAAAAAGAGGATAACCCTGCAGAAGCGGGAATGGGCGTGGCTAGTAGTAGCCTAGAGTTCCTCACAAGTCTGATACCAGGAAGGAACCAGGCAGCGACAGACGGGGCGGCTGTCCAGCAGGGGTGCTCAGGGGCGGCCTCTGAGAAGACACTCCCCACGAAACAGACCGATTTAGGAGAGGAGAATATCCCACGTAAGAGGCCAGCGGCAACTTCCAAAATAACATCCCCAGAAAAGCTAACCACCTCGAAAGGAAAAGCCCCCAGTTTGCAAACGTGCAAAAAGGCATCACATGCCGGCACAAAGGCCACAAAAGGAGTACAGCTAACTGAGGACGGCTTCCAAGTGCCGAAAAAGAGGCACACGGCCAGAGCAGCGGTGCTCCACCAAGTACGACCACTTGACACCTCAAATAGGTACGTCACATTCACGGACGAGCCGGGGGAACCAACAACAGGGGAACCCACTGAGGAACCGACACAGAGAACAGTCCAAATCCCACCAATAGTCATTGTATGGACCGAGGACTTCAAAAGCCTCCAAATCCTTTTGAAGGGTGTGACATCGTCCACACTATCATTCAAGGTGTCAGGCAGAGATACCTACAAGGTCCTCACAAAATCCAGAGAGGACTACGACAATATTATGAAGGTAGTGAAAGATAAACGGCTGCACTCATATACTCACAGCACCGAACCATTGAGGCTCCTGAAGGTAGTGTTCCGCAAACTCCCCTTCCAGATGGATCCTGACCATCTGAAAGAGGAACTTGAGGACCTAGGCTACGGAATAAGGGCTGTATCACGCATGAAGACGCCGAAGACAAATCGGCAAACGCCGTTGTTCATGGTCGTCCTGGTAGACAACGTAGAAAACAGGAAGATATTCCAGGTAACTAGGGTCGCGAACATTACGAACGTGCAAGTAGAGAAGTTCCGCGGTAAAGGACGCAGGGCACAATGCTACTCCTGCCAAGGGCTAAACCATGTGGCAAGATATTGCACAATGCCCCCACGGTGTGTGAAATGCGCAGGGGAGCACCAAAGTAGAGACTGCCCCACACCAAGAACGAACACGCCCAAGTGCTGCAACTGTGGGCTCGCCCACGTAGCAAGCTACAGGGGGTGCGTGGTCTTCAAGAAGGCCGACAACAAACAGACTAGGAACAACATACCGGCGAGAAAAAACACCACACCAGCCAGGAAAATCGAAAATGGCGTAAGTTACTCCAGCATTGCCAAGCCGCGAAATGACGCGGAAGCAACAGCGGGTGGCAAGCGAGCAAGCGCAGGTAGCGCTAGCGAGCAAGCCACCGCGCCCGAGAGCGCAGCTAACACGAGCAAAACAGTGACGACCACAGAACACACCAATGACGCGAATAACACCTCCGCAAACATCGCGGAAGAACTCCGCGAGATGCGCCTACTAATGACATCGGTAGCCGAAATGATGAAAACACTACCGCAGCTCATAACTGCACTTACGACAGCCAACAAGGCCCAACAACCACCTGGAACCAATACCAATGAATAACGTCATTCATGGATTAACAGTTTGCGCCTGGAACGCAAATGGCATACGTACCCAAGGTGGGGAATTCAGGCAGTTTCTCCGGGACGAGGCAATAGATATATGCCTAGTCTCGGAAACTATGCTAAAGCCAGGTATTTTCGTACGTGCGGCGAATTACACATGCCACCGCACAGATAGGTTAACTCATGGAGGAGGCACTGCCATTTATATTAAAAACTGCCTCAAACACCACATTGTGCAACTGCCGAGACTTCGCACGGTTGAAGCCACAGCAGTGGTAGTACAAACATCGACAGGCGAAACCACATTCGTTGCAACCTACCGACCACCAGGTAAACTACTGGACCCGGCGGACTTCGCGGCATTGTTGTCCATCCGCGGTAAAATCTTTATCGCGGGTGACCTCAATGCTAAACACGCCGAGTGGAACTCCAGAGTGACCAATACGAGTGGACGTCGCCTCTTAAATGTGGTTCGACGGCACAACGCAGTCGCCCTGGGACCGTATGATCCCACTTGCTACCCTGCAAAAGGCGGCCGTCCCGACGTGCTCGACATCGCACTACTGAAGGGAGTGGGCAACCGCACAACTGCAACAACCCGAAACGCGCTCTCGTCGGATCACCTACCAGTAATATTCGACCTGGAGGTTCAAGGCGAGCTACTCCAGAGCCACCGAAGGCCACTAGGTAAAGTCAACTGGGAACAGTTTAGAGAGAGCCTGCAAGGTACCCTCAATGAAATCCCAGACCTGGCTGACATAGGTACTGATGAGGCAATCAGGAGACTTAATGCAGCTACAATACAGGCTGTAGCAAATGCTTCCCCCAGAGGCCCCCAAAAAATTAAAGACTTTTCACGCCAGCTCCCCCCAGAGCTAATAGACGCTATAGCCCACAAAAATAGAGTCTTTCGGGAATGGCAAGTAACCAGAAGTCCTGTCACTAAGCGTCTCCTCAACAGGCTCAGGAGAGAGCTGAAAGTGGCGGTGGAAGGCCATCGTAATAGGGAATGGGAAGGGAAGATAGCCAGCCTGCAGATAAACGATGGGTCAGCCTGGAAAACGACTAAGTACTTTCTGAGGAAAGGACAAAGCATCCCTCCCCTACAAGTCAGGGGTGAGGCGATTTGCGAGCCTGACGCCAAGGCCAGTGCCTTGGCCGATGCCTTTGCGGAGAACTTCACTCCTGTAGAGGATCCCATCGATGAGGAGCACATTCGTATAGTACAGCAACGGCTCCCAGTCTTCCTCGAAAGTGATGGCGGAACAGACATCGAAGACTTCACAGAGGAGGAAGTACAGGCTCAATTGAAGCAGTTAAACCCGAGGAAAGCGGGGGGGTGCGACCAGATAGAAAATGCAATACTGCTTCAGTTACCACAAGCAGCCATTCGCCCCATCACCGCGATCTTCAATCGGATCATGCAGACTGGCAACTTCCCCTCAGCATGGAAACATGCAGAGGTGGTTGCCATACCGAAACAGGGCAAAGACACCAGGCTTCCACAGAACTACAGGCCGATCAGCCTCTTACCATCAATATCTAAGGTATTTGAGCGCCTGTACTCCAAAAGGCTAATGCTTCACGTCAACGCTGAGGAGCTAATCCCGCCGGAACAATTCGGCTTCCGACGTGGACATAGCACAGAGCAACAGCTGTTACGTCTTGTGGAGGATGCGATGGGTGCCCTGGAGAGTCGGCAGTACGCAGGGGTAGTGCTGCTTGATGTCTCTAGGGCCTTCGATTGTGTGTGGCACGAGGGCCTCCTCTACAAACTGTTTGCAATGGGGGTACCTACGCCACACGTTCGACTCATCAAGTCCTACCTTAGTGGACGCACGTTCAATGTCCGTGCGGGAGCGGGTATATCCACGGCAAGGCCCATACAGGCGGGAGTGCCACAGGGTTCTGTCCTTGGCCCCCTTTTGTACTCCCTATACACCTCGGACACGCCAAAGGCTAACAGAGTCTCGGTCGCATTGTACGCCGATGACACCGCGTTGTATACCAGAACCGCGAACGCAAACCTCATGCGCCGCCGCCTGCAGACGGCATGTGAAGCTTTAGGGACATGGGCCACAAAGTGGCGCCTGAAATACAATGCCAGCAAAAGCCAGGCAATCATCATTACAAGGAAAAGAATCCCCAACGACCTACAGCCGGTGCGGATCATGGGAGGCCCCATCACATGGACCCGCACTGCAAAATACCTAGGGGTCACCCTGGATAGGCGCCTCACGTGGGGACCGCACATAAGGGACATTGTGGGTAAAGCCTATGGCAGATTGAGAGCGCTATACCCAATCCTGAACCCGAAGACAACCCTACCCACACGCTGCGGCATTACGCTGTTTCTCGCCCTTATAAGGCCGGTGATGGAGTATGCGGCAGTAGTGTGGGGCAATGCGGCAGACTGCCACATCCGGAGATTGCAGGGCCTCCAGGGTAGAGTGCTTAGGATGGTCATGAAACTCCCGCGTGATTTTCCCAACAGGGAGTTGCATGCCATCACTGGAGTGCAGCCAATAAAGGATAGGATAAGACAGACCGCTCAACTGTTTTATGAGAAAACACAGCAGTCAGAGAACAGACTGGTCTCGAACCTCGGGAACCAACCACATAAAAGGGCCACCACAAGATGGCCCGACCTGCTGCGGCAGTAAAACCTTTCCAGTAACGATTAAAAAGTAACATAAATGCTCATCACAAAATAGGACCTACACACACGATAGGCCAACTCCAACGCATATTAGGAAACGCAGGAATAGTGCTTGCACTTAACTTGCTTAACCAAGAGGTAGTCAGGCACTACCCAACCAGGTAATGAGCGTGCGTGCGCCGGCACGCACTCCGCTGCTCGACTCGCTGCCGCTCGCACCGGTCGTTTTCGTTTCCGTTTCGTGTGCACCGTCGCTAGCCCATCGCCATGTCCGGACGCGGAAAGGGAGGCAAAGTCAAGGGCAAGTCAAAGTCCCGCTCAAGCAGGGCTGGGCTCCAGTTCCCGGTCGGCAGAATCCACCGCCTCCTGCGCAAGGGAAACTACGCAGAGCGCGTCGGCGCCGGGGCGCCCGTCTACCTCGCCGCCGTCATGGAGTACCTCGCGGCTGAGGTGCTCGAGCTGGCCGGAAACGCGGCCCGCGACAACAAGAAGACGCGCATCATCCCGCGCCACCTGCAGCTTGCCATCCGCAACGACGAGGAGCTCAACAAGCTCCTGTCGGGCGTCACCATCGCACAGGGTGGTGTCCTGCCCAACATCCAGGCCGTCCTGCTGCCAAAGAAGACCGAGAAGAAGGCCTAAAGGAGGCCAGGCAATCGCAGCCGCCGCGTGCTCCCCTGCACGCAACGCGCTTTGCCGGCTCGGCCCACAACAATCGGCCCTTTTCAGGGCCACCACACAAACCTACGTCCAAAGCAAAATTTCAGTCGTCCTCGCCGCACCTTGTTTTGTTTTTTAACTTTGCACTTTCACAGCACAGCCGCCGCCGGCGCACGTCCGCCATCTTGTCGTCCACACAGCCCGTGTGGCCCAACACACACACACACACACATTTTGCACGGTCGCAGTCGCCTTCCAAACGACAACGGCAGCAATAATGACCATTGTTAAAGGGAGGCGTGTCGACACACCGCCCTCCACTCCCGCGCGCAACGGCCGTCGACACGAACGAAACAGCTGATCCGGCCGCCTTGCCTCGGAAACCCCAACGCCGCCGCAAACACACAGAGCCAAACCACGCAAGCAAATAATCACCGCCTCTCGCACAACAACACACAGCCCGCCATCTCCGTCGCGATCGATACAAAGACACACAAACGAAGCAGCTCCACACACAGCCAGCCACATGACACGTTTCCTTTCCTTCTCCCCTCCCAGTCACATCACGTCGCTCACAAACGGAAAGAAAGAAACAAAGAAAGAAAGAGAGAGAGAAACAAACAAACAACACAGCGCACACACGCAGCAACAACACAGACTCTTTCGCACTTTTCAACTTCCGAACAGTGTGGTGGCCCTGAAAAGGGCCGTTTTCTAGTCTCTCCCACCCACAAGCACGGCCGCGGGAAGGCCAGCGCCCGCTGCGACGCAGCCTAACCGCCGAAACCGTACAGGGTGCGCCCCTGCCTCTTCAGGGCGTACACCACGTCCATGGCCGTCACAGTCTTGCGCTTGGCGTGCTCAGTGTACGTCACCGCGTCGCGGATCACGTTCTCCAGGAACACCTTCAGCACCCCGCGGGTCTCCTCGTAGATCAGACCAGAGATGCGCTTCACGCCGCCCCTGCGAGCCAGGCGGCGGATGGCGGGCTTCGTGATGCCCTGGATGTTGTCGCGCAACACCTTGCGGTGCCGCTTGGCGCCACCCTTGCCGAGCCCCTTTCCTCCCTTGCCGCGGCCTGTCATCCTTCCTTCCTCGGGCAAAGCAAAACGTGCACAAACAGCAGCTGCAGCGGCTGGAGAGTCGGCTACGGTCTGCGCCCAGCGCGCCCGCCGCCCCCCTATATAGACTCTGGCCCGCCCTCCCCCCACCACGCGCAACCGAGGGCATATAAGCGCAGCACGGAGGCGCGCGGGCCCGTTGTCAAGGCAGCACCGGACGCCGCGCCGCACCTAACCTCCACGCACGCCGCTCCGCTACCGCTACCGCCATGGCCCGCACAAAGCAAACGGCCCGCAAGTCCACCGGCGGAAAGGCGCCGCGCAAACAGCTCGCCACCAAGGCGGCGAGGAAGAGCGCGCCCGCCACCGGAGGCGTCAAGAAGCCCCACCGCTACAGGCCGGGCACCGTCGCCCTGCGAGAAATCAGGCGCTACCAGAAGAGCACAGAGCTGCTCATCCGCAAGCTGCCATTCCAGCGCCTAGTGCGCGAGATCGCCCAGGACTTCAAGACCGACCTGCGCTTCCAGAGCTCCGCAGTCATGGCCCTGCAGGAGGCCAGCGAGGCCTACCTCGTCGGCCTCTTCGAAGACACCAACCTGTGCGCAATCCACGCCAAGCGCGTCACCATCATGCCCAAGGACATCCAGCTCGCGCGCCGCATCCGCGGCGAGCGCGCCTAAACCGCGCCGCGGCACCGCACCGCACAAACAAAAACGGCCCTTTTCAGGGCCACTAACATCTCTCCGTCGCGAGCAACCTTTGTCGGTCGCCTGCCTCTCGCCCCGCAACCCAAAAACAAAAACCACCACTTCCCGTCCGTCCGCCACACCCGCTCACTCTGCCTGCCTGCTAGCAGCGCGCAACAATCACACATCATCCCTCCCCGGCGCACAATACCCAACGGCCGACGTCACACCGCACGGGTGGCTGGCCGGCCGCCGCTTTCGTTTCGAAAACAAAAACAAAAACACCCGCACTCCACTCCGACGGCCAACGGCCAGGCAGGCGCGCTCGCTCGCTCTACACGCCACCGAAATCCCCCGCCGACTCCTTCCCACATCTCAACGTGCCCCCCGTTGCAAAACATAACACACACAAAGGAACAAAACAAAGACCAGACACGACTCGACAAGACGACAGACATCCGAGAAGAACGAACGCAGGCAAGCCAACCAACGTATTCAAACAAAACAACAACGTGACAGAAAACCAACCGTCGGCCGCCGCCACAAACACGGCGACAATCAACCACGACAACAACAACAACACCGCTTACCGCTACCGCCGCCCACACCCGCCACCGACCCCCGCAATCCAACCACCGCGGCACGCAAACAGCATCCCCACGGGCATACAGACAGACCCCCACACCAAACGCAACACGACAATCAAAACCTTCCCCGACGTGCTTTGATGGCCCTGAGAAGGGCCGTTTTGGGCCGCGCGTCTCTTGCGCGCCACTAGACGACGACGGGGGGTGGGGACGACGGAGCCAAGCGCCAAACCCTTCCTTTCCCATCTCTTTCTCCTCTACTCTACTTCTTCTTCTTGGGCGAAGCCTTCGCCTTAGACGGCGTCGTCGCCTTCTTCGGGCGCGGCGCCTTCGGCTTCTTCGTCGGAACCTTGGCGGCCTTCTTCGCCTTCGACGGCGACTTGGCCTTGGCCGGCTTGGCCGCAGCCGCCTTCTTCGCACCCGCGGGAGCGGCCGACGCCGCAGACGCCTTCTTGGCGGCGCCCGCCTTCCGACCGGTCGCCGCCTTCACGCCACCAGCCTTCTTTGCGCCGGCCGCACGGGCGCCCTTCTTCTCCTTGCTGGCCGGAGCGGCGCGCTTCTTCTTGGCACCGCCAGCACGAGCCTTGCCGCCCTCGGCCGCCCCCCCGCCGCCGCCGGCGCCGGCAAGCTTGAACGAGCCGGACGCGCCCTTCCCCTTCGTCTGCACCAGCTCGCCCGCCACGACGGCCGACTTGAGGTACTTCTTGATAAACGGCGCCAGCTTCTCCGCGTCCAGCTTGTAGTGCGCGGCTATGTACTTCTTGATCGCCTGCAGCGACGACCCGCCGCGCTCCTTCAGACTCTTGATGGCGGCCGTCACCATCTCAGAGGTGCGCGGGTGCGCAGGCTTGGCGCGCGGCTTCTTCGCAGACGACGCAGACTTGGCCTTCTTCGTAGTGCCGGTGGCGGCGGGTGCCGCAGCAGTCTCGTTCGTAGCCGCCTGATCTGCCATTTCGACGACGCGCGTAACACACAGCGAGAGCGAGCGGGACGGCAGGCACGCAAGCACAGCACAGCAGCAGAGCAGAGAATCACAAGGCCCAGCCAGTGTCGCGGGCGGGCGCGGACGGCCGAGAGAGCGGCCGCCACTCTGCGCGCCGCCGCGCCGCGCCTCCCGCGCTTGCTACCGCCCAACGTCCGACAGCCTGTGCGGAGCAGCCCCAAACCTGCGCCACAACCGCCCGCGCCTTTCAAACCACCGAGGATGGGGCTACACACAGCCACACCACAGTCGCCAACCAGTCGCCACGGCAGCGCCGCAAACCACGGCCAAACTGCAGCTACCGCGCGCTACAGCCTGGGTCGGCCCGCCGAGAATCGCCGCCCCCGCCCAAATGCCGCCCCCACAGCCCCAGCCGACGACCCGCCACAATGGCCAAACCTTCGGCAAAACTCCCACACCGTCGCCGCGGCAGCCCGGCCAGCGCGGCCGGCGCCACAGCCACACAAGCCGAGGCGTGCGGCGATGACGGCCGTGCAAACGCGCCTCCGCCGCCCCATCGCCTTCCGTCGCCCTCCCGCCGTTTCCCGATCGGCCCGCAGCCGTCGGGCCACATCGCGCGCCGTCCTCCTCCTCTCGCCGGCCAACATTCACAGCCGTTTCTCACCAATTGCCCGCCGCAAACGGACGCCGCCTGCGCAACAGGCGCCGCCGCCCCTCGCCGCTTCCGACCCAACCCCTCGACCGAGGCAAACCGCAATCCGAATCTACAGACCAACCCAATCTGCCGTCAAGCACACACGACAGCCGACCTTACACGTTACGCGTTACACATTACGTTTACACGTCTACGTTAGGTTAGGTTAGGTGGACGTGGGTTAGGTTAAGGGGACTTGGGTTAGGTTAAGCGTCAAACTTAGGTTAAGCATTCAAACACGTCAGGCGTCAGAGGTTAGGTTAGGTTAGGTTACACGTTAGGTTAAGGGGTCAGTGCTAGGTTAAGAAGCGTCAAACGTAGGTTAAAAAAGCGTTCAAACGTGAGGCGTGAGCCGGACAGCTTACCTTACGTAGACGTTAGGGGCTCACAGGCTGAGCTCACCTCGCCACACCACAGGTTAGGTTCGGTTCGGTTCGCTCGGCTCAGCGTAAAGCGCCGAGGTCAGGGTTACGTTCGTTCACCTTCGGGCGCCACACTTTCGGTTGAAAGGTCGCGACGGGACGACGTCGGCACGCACGCCGCAAACGAACAAAAACGTACAGACGACGTCGGAAACCGCCGACAGACGGGGGAGCAGCACGACCACGACCAGACACCGAGCGCGAACGAGACACACGCGAACCACCCCCACCGGCCAAAGGGCACCACACAACAACCCAGAGCACCACGTGTCGACACCAGAGCAACCCGCCGCTCACGCGACATGGCTGGCACCGAAGGGCAACCGCCCGCAACTGCGCTTTCCGCGCCGGCCCGGATGCACGTCGTGCTACAACAACACCACTACCGTACACAGCCGCTGTTCACAACATCACTATCAATGGCGCGCCCGCGGCTCGCCGCCGTCGCAGTCGCAGCCCCAACGCCAGCACTTTTGCACCACCATTCACACGCACCGCAACACAGCTCGCCGACACAGCCGAACAAAACAAACACCACACAACAACAGCAACAACAACGCCGCCGCCTCTACTTGTGCCGGCGACCCACCCCGCCGATGGCGCACCTTTCGCCAGCCGGCAATCGACACACACGCACCCACCCACCGGGGCCCAGTGCAAAAAAAAAAAAAAAAAAAAAAAAAAAAAAAAAAAAAAAAAAAAACACAAAAACAAAAAAACCAAACAACACAAACGACACGGGAAGCGCACACCGCCACTTCGCGCGCACGCCACCAACCAGTCGTCGTCTCAAAATAACAAACACAAACAAAATAAACTAACAACTAGGGCAACACAAAACAAAAACGCCTCGCACGAACCGAACCGCCCACAAAAAGGACAAGCACACGCACAGCCTCTGCTGACGACCACGACGCAGCGGCACGCTGCTCCTGTCCCGCGCCCCGCGCCCCGCGCCCCACTCGATTCACAACTCACGCGACACCGTCAACGACGGGCTCGCTTCCCGCAACCTACCACCTTTCCGCCACGACGCACAGCCCCAGCCCCACCCGACGACTGCACTTTCACCACCGCCTCCCCCTTCCCCCCCAAAACACACACACACACACACACACACACACACACACACACACACACAGCCAAAAACGCACTCGCGACCCACACATGCACGTGCATCGGCACACGCCAACCAGTCAACGTCGACAACCACACGCAAGGCTCGAAACGAAAACGAAACCGGCGTCCTTCCACGTTGCCATCAAGCTACGCGACACAAGACACAAGGAACCAACACAACAGCCGGCCCCACTAATTCCCACTCTCACGCCGCAAAAAGCACACCGACACCGCCAAACACGCACGCACATTCCCCTTCGCACTGACACCACCGACCGGCTCGCTACCACACACCTCTCGGCAGCCGTTTTCACGCCAATTCGCCACACCGCCCACACAGTCGACAAGCGCCCGCCCTGTACGGCACACGCAACGACGCAGCGCAGCAAAGGGCGCCCGCAACACATACCTCTCCGCCGCCCGACGCGCCAACCGCCACGCCACACCACACCGCACCGCCAGCCACTCGCAAATTGTGCACTGCCACCAGCCACACGTCCAACACGCCGCGCCGCCTCCGGCCACCCGCCAGGGGGCGCTCACGTCCGCGACAACAGCGCGGCCCGCCGGGCCGGGCCGAACCGAACCGAGCCGCCGCTGCTCTGCACTCGGCACGGCCACACCCTGCTGCAGACCGGGCTCGTCCCTCTGTACGCGTCTGCCTGCGCATCAACACAACACGACCTTTTGTTTTTTTTTTTTCTCTCTCTACCGCCATCCCTTCTTCTCGCGTTTTACTCGTTGTTGCAGCAGCGGCGCACACCTACACATCCACAGCCCCAGCCGAGCCGGCCTCACCTCAGGGCCCGCCGCCAGCGTCTCCTCCTCGGGCACAGGTGCGGTGCTGTGGCCGCCCATCCAACCGCATTGCTGGCCGTCCAGCCACCAGGCGTTCCCACTGCCGCGAGCCACGCCGCGCACCGACCCTGCTGCAGAAAACGAAGCATAGCCAGAGACCGACCGATACACAAAGCAAGCCGTCGCCTCGCCTCTTGTCCTTCCTGCCTTCCTTCCGCCCCCGCCCTTCTCACACCACCGCCTCTCCACTTTCGCCCCCCCCTCCTTTTTTTTTTTTTTTTTTGTTTTCTTCTTTCTTTCTTTCTTTCTTTGGCCCTCTCTCCTTCCCGCCATGGCGGTTACGGCACCGCGCTGCAGCGGCAGATTTTTTTGCGCCCACACGCCTACTCCTACCACCATTAACCTTGCCCTGCCCTGCCCTGCCCTGCCCTGCCCTGCCCATCAACGTCGCAGTCGAACCGACGCTTGCCAACACACTGCCCACGTTCCTTTCTCTTTTCGGCCTACGCCCATTACGCGCCGCCGCCACAGCACCTTCCCTTCCCACAACACACCGACGTCATCACACGCACCCAAAACAGGGGCCACGACCGTGTTCCTCGCCCACTCCCATCCCGCACGGTACGCACATTCCCAACTACTACCGCGCACCCTCCCTTTCCAATCTGTGTGTCTCTGTGTCTGTGTCCTGTCCGCGCGTGACGCCTCTCAACATCCGCCGTCCCCCGTCCCGTTTTCGCCCCCATGCCGTCGTCGCGCCGCCTCCTCCCCGTCCACCGCCGCCCCTGTCCGCCCCGCACCACACCATACACCGCTGCTTGTCCCGGCCGTTGCCACCAAAGGCGCCGACCGCAAACGCGCCACGCCGCAGCCCCCGTGCGTCTCGCGCTCGCTTGCATCTCCGTGCCGACGCTGCCTCTCTTCCCGCTCGCACTCGACCTCGACAACACAGTCTTTGGCTCCGCCACTGCGTGTTCCGGTGGTACGCACGCTGCAACACGTATGTATTCATTACCAGAGCGATGGCGAGGCATGACAGCATCTCTGTCTGACCAGAGAGTTCTTTATCGCTGCTAGTCGGCGCTTGGACCGCGCCAGACGACAGTAGTGGCACGCACCGGGTCGCCAGGAACAGTTGTTATATATATATTGTAGCGCGAGTCGGGAGAGGTAGTAGTCGGTCGACAGTAGTAGCGGGTGGACGGTTGTACTGAGCGGGCGTCGGCGGCGTGCTCTGCTCGTCTCGCGACTCTGGTCACGGTTCGGGACGATGTATAGTCTATTGTGTTATAATCAAAAGGTGGTGTGACGCTGCATTGCGCAAATCTGATAACGTATGTTCATTGTACTTATTTTGTTCAACAACAAAAGCCCCACTATTACTTTTTTTCTAAAGTAACTTTTGTCTCTTAACGAAAAACATTCACTTTTTAAAGACTACTTCCTATGGCATTTCCCTCCAAGGAGTGCAATTAATTACCAGCCAGCACTCATTCATTGCACACAGCTGTGTAAGGGGTATCTACAATTGAGGAGCGGATATAAATGCAATTTTTTTTTTTTTTTTTTTTTTTTTTTTTTTTTTTTTTTTTTTTTTGTGTGTGTGTGTGTGTGTTGTAGCCTCCCAGCAAAATTTAAAATAATGGACAATGTTATTTACGGATGCTAATGGACATTGCGCTAATTGTAACCTCGCCCACAATGAGAGGTATTGAAAATGGCAACAAAAATGTGAAATTCGCAATCTGACTCAAATATAAAGTCTTCACACAACATTTAAAAAAGTCCGTTCAGTGACAAGAAACTTCAATTAAACCGAAATATCGGTCTTTGGCCCTGTGCAAAACAATCAGAATTAAAGTCTTACCTCCGAATAAATGGATGTCACATTTCTGCTCTGGTTGTTGCGCAGCGCTTGGAGGAACTGCATTGCAAATAATAATATTCTCTTTTTTTGTGATTTTAGTGACATTTTTCTTCAAAGAAGTGGAATGAAATGTGAAGTGCAACGAACTCTTTAGTTCAATAAACAATTAAATGTTTGAAAAATGCTTTTGAAATAAAAATTATTATTGGGGAACTTGTTGGAGAATAATTACAATAAATACAATTTTTCATTATCTAATGATTATATTAATTAACAGTATACCTTATTCACCATCTTGACCAGTGTTGCCGACCGCCTACATCACACAACCGCGCTCGGCTGCTACTACTGACCGACCGCTCTGCATGACGACTATTAGCGTACTGCACGCGACGACTACTGACAGAGTACAGCCCTCAACTACACATAGCTACGGACTCGCAACGACTACTGACTGACTGAGAACCGCTCGCAACACTCGCGCAGTCCAGCGCAAACTCTCTGGTCACAGATGCTACAATGTCTCGCCATCGCTACTATGTTACATACGTGTTTCAGTGTCTTTTTCATTGGGGTAACGATCTTTGGCTCTTTTTATTCTGAATACAGGGCCAAAGGTCAACGCTGCTGCCCTTATACAATTTATCAGGTTTCATTATGTCTGTTGCAATGTTACATACGGTTCACTCTTTCATTAATATTATCGTTGGGTTTGTTTTGTAGGGACGTTAACATTCTGGCACATTTTTATTATCATCGGACTCTCTGCTATTTGTGCAGGGAGGTTATACCTGGGTCCATTTCCATTTTAATATTGATAGACTTTTTGTTTTCTCGTTGTTTTTCCTTCTTTTTTTTTTGTTTTGTTTTTCCCGCTCTCACCACCACCGCCGCATCACGCCTTCCGTTTTCTTGGTTTCTTTTCTGTTCTTCAACTGCTTCAACATCACCGCGCCCCATTTCCACACCACAGCCATCAGCCTCCAAGACGGGCGGGCGCAGTGTGCCATTTCCGGCGCACAAGCACACCCGTACGGTACTCTCCTCGCCCCCACGCCACCAACAACACAGCGACCACGCGGCTTTCAGGCATGGCACGGCACCGGCGAAATGCGCCGCCCCCGCCCCTCCGCGCATCCGTCCGTCTCGCCACGTTCACTGACAGCCGCGTCTGCGGCTACACCACGACAACCACAACACAACACCGCTCCCCTCCCTGGCAACTCACATTGTTTTTCTCCTCCTCTTTTGCACAAACCACAACGCCGAGCACAGGCGCAAGCCACCCACACCGCGCCCCTCCCCGTCCCGTCTTTGGCCGCCGCTCCTCGTTTGCCCCCTCCCATCTCCCGAAATGCCATGCCAGCAGCGTTACGCATGCCCCTCCCCTGTCCACACAACACTACCGCCTAACGAACAGCCTTCCGGGCCACATGCAGGGCACGCCCACCTCCAAACACTGCCAATTCACGGACGCACGCACACACACACTCACTTTCTCGACACCTTTCTGTACGGAGGGTGCGTCATCTCGACCGTGACAGAGTGACGGCAACTATCGACGATCCATTTCCCCCCAATGGTAAAACATGTCCACTAACACCTACATACATCATTCACGTACACAGACAATAGCATACACACAATGGGAGGGCACACGAACATGGACGGCACGGCACTGTCATACACTCTTCCTCAGAACCATATCAACAAACGTTACGTACATCCGGGAAAGCGAAAGCGAAAGCAAAAGCAAAGGCAAAGCCCAATGCAGCCGTCAAAGGTAACGTTCACCACGGCAGACACTTGCAGCCGCGCCGCCGTTAAACGCATTTCAGTGCGGCTCCAATACGCCTCCGACACGGGAACGTTCCGTTGCTCTACGAATGCGTTTCTCCCCTTTTTCCCTTCCTCTCTCTTTTGCCCCCCCTCCTTGCACTCTTGCCTCATTCCTCACGTTCTGCCCAGACATTCGACCGATCAAAGTCAACCTTTCGTTACCGTTCTCAGCGCGACGGTGTACAACAGTATGACGGGTGTGCCCAAGACTTCGGTTCAGTTGCGTGACGCCCGTCTATCGCGCCGATCGACAGTTACTCAGGGGGCGACGGATCGGACCACGTCACCGACACACAAAACACTTTCAAACAAACAAATACGCACCGGATGGACACAGACAAACACGTGTACAGACATTCGCCAAACAAACGACCGCCGCCGCCGCCGCCGCCGCCGCCGTCGTCGTCTAGCGTCGCGCTTACTGTACTGCACTGGACACGCGTGCATCTTGAATGACGACATCGGTGTGCGTGCGTCGTACGCAATCAGTCAGACACGGCTATCAAACATCAGAGTCGAATGGTACATCATCGTGCGTGTTCGCCGTACACGTACAGTACAATACAACAACAATGCGTCTTAATGGCACGTTCATTTCAACGTCACTCACACACCTCCACGCTGCAGTTACGTCGCACCATTGTCAAACTCGGCGTACAGCAAAGGGAATAGTGGGCGGCAAAAAAAAAAAAAAAACAACCAAACAAAAACATTTCACATTTCACCCTCGCCATGTATGATGTGCAAAAAAACAAACCCGCAAACGGCCGTCGTTACGGTGACACAAAAGTCGCCGATCGCACAGTCCCCCCTCGCAGACGGGTAACACACACACACACACCAACAACACCAATGGGTCAAAAACCACGCCAACGAGGCGTGCCACCATTCCACGCCACGGCGACCAACCTCGTGGCCGTACCCCGCGCAACACGCTTTGACGCGCCCCCCCACCCACAATCAAAATGCACACATACATCACAGCCGTCCACACAAACAACAACAACAATTCCGCCCTTCCCGCAAAAGGCAAGTTGGTGGCCCTGAAAAGGGCCGTTTTGCCGCTCTCGCAACGGAGGAGCCTTCTCCATCCTTCCTTCCATTCCAGAGCCACCTCCTTACTTGGAGCTCGTGTACTTGGTCACCGCCTTCGTGCCCTCGCTCACGGCGTGCTTGGCCAGCTCGCCAGGCAGCAACAGCCGCACAGCGGTCTGGATCTCGCGGGACGTGATGGTCGAGCGCTTGTTGTAGTGCGCCAGCCGAGAAGCCTCGGCCGCAATGCGCTCGAAAATGTCGTTCACGAAGCTGTTCATGATGCTCATCGCCTTCGACGAGATGCCCGTGTCAGGGTGCACCTGCTTCAGCACCTTGTAGATGTAGATGGCATAGCTCTCCTTCCTCTTGCGCTTCTTCTTCTTGTCGCCCTTCGAAATGTTCTTCTGCGCCTTGCCAGCCTTCTTGGCGGCCTTCCCGCTAGTCTTGGGCGGCATCTCGAACCAACGTACGGCAGCAGCAACACCAGTACCAAGCGCTCCGCTCTAGTCAGCGTCTCCCCACACAGTGGCACCCGCCGCCAGCCGCCGCCGCACCTTTACCAGCTCGCCCTGTTGCGGCCGCCGACCAATGGGGCGCGCGCGCAACCGGCCGCCGCACCCGAGCCCATAAAGCACCCCCACCCCGGCTGCGCCGGCACGCACTCCGCTGCTCGACTCGCTGCCGCTCGCACCGGTCGTTTTCGTTTCCGTTTCGTGTGCACCGTCGCTAGCCCATCGCCATGTCCGGACGCGGAAAGGGAGGCAAAGTCAAGGGCAAGTCAAAGTCCCGCTCAAGCAGGGCTGGGCTCCAGTTCCCGGTCGGCAGAATCCACCGCCTCCTGCGCAAGGGAAACTACGCAGAGCGCGTCGGCGCCGGGGCGCCCGTCTACCTCGCCGCCGTCATGGAGTACCTCGCGGCTGAGGTGCTCGAGCTGGCCGGAAACGCGGCCCGCGACAACAAGAAGACGCGCATCATCCCGCGCCACCTGCAGCTTGCCATCCGCAACGACGAGGAGCTCAACAAGCTCCTGTCGGGCGTCACCATCGCACAGGGTGGTGTCCTGCCCAACATCCAGGCCGTCCTGCTGCCAAAGAAGACCGAGAAGAAGGCCTAAAGGAGGCCAGGCAATCGCAGCCGCCGCGTGCTCCCCTGCACGCAACGCGCTTTGCCGGCTCGGCCCACAACAATCGGCCCTTTTCAGGGCCACCACACAAACCTACGTCCAAAGCAAAATTTCAGTCGTCCTCGCCGCACCTTGTTTTGTTTTTTAACTTTGCACTTTCACAGCACAGCCGCCGCCGGCGCACGTCCGCCATCTTGTCGTCCACACAGCCCGTGTGGCCCAACACACACACACACACACACATTTTGCACGGTCGCAGTCGCCTTCCAAACGACAACGGCAGCAATAATGACCATTGTTAAAGGGAGGCGTGTCGACACACCGCCCTCCACTCCCGCGCGCAACGGCCGTCGACACGAACGAAACAGCTGATCCGGCCGCCTTGCCTCGGAAACCCCAACGCCGCCGCAAACACACAGAGCCAAACCACGCAAGCAAATAATCACCGCCTCTCGCACAACAACACACAGCCCGCCATCTCCGTCGCGATCGATACAAAGACACACAAACGAAGCAGCTCCACACACAGCCAGCCACATGACACGTTTCCTTTCCTTCTCCCCTCCCAGTCACATCACGTCGCTCACAAACGGAAAGAAAGAAACAAAGAAAGAAAGAGAGAGAGAAACAAACAAACAACACAGCGCACACACGCAGCAACAACACAGACTCTTTCGCACTTTTCAACTTCCGAACAGTGTGGTGGCCCTGAAAAGGGCCGTTTTCTAGTCTCTCCCACCCACAAGCACGGCCGCGGGAAGGCCAGCGCCCGCTGCGACGCAGCCTAACCGCCGAAACCGTACAGGGTGCGCCCCTGCCTCTTCAGGGCGTACACCACGTCCATGGCCGTCACAGTCTTGCGCTTGGCGTGCTCAGTGTACGTCACCGCGTCGCGGATCACGTTCTCCAGGAACACCTTCAGCACCCCGCGGGTCTCCTCGTAGATCAGACCAGAGATGCGCTTCACGCCGCCCCTGCGAGCCAGGCGGCGGATGGCGGGCTTCGTGATGCCCTGGATGTTGTCGCGCAACACCTTGCGGTGCCGCTTGGCGCCACCCTTGCCGAGCCCCTTTCCTCCCTTGCCGCGGCCTGTCATCCTTCCATCCTCGGGCAAAGCAAAACGTGCACAAACAGCAGCTGCAGCGGCTGGAGAGTCGGCTACGGTCTGCGCCCAGCGCTTTTTTTTTTTTTTTTTTTTTTTTTTTTTTTTTCTGTTAGTGAGATGCAGGCCCGGCGCTTGTGCGCCTCGCCGTGTACGGGAGGCAGGTTATTTTTTTACATTCTTTATTTAAACAAGAAAGTTACTCTTGAAGGGACAGGCTTCCTTGGGCTTCAGGAGCCCTTAGCCGACCTTCTATGTTGTCCAATTGTTAGATTAGATGTTATTACAGGGCTTTTGACTAGTCTGACTGCTCTATTCTATTCAAACAGCGAGATTACACCTTGGGCCAGCGCGAGTATCTTTGAGAGTGGATCGTTGGCGTTTTTGATGTCCTCGGCGGTCTTCTTTATTTTAGTTAACGTGTCTGGTTTGAAGAAGGACGACACCAGAGCCGTGATCTGCTTGATTGCGTCACTGAAGGATCCTGTGGTTGGATTGTCTTGCTGTGTGTGATTTTGGTCTTGGTTTGTTTGGCTGCCCCAAGCTGCTGTTCGTGTTGCTTGTCGCTGTCGGAGAGGAGGGAAGTTGATTGTTGTGTTTGTTGGCGCTGGTGGCGGTGGCGGTCCCGCTGTTGTTGTTGGGTGTCTTGGTTGTGTTCCTCTGAGGTTTATTCTCGGTCTGAAAGGTTTAAGTGCCTTCTGGAACTCTGGGCACCCTCTGAAGTTCGCTGGATGGCCTTTCGCACCGCAAAGAACGCATGTGCATGGTTCCGCCTGTGGCAGTGTGCAGGCTGCTGAGGGATGTGGGCCGGCACACTTCACGCACCTTGGCGGGAGCTTGCAGTACCTGGCTGTATGCCTCAGGCGTTGGCAATTTTTGCACTGGGGGGGGCCGTCACGCGGTTCATAATTTTCAATTCGTACTTTCGTG